>NC_084736.1:36090551-36185551 GCF_033978785.1 Entelurus aequoreus | reverse complement strand
TCTTCCTCTTTTCACTCCTCACTTCCTCTTTTTACTCCTCCTCTTCCTCTTTTTACTCCCCCACTTCCTCTTTTTACTCCTCCACTTCCTCTTTTTACACCTCCTCTTCCTCCTCCACTTCCTGTTTTTACTTCTCCACTTCCTTTTTTACTTTTCCTCTTTTTACTCCTCCTCTTCCTCTTTTTACTCCCCTTCTTCCTCTTTTTACTCCTCTTCCTCATTTTACTCCTCTTCCTCTTTTCACTCCTCTTCCTCTTTTTACTCCTCCGCTTCCTCTATTTACTCCCCCTCTTCCTCTTTTTACTCCTCCTCTTCGTCTTTTCACTCCTCCTCTTCCTCTTTTTACTCCTCACTTCCTCTTTTTACTCCTCCACTTTCTCTTTTTACTACATCTCCTCCTATTTTTACTCCTCCACTTCCTCTTTTTACTCTTCCTCTTCCTCCTCCACTTCCTATTTTTACTTCTCCACTTCTTTTTTTACTCCTCCTCTTCCTCTTTTTAGTCCTCCTCTTCTTCCTCCACTTCCTCTTTTTACTCTCCCTCTTTTTACTTCTCCACTTCCTTTTTTTGCTTCTCCACTTCTTTTTTTACTCCTCCTCTTCCTCTTTTTACTCATCCTCTTCCTCCTCCACTTCCTCTTTTTACTCTTCTTCTTCCTCGTCCACTTCCTCTGTGTAGTTCTCCACTTCCTTTTTTTACTTCTCCACTTTCTTTTTTTAATACTCCTCTTCCTCTTTTTACTCCTCCTCTTCCTCGTCCACTTCCTTTTTTGACTTCTCCACTTCCTTTTTTTAATCCTCCTCTTCCTCTTTTTAGTCCTCCTCTTCCTCTTTTTAC
This sequence comes from Entelurus aequoreus, assembly GCF_033978785.1. Lineage (NCBI taxonomy): Eukaryota > Metazoa > Chordata > Actinopteri > Syngnathiformes > Syngnathidae > Entelurus > Entelurus aequoreus. The sequence goes on along the minus strand of NC_084736.1, from coordinate 36,184,713 downwards.
TAGTCTTTTCACTCCTCTTCCTCTTTTTACTCCTCAGTTCCTCTTTTTACTCCTCCTCTTCCTCTTTTTACTCCCCCACTTCCTCTTTTTACTCCTCCTCCTCCTCTTTTTACTCCTCCTAATTCTAGAAGGTTATAGAATGTTGTAGAAGAACGCAGAAAGACAAGTCGTGTGTGTGTGTGCGTGTGTGTGTGTGTGTGTGTGTGTGTCAGGTGGAGGTGTGCAGCAAACAGGTGGGTGCTGAGCAGAGATCCAGGTGGAGCGCCAACTTTCTTCACACACTTTTAAAGATGGCCGCCCTGTTGGAGAACATGCTTGTCTCTGATTGGTTGTAATCATTAGTAGCAATTAGAGATGTCCGATAATGGCTTTTTTGCCGATATCCGATATTCCGATATTGTCCAACTCTTAATTACCGATTCCGATATCAACCGATACAGATACATACAGTCGTGGAATTAACACATTATTATGCCTAATTTTGTTGTGATGCCCCGCTGGATGCATTAAACAATGTAACAAGGTTTTCCAAAATAAGAGAAGAACTTCAACTCAAGTTATGGAAAAGAGTGCCAACATTGCACTGCCATATTTATTATTGAAGTCACAAAGTGCTTTTTTTTTTTTTTTTTAACATGCCTCAAAACAGCAGCTTGAAATTTGGGACATGCTCTCCCTGAGATAATCTTGAAACCCACTACAACTATGGGAAATACTATACTTTGACTTTCACAAAGTGCATTATTTTTTTTATTTTTTTTAAACATGCCTCAAAACAACAGCTACAGAAACAATGAAGGCACACAGCTTCAGTCCAGAGTATACTAGAGTAATAAAGTAAACAATAACATAGTCCTCCTTTAGTGCAAGGTTGCCTGGTATACTGTATAACAGGAAATTATAAACTGGGCTCAATCTGCCCTGCTCTAACGTATTTGTATGAGTAATAAAAATGTGCTGCAAGCGAGTGGTGAGTGCTTGAAGTGGCCTAGCAGTCAGCCAGAGCCTCTGAAATGCTGCGTTGAGACAGGGCACCTCTGTTCACTGCAAGCTGCAACGTGTGCGCCATGCGGGGCAGAGTAGCCACACCAAACTCCACCGTAGCTTTTGCCATACTGCGTGCGTTGTCCCTGACCACAACGTGAGCTTTCGCCCTGGGGTGGTTTTTGTTGTATTTTTGTTTTTTCTCGGCGGAGTCTTTAAGCGACAACTGTGTGGTACTACTTTTTTTCGGTGTTTGCTTTTCATCCATCTTCCGCTTGTATTCATCGTGTATCTCCTTATGATTCTTGAAGAGGTGGGAGATCAAATTGCTTGTATTAAAGGAAGACGTCTCGGTTCCTCCTCGCATAACCAACTTTTTGCAGTTATTGCAAATTGCCAGTTTTTTATCCGTCAGACACACTTTAAAATAATCCCAAACCATAGACATGGTGTCGTTAGTCAGTCACCGAGCGAGCTGGCTTGTTAGCCAGGCTACAGCACCGGCAACAACACACTCTTGTTGTTGTTATGCTCCGCTCGCGGCGGTTTAATGAGGTCATCAAGCGTCGCCAGTAAACCTTTCATGCTGCAGTCGTCAACTCCTGTGTTGTGTGTGGGAGAGGGAAGAGGCTGCTGAGTGGGATATGTAGACTTAGACTTAGACTTCCTTTTTATTGTCATTCAAATTTGAACTTTACAGCACAGATAAGAACGAAATTTCGTTACATAAGCTCATGGTAGTGCAGGATAAAAAAGCAATAAGGTGCATATATAAATAAATTAATATATATAAATAATATATATATATAAAATAAATAAATATATATAAATAAATAAATAGATTACTGTACAGATAAATATATTATACTTTTTCACATGCGTCCACGTTTATGGATGTATGTTATATTGTCTTTTTTATTCCAGTGAGTTAATCCATTTTGGGGGGAGTTGACAGCATAATTTAATTATGATACGTTCAAGAGTCTTACGGCCTGAGGGAAGAAGCTGTTACAGAACCTGGAAGTTCTGCTTCGGAGGCTGCAGAACCTCTTTCTAGAGTCCAGCAGTGAAAATGTACCGCTCCGTACAGCGGCGTTTTAAAAAGTCATTAATTTTACTTTTTGAAACCGATACCGATAATTTCCGATATTACATTTTAAAGCATTTTACACACTACATCTCTAGTAGCAATATTCATTCATTGTAATAATTAGTAAAAAATAATGATTAATTGTAATAATATGTTGTAATAATAATAATTAGTAGCAATGATTAATTGTAATAATTAGTGGCAATAGTAATCGTAATAATTCATTGCAATATTTAGTAGCAATAATTAATTGTAATAATTATTTGCAATAATATTTAATGTAATATGTTGGAATATATAATAATATTAATAATTGTATTGCAATAATTAGCTGCAATGATAAATAATTGTAATCAATCATTGTAATAATTGTTTTAATTAGTAGCAATAATTAGCTGCAATAATAATTAATTGTAATAATTAATAGCAATATATAATTTTAATAATTAGTAGCAATAAATAGCTGCAATAATAATGAATTGTAATAATTAGTAGCAATAATCAATTGTAATATTTAGTAGCAATAATTAGCTGCAATAATAATTAATTGTAATAATTAGTAGCAATACATAATTGTAATAATTAGCTGCAATAATAATTTATTGTATTAATTATTCGTATTAATTAGTACCAATAATTAATTGCAATCATAATTGTAATAATGAATGTAATAATTAGTAGTAATAATTAGCTGCAATGATAATTAGTAGTAATAATTACCTGCAATGATTGATTGTGTTAATGAAATATTTCTTTCTGCTGCTAAAGTCTAAAGAGGACATCAACAAGGTTGGTGGTCGCCATGGCAACACAACACAATCTAGACTTACAACTTGTGCTGTGCTCCTCACCACAACTGATTGTGTTGTGTTTTTATCATGTTGTGTTGTGTTGGGTCATGTTTGATTTGTGTTGTTTTGTGTCGTGTTGTGTCACAGCATGTTGAATCATATTTGTGTTATTTTGTGTGTTTCTTTTCTGTTTTCTTTGCATCACTTTTTGAAGACTGAAGAGACAGTTGCCACAAATAAGGTGTGTGTGTGTTAGTTTGTGTACATCAGTGTTGCAGCAACAAATACACACTCCTGGGAGTATGACTGGTAAAGATCCATGTTGTGGGTCTGCCGGGACACAACCAACGTGTTGTTAGACGATTAAAGGGCTGGCACGCTAACAGTGTTGTATACCAGACTAATGTAGAGTCGTTATGGACAGGTATGTGTGCAACACGTGTGTTTCTAACAGTGTTGTATACCAACATTGGTAGTCCAGACTAATGTAGAGTCGTTATGGACAGGTAGGTGTGTAACACGTGTATAACAACATTGGTATTCCAGATTGTAACACGTGTATAACAACATTGGTATTCCAGACTAATGTAGGGTCGTTATGGACAGGTAGGTGTGTTACACGTGTGTTTCTAACAGTGTTGTATACCAACATTGGTAGTCCAGACTAATGTAGAGTCGTTATGGACAGGTAGGTGTGTAACACGTGTATAACAACATTGGTATTCCAGATTGTAACACGTGTATACCAACATTGGTATTCCAGACTAATGTAGGGTCGTTATGGACAGGTAGCTGTGTAACACGTGTGTTTCTAACAGTGTTGTATACCAACATTGGTAGTCCAGACTAATGTAGAGTTGTTATGGACAGGTAGGTATGTAACGCGTGTTGAAATGGTGGGACTACAAAAAACTGTGCTTTGGAAGCGGTCTGCGAAGTATTCTCTCCAGGTGAGGTATGCCATCACAAGTTGTGTGGACCTGTATCGTCCATCGTGGTGGACAAGGAGCTGAGCCGGAAGGCAAAGTTCCTAATTTATTGGCAGATTTAGGTTCTTACCCTGACCTATGACCTAAGAACTTTGGTTATGACTCAAAGGACATACAAACCCTGTTTCCATATGAGTTGGGAAATTGTGTTAGATGTAAATATAAACGGAATACAATGATTTGCAAATCCTTTTCAACCCATATTCAATTGAATGCACTACAAAGACAAGATATTTGATGTTCAAACTCATAAACTTTTTTTTTTTTTTTGCAAATAATAATTAACTTAGAATTTCATGGCTGCAACACGTGCCAAAGTAGTTGGGAAAGGGCATGTTCACCACTGTGTTACATGGCCTTTCCTTTTAACAACACTCAGTAAATGTTTGGGAACTGAGGAGACACATTTTTTAAGCTTCTCAGGTGGAATTCTTTCCCATTCTTGCTTGATGTACAGCTTAAGTTGTTCAACAGTCAGGGGGTCTCCGTTGTGGTATTTTAGGCTTCATAATGCGCCACACATTTTCAATGGGAAACAGGTCTGTACTACAGGCAGGCCAGTCTAGTACCCGCACTCTTTTACTATGAAGCCACGTTGATGTAACACGTGGCTTGGCATTGTCTTGCTGAAATAATTAGGGGCGTCCTTGGTAACGTTGCTTGGATGGCAACATATGTTGCTCCAAAACCTGTATGTACCTTTCAGCATTAATGGCGCCTTCACAGATGTGTAAGTTACCCATGTCTTGGGCACTAATACACCCCCATACCATCACAGATGCTGGCTTTTCAACTTTGCGCCAATAACAATCCGGATGGTTCTTTTCCTCTTTGGTCCGGAGGACAAGACGTCCACAGTTTCCAAAAACAATTTGAAATGTGGACTCGTCAGACCACAAAACACTTTTCCACTTTGTATCAGTCCATCTTAGATGATCTCGGGCCCAGCGAAGCCGACGGCGTTTCTGGGTGTTGTTGATAAACGGTTTTCGCCTTGCATAGGAGAGTTTTAACTTGCACTTACAGATGTAGCGACCAACTGTAGTTACTGACAGTGGGTTTCTGAAGTGTTCCTGAGCCCATGTGGTGATATCCTTTACACACTGATGTCGCTTGTTGATGCAGTACAGCCTGAGGGATCGAAGGTCACGGGCTTAGCTGCTTACGTGCAGTGATTTCTCCAGATTCTCTGAACCTTTTGATGATATTACGGACCGTAGATGGTGAAATCCCTAAATTCCTTGCAATAGCTGGTTGAGAAAGGTTTTTTCTTAAACTGTTCAACAATTTGCTCACGCATTTGTTGACAAAGTGGTGACCCTCGCCCCATCCTTGTTTGTGAATGACTGAGCATTTCATGGAATCTACTTTTATACCCAATCATGGCACCCACCTGTTCCCAATTTGCCTGTTCACCTGTGGGATGTTCCAAATAAGTGTTTGATGAGCATTCCTCAACTTTATCAGTATTTATTGCCACCTTTCCCAATTTTTTTGTCACGTGTTGCTGGCATCAAATTCTAAAGTTAATGATTATTTGCACAAAAAAAAATGTTTATCAGTTTGAACATCAAACATGTTGTCTTTGTAGCATATTCAATTGAATATGGGTTGAAAATTATTTGCAAATCATTGTATTCCGTTTATATTTACATCTAACACAATTTCCCAACTCATATGGAAACAGGGTTTGTATTTAGTGGTGGTTCTTCAGAATTGACTTCCTGTTACACAACCTTCATCCAGGTGACTTCCTGTTACACAACCTTCATCCACTTGACTTCCTGTTATACAACCTTCATCAACTTGACTTCCTGTTACTCAACCTTCATCCACTTGACTTCCTGTTACTCAACATTCATCCACTTGACTTCTTGTTATACAACCTTCATCCAGTTGACTTCCTGTTACTCAACCTTCATCCACTTGACTTCCTGTTATACAACCTTCATCCAGTTGACTTCCTGTTACTCAACCTTCATCCACTTGACTTCCTGTTACTCAACCTTCATCCACTTGACTTCCTGTTACTCAACATTCATCCACTTGACTTATTGTTATACAACCTTCATCCAGTTGACTTCCTGTTACTCAACCTTCATCCACATGACTTCCTGTTATACAACCTTCATCCAGTTGACTTCCTGTTACTCAACCTTCATCCACTTGACTTCCTGTTACACAACCTTCATCCAGTTGACTTCCTGTTACTCAACCTTCATCCACTTGACTTCCTGTTATACAACCTTCATCCAGTTGACTCGCTGTTACACAACCTTCATCCACTTGACTTCCTGTTACTCAACCCTAACCCACTTGACTTCCTGTTCACAACCTTCATCCAGTTGACTTCCTGTTACTCAACCTTCATCCACTTGACTTCCTGTTATGCAACCTTCATCCAGTTGACTTCCTGTTACACAACCTTCATCCAGTTGACTTCCTGTTACTCAACCTTCATCTACTTGACTTCCTTTTACACAACCTTCATCCAGTTGACTTCCTGTTACTCAACCTTCATCCACTAGACTTCCTGTTACACAAACTTCATCCACTTGACTTCCTATTACTCAACCTTCCTCCACTTGACTTCCTGTATTTCAACCTTCATCCAGTTGACTTCCTGTTACATAACCTTCATCCACTTGACTTCCTGTTACACAACCTTCATCCAGTTGACCTCCTGTTACTCAACCTTCATCCACTTGACTTCCTGTTATACAACCTTCATCCAGTTGACTTCCTGTTACACAACCTTCATCCACTTGACTTCCTGTTACTCAACCTTCATCCACTTGACTTCCTGTTACACAACCTTCATCCAGTTGACTTCCTGTTACTCAACCTTCATCCACTTGACTTCCTGTTATACAACCTTCATCCAGTTGACTTCCTGTTACTCAACCTTCATCCACTTGACTTCCTGTTACTCAACCTTCATCCACTTGACTTCCTGTTACTCAACATTCATCCACTTGACTTATTGTTATACAACCTTCATCCAGTTGACTTCCTGTTACTCAACCTTCATCCACATGACTTCCTGTTATACAACCTTCATCCAGTTGACTTCCTGTTACTCAACCTTCATCCACTTGACTTCCTGTTACACAACCTTCATCCAGTTGACTTCCTGTTACTCAACCTTCATCCACTTGACTTCCTGTTATACAACCTTCATCCAGTTGACTCGCTGTTACACAACCTTCATCCACTTGACTTCCTGTTACTCAACCCTAACCCACTTGACTTCCTGTTCACAACCTTCATCCAGTTGACTTCCTGTTACTCAACCTTCATCCACTTGACTTCCTGTTATGCAACCTTCATCCAGTTGACTTCCTGTTACACAACCTTCATCCAGTTGACTTCCTGTTACTCAACCTTCATCTACTTGACTTCCTTTTACACAACCTTCATCCAGTTGACTTCCTGTTACTCAACCTTCATCCACTAGACTTCCTGTTACACAAACTTCATCCACTTGACTTCCTATTACTCAACCTTCCTCCACTTGACTTCCTGTATTTCAACCTTCATCCAGTTGACTTCCTGTTACATAACCTTCATCCACTTGACTTCCTGTTACACAACCTTCATCCAGTTGACCTCCTGTTACTCAACCTTCATCCACTTGACTTCCTGTTATACAACCTTCATCCAGTTGACTTCCTGTTACACAACCTTCATCCACTTGACTTCCTGTTACTCAACCTTCATCCACTTGACTTCCTGTTACACAACCTTCATCCAGTTGACTTCCTGTTACTCAACCTTCATCCACTTGACTTCCTGTTATACAACCTTCATCCAGTTGACTTCCTCTTACACAACCTTCATCCACTTGACTTCCTGTTACACAACCTTCATCCAGTTGACTTCCTCTTACTCAACCTTCATCCACTTGACTTCCTGTTACTCAACCTTCATTCAGTTGACTTCCTGTTACACAACCTCCGTCCACTTGACTTACTGTTACACAACCTTCATCTACTTGACTTCCTGTTACACAACCTTCATCCAGTTGACTTCCTGTTACTCAACCTTCATCCAGTTGACTTCCTGTTATACAACCTCCATCCAGTTGACTTCCTGTTACACAACCTTCATCCAGTTGACTTCCTGTTACTCAAACTTCATCCACTTGACTTCCTGTTACTCAACCTTCATCCACTTGACTTCCTGTTACTCAACCTTCATCCACTTGACTTCCTGTTACACAACCTTCATCCACTTGACTTCCTGTTACACAACCTTCATCCAGGTCTTGAACCACATACTTTACCCTAATAGGGGATTGTTTATATTATTGTTATATTGTTATATACTTCTTTTATGTATGTTATGTCATGAAAAAACACAGAGGCTGTTTCATCCCTACAAGCCTGCTTCACAAGTTTCCCTGATTTTCAAATCCCCTGAAGAGCAGGGATGAAATAGCCCCTGTGTTTTTTCCTGACCTAAGGTATATTCCGTTATTGAGCACTGTATAAGGGATAAACCACAGGTTTACTTCTTTTATTTATGTATATTATTTTATGTATATATTTATTTATGTATATTATTTTATGTATATATTTATCTGTGTAAATTATTATATCTTTATTGTTGTAGTTGGACTCAGAGGCTGCTGACATCCTGAATGATCTGCAGGTGAAGCTCAACACCTTCATGGACAACTTCAGTCATGTCTTCGCCAAAAGGTCAGCACACACACGCACACCCACGCATGTGCATACATGACAAAAAGTCCAAAATGTTGAGTTTATTACTTAATTAAAATCATGATTATGACATTGTGTCAAAGTACCAATGTATGAATCTCTAAACACATTCATAATAATATTTATATGTTTTTATTAATTTATATGTTTCTATTAAATGTATTAATAATAAAATATATGTTCCTACTATAAGTATTAATAATAATATATGTTTCTATTAAATGTATTAATAATAATATATATGTTCTAATAAATGTATTAATAACAATATATATATGTTTCTACTATAAGTATTATTAATAATAATATATATATGTTTCTATTAAATGTATTAATAATTATATATATGTTTCTATTAAGTGTATTAATAATATGTATGTTTCTACTATAAGTACTAATAATAATATATATGTTTCTTTTAAATATATTAATATATATGTTTTAGGGCTGCAACAACTAATCGATTAAAATCGATTATAAAAATAGTTGGCGATTAATTTAGTTATCGATTCGTTGGATCTATGCTATGCGCATGCGCAGAGGCAACTTTTTTATTTTATTTTATTTTTTTAAAATTTATAAACCTTTATTTATAAACTGCAACATGTACAAACAGCTGACAAACAATAATCAAGATAAGTATGGTGCCAGTATGCTGTTGTTGTTTTTTCAATAAAATACTGGAAAGGATAGAAATGTAGTTTGTCTCTTTTATCCGATTATTAATCGATTAATTGAAGTAATAATCGACAGATTAATCGATTATCAAATTAATCGTTAGTTGCAGCCCTAATATGTTTTATATTATAAGTATTAATAATAATATATATGATTTTATTAAATGTATTAATACTAATATGAACATTACTTTTAATTGTATTAAAAATAATATATATGTTTCTATTGAATGTATTAATATTAATAATATGTTTCTATTAAATGTATTAATATTAATAATAATATATATGTTTCTATTAAATGTATTGATATTAATAATAATATACATGTTTTCTATTAAATATATGAATATTAATATATATGTTTATATTAGAAGTATTAATAATAATAAATGTTATATCAAATTTATTAATAATAATATGCATGTTACTTTTAATTGTATCAATAATAATATATATTAATTTATTAAATGTATTGTTATTAACTAATAATATATATGTTTTTATTAAATGTATAAGTATTAATAATAATATATGTATTTATTAAATGTATGAATATTAATACTAATATATATGTATTCATTAAATGTCTTAATATTAATAATAATATAGCTGTTACGCTTAATTTTTAAAATAGTAATAATATATATGTTTTTAATAAAAGTAATAATAATAGTAATAATGTACCTGTTACACTTAAACATTTATTAACAATACTATATATGTTACACTTGAACATATATTAATAATACAAGCAGTAATGATAGTAATAATATTAGTACTAATAATATGTTTACAATATACACCTGTAGTAGTACTAATATTAGTACTAATCAGATTTCTACAATATACCCCTGTAGTAGAACTAATATTAGTAATAATAATAGTAGTACTAATAGTATGTTTACAATATACTCCTGTAGTAGTACTAATATTAGTAGTATTGATAGTAACAATATTAGTACTAATCCTATGTTTACAATACACCCCTGTAATAGAACTAATATTAGTAATAATAATAGTAGTACTAATAGTATGTTTACAATATACACCTGAAGTTGTACTAATATTAGTAGTAATGATAGTAATAATAGTAGTACTAATAGTATGCTTACAATCTTAGTAATAAAACACCTGTAGTAGTATCACTATTAGTAGTAATGATGGTAATATTAGTAGTACTAATAGTATGTTTACAATTTACCCTGTAGTAGTAGTATTATTAGTAGTAATATTGGTGAATGTGTGTAGTTTCCAGACAGGTTTGACAGTAGTAGTGTTAGTAGTATTAGTAGTAGTAATGTTGGTGAATGTGTGTAGTTTCCAGACAGGTGTGACAGTATTAGTAGTAGTAGTAGTGGTGGTGGTGGTATTAGAAGTAGTAGTAATATTGGTGAATGTGTGTATTTTCTAGACAGGTGTGACAGTAGTAGTAGTATTAGTAGTATTATTATTAGTAGTAATATTGGTGAATGTGTGTAGTTTCCAGACAGGTGTGACAGTATTAGTAGTAGTAGTAGTATTAGTAGTAGTAGTAGTATTAGTAGTAATATTGGTGAATGTGTGTAGTTTCCAGACAGGTGTGACAGTAGTAGTAGTATTAGTAGTAGTAGAAGTAGTAATATTGGTGAATGTGTGTAGTTTCCAGACAGGTGTGACAGTAATAGCAGTAGTAGTATTAGTATTAGTAGTAGTAGTAGTAGTAATATTGGTGAATGTGTGTAGTTTCCAGACAGGTGTGACAGTAGTAGTAGTAGTAGTAGTAGTAGTATTAGTTGCAATATTGGTGAATGTGTGTAGTTTCCAGACAGGTGTGACAATATTAGTAGTAGTATTAGTATTAGTAGTAATATTGGTGAATGTGTGTAGTTTCCAGACAGGTGTGACAGTGTGCATGCGTGACATGGCAGACATCTTGTGTCACATGAAAGGACCTCCTGACAGCAACACAGCACAAGCAGATGCTGACCTCATGTTGAGACCTCTGATGGACTTCCTGGACTCTAAGTATGTCTTTATTATATTTATTATATTTATGTCATGTTGAGACCTCTGATGGACTTCCTGGATTCTAAGTATGTATGTATTTATTATATTGATTATACAAACCTCGTTTCCATATGAGTTGGGAAATTGTGTTAGATGTAAATATAAATGGAATACAATGATTTGCAAATCATTTTCAACCCATATTCAGTTGAATATGCTACAAAGACAACATATTTGATGTTTAAACTGATAAAAAAAAAAAAAAAATTTGCAAATAATCATTAACTTTAGAATTTGATGCCAGCAACATGTGACAAAGAAGTTGGGAAAGGTGGCAATAAATACTGATAAAGTTGAGGAATGCTCATCAAACACTTATTTGGAACATTCCACAGGTGAACTGGCAAATTGGGAACAGGTGGGTGCCATGATTGGGTATAAAAGTAGATTCCATGAAATGCTCAGTCATTCACAAACAAGGATGGGGCGAGGGTCACCACTTTGTCAACAAATGCGTGAGCAAATTGTTGAACAGTTTAAGAAAAAACCTTTCTCAACCAGCTATTGCAAGGAATTTAGGGATTTCACCATCTACGGTCCGTAATATCATCAGAAGGTTCAGAGAATCTGGAGAAATCACTGCACGTAAGCAGCTAAGCCCGTGACCTTCGATCCCTCAGGCTGTACTGCATCAACAAGCGACATCAGTGTGTAAAGGATATCACCACATGGGCTCAGGAACACTTCAGAAACCCACTGTCAGTAACTACAGTTGGTCGCTACATCTGTAAGTGCAAGTTAAAACTCTCCTATGAAAGCCGAAAACCGTTTATCAACAACACCCAGAAACACCGTCGGCTTCGCTGGGCCCGGGATCATCTAAGATGGACTGATACAAAGTGGAAAAGTGTTCTGTGGTCTGACGAGTCCACATTTCAAATTGTTTTTGGAAACTGTGGACGTCGTGTCCTCCGGACCAAAGAGGAAAAAACCATCCGGATTGTTATTGGCGCAAAGTTGAAAAGCCAGCATCTGTGATGGTATGGGGGTGTATTAGTGCCCAAGACATGGGTAACTTACACATCTGTGAAGGCGCCATTAATGCTGAAAGGTACATACAGGTTTTGGAGCAACATATGTTGCCATCCAAGCAACGTTACAATGGACGCCCCTGCTTATTTCAGCAAGACAATGCTAAGCCATGTGTTACATCAACGTGGCTTCATAGTAAAAGAGTGCGGGTACTAGACTGGCCTGCCTGTTGTCCAGACCTGTTTCCCATTGAAAATGTGTGGCGCATTATGAAGCCTAAATTACCACAACGGAGACCCCCTGACTGTTGAACAACTTAAGCTGTACATCAAGCAAGAATGGGAAATAATTCCACCTGAGAAGCTTAAAAAATGTGTCTCCTCAGTTCCCAAACGTTTACTGAGTGTTGTTAGAAGGAAAGGCCATGTAACACAGTGGTGAACATGCCCTTTCCCAACTACTTTGGCACGTGTTGCAGCCATGAAATTCTAAGTTAATTATTATTTGCAAAAAAAAAATACAGTTTATGAGTTTGAACATCAAATATCTTGTCTTTGTAGTGCATTCAGTTGAATATGGGTTGAAAAGGATTTGCAAATCATTGTATTCCGTTTATATTTACATCTAACACAATTTCCCAACTCATATGGAAACGGGGTTTGTATTTATTATATTTATGTCATGTTGAGACCTCTGATGGACTTCCTGGACTCCAAGTATGTCTTTATTATATCAATAATATGATATTTATGACATGTAAGTACCTCTTGTGTTTATATCAATAATATTACATGTATTATAATAATATTACATTTATTATAATAATATATTTATTAAAGTATTATAGCAAAGAGAGGTAAAACATGGTTAATGTGAATGTGAATGTGTGTGTGTGTGTGTGTGTGTGTGTGTGTGTGTGTGTGTGTGTGTGTGTGTGTGTGTGTGTGTGTGTGTGTGTGTGCGTGCGTGCGTGCGTGCGTGCGTGCGTGCGTGCGTGCGTGCGTGCGTGCGTGCAGCCTGGGTGTGTTTGCTGAGGTGTGTGAGAAGACGGTGCTGAAGAGGATCCTGAAGGACTTGTGGAAGGTTGTCATCATCAGCTTGGAGAAGACTATTGTGTTACCATGCAGCAACGACAGTCTGGTAACACAACACTCACTACACTCACCATACACATTACACTCACTACACTCACCATACACACTACACTCACTACACTCACCACACACACTACACTCACTACACACACTACACTCACTACACACACTACACTCACTATACTCACTACACACACTACACTCACTACACTCACCACACACACTACACTCACTACACACACTACACTCACCACACACACTACACTCACTACATACACTCACTACACACACTACACTCACTACACACACTACACTCACTACACACACTACACTCACTACACACACTACACTCACTACACACACTACACTCACTATACTCACTACACACACTACACTCACTACACACACTACACTCACTACACACACTACACTCACTACACACACTACACTCACTATACTCACTACACACACTACACTCACTACACTCACCACACACACTACACTCACTACACACACTACACTCACCACACACACTACACTCACTACATACACTCACTACACACACTACACTCACTCCACTCACCACACACACTACACTCACTACACACACTCACTACACACACTACACTCACTATACCCACTACACACACTACACTCACTACACACAATACACTCACTACACTCACCACACACACTACACTCACTACACACACTACACTCACTATACTCACTACACACACTACACTCACTACACACACTCACTACACTCACTACACACACTACACACACTACACTCACCACACACACTACACTCACTACACACACTACACTCACTATACTCACTACACACACTACATACACTACACACACTACACTCACCACACACACTACACTCACTACACACACTACACTCACTATAATGGATTATATTTATATAGCGCTTTTCTAGACACTCAAAGCGCTTCACAGAGAAGTGAGAACCCATCATTCATTTTTACAACTCATTCATTCATCATTCATTCTCCTATACTCACTACACACACTACACGCAGTACACGCACTACACTCACCACACACACTACACTCACCACACATACTACACTCACTACATACACTCACTACACACACTACACTCACTACACACACTACACTCACTACATTCACCACACACACTACACACACTCACTACACACACTACACTCACTATACACACTACACTCACTACACACAATACACTCACTACACTCACCACACACACTACACACACTCACTACACTCACTACACACACTACACTCACTATACTCACTACACACACTACACTCACTATACTCACTACACACACTACACACACTACACTCACCACACACACTACACACACTACACTCACTACACACACTACACTCACTATACTCACTACAGACACTACACGCACTACACTCACTACACTCACCACACACACTACACCCACTACACTCACCACACACACTACACTCACTACACACACTACACTCACTACACACACTACACTCACTATACTCACTACAGACACTACACACACTACACTCACTACACTCACCACACACACTACACTCACCACACACACTACACTCACTACACACACTACACTCACTACACACACTACACTCACTACACCCACTACACTCACCACACATACTACACTCACTACACACACTCACTACAATCACTACACTCACTACACACACTCACTACACTCACTACACACACTACACTCTACACCCACTACACTTGGTACAATAAGTACACTCTGGTCACTCACTACACTCAGTACACTCACTTCACTCAGTACAATAACTACACTCAATACAATAACTACACTCACTACACTCAGCACCCTCACTAATCTCAGTACATTCACTACAATTACTGCACTCACTACACTCAGTACAATAACTACACTCACTACACTCAGTACCCTCACTAATCTCAGTACATTCACTACACTTACTACACTCAGTACACTCATTACAGTCAGTACACTCACTACACTCCCTACACACACTACACACACTACACTCACCACACACACTACACTCACTACACACACTACACTCACTACACTCACTATACTCACTACACACACTACACTCACCACACACACTACACTCACTACATACATTCATTACACTCACTACACACACTACACTCACTACACACACTACACTCACTACACACACCCACTACACCAACTATTCTCACTACACACACTACACTCACTACACTCACCACACACACTCACTACACTCACTATAATCCCTATACACACTACACACACTACACTCACTACACACACTCACTACAATCACTAAACACACTACACTAACTACACACACTCACTACACTCACTACACACACTACACTCACCACACTCTCAACACACATTACACTCACTACACACACTACACTCGGTACAATAAGTACACTCTGGTCACTCACTACACTCAGTACACTCACTTCACTCAGTACAATAACTACAGTCAGTACAATAACTACACTCAGTACCCTCACTAATCTCAGTACACTCACTACAATTACTGCACTCACTACACTCAGTACAATAACTACACTCACTACACTCAGTACCCTCACTAATCTCAGTACACTCACTAAACTTACTACACACACTCACTACATTCACTACACTCACTACACACACTCACTACACTCACTACACATACTACACTCACTACACACACTACACTCAGTACAATAAGTACACTCTGGTCACTCACTACACTCAGTACACTCAGTACAATAACTACACTCACTACACTCAGTACCCTCACTAATCTCAGTACACTCACTACAATTACTGCACTCACTACACTCAGTACAATAACTACATTCACTACACTCAGTACCCTCACTAATCTCAGTACACTCACTACACTTACTACACTCACTACACTCAGTACCCTCACTAATCTCAGTACACTCACTACACTTACAACACTCATTACAGTCAGTACACTCACTACACGCAGTACACTCACTAAACTCGCTACACTTACTACACTCAGTACAATAAGTACACTCACTACACTCAGTACACTCACTATACTCACTGCACTCACTACACTCTGTACACTCACTACACACAGTACACTCAAAACCCTCACTACACTTACTACACTCAGTACAATAGTACAATAAGTATACTCACTACACCCAGTGCACTCTGTACAATAAGTGCACTCACTATACTCAGTACAATAAGTACACTCACTATACTCACTACACTCAGTACAATAAGTACACTCACTACAATTCAATAATAATTGTAATTATATATATATATATATATATATATATATATATATATATATATATATATATATATATATGTTTGTATGTTATATCAAATGAATCAATGGGTAATGTACAATTATATAATATCTAATATATTAATATTGTTATTGATGTGCAATGATATAATGTATAATATATTAATATTGTTATTAAGATTAAAGATTAAAGTACCAATCATTGTCACACACACACTAGATGTGGTGAAATTTGTCCTCTGCATTTGACCCATCCCCTTGGGGAGCAGTGGGCAACAGCGGCGCCGCGCCCGGGAATCATTTTGGTGATTTAACCCCCAACTCCAACCCTTGATGCTGAGTGCCAAGCAGGGAGGGAAACGGGTCCCATTTTTATAGTCTTTGGTATGACTCGGCTGGGATTTGAACTCCAACCTACCGATCTCGATGTACAATATCATGTATAATATATTAATATTGTTATTGATGTACAATGATATAATGTATAATATATTAATATTGTTATTGATGTACAAAGATATAATGTAGAATATATTAATATTGTTATTGATGTACAATAATATAATGTATAATATATTCATATTTTTATTGATATACAATTATTTAATGTATAATATATTAATATTGTTATTGCTGTACAATGATATCATGTATAATATATTAATATTGTAATATATGTACAATAATATGATGTACAATGATATAATATCTAATATATTAATATTGTTATTGATATACAATGATATAATGTATAATATATTAATATTGTTATTGATGTACAATGTTATAAAATCTAATATATCAATATTGTTAATGATGTACAACGATAAAATGTATAATATATTAATATTGTTATTGATGTATAATGATATAATGTATACTAAATGATTTTGTTATTGATGTACAATTATATAATGTATAAATTATTAATATTGTTATTGATGTACAATGATGTAATGTACAATATATTAATATTGTTATTGATGTACAATGATATAATGTATAATATATTAATATTGTTATTGATGTTCAATGATATAATGTATAATATATTAATATTGTTATTGATCTACAATGATATAATATCTAATATTAATATTGTTATTGATGTACAATGATATAATATATAATATATTAATATTGTTATTGATCTACAACGATATAATGTATATTAAATTAACATTGTTATTGATGTACAATGATATAATGTATAATAATATTGTTATTGATGTACAATGATATAATGTATAATATATTAATATTTTTATTGATGTACAATGATATAATGTTTAATATATTAATATTGTTATTGATGTACAATGATATAATGTATAATATATCAATAATGTTATTGGTGTACAATGATATAATGTGTAATATATTAATATTGTAATTGATGTACAATAATATAATGTATAATATATTAATATTGTTATTAATGTACAATGATATAATGTATAATACATTAATATTGTTATCGATGTACAATGATATAATGTACAATATATTAATATTGTTATTGATGTACAATGATAAAATGTATAATAATATTGTTATTGATGCACAATTATGTAATATCAAATATATTAATATTGTTATTGGTGTACAATGATATAATGTAAAATATATTAATATTGTTATTGATGTACAATGATATAATGTATAATATATTAATATTGTTATTGATGTACAATGATAAAATGTATAATAATATTGTTATTGATGTACAATTATGTAATATCTAATATATTAATATTGTTATTGGTGTACAATGATATAATGTATAATATATTAATATTGTTATTGATGTACAATGATATAATGTATAATATATTCATATTGTTTGTAGTTTCCTAATGAAGCCTTAGCTTGACGCTCCTCTACTTTCTCCTGCTCCCGCTTGCTGCGGCAACAACAAACAAAACTCCAGATGCTCTTCTTCGTTTTGTATCGTTTACATGTCAACTTAATCCTTCAAAAACGTAAAACAATAACGATGTGGGAACAAATGAATGGCAAAATAAAGCGAGTTTGTTACAGTAAGAAAGAGTTAGAAAAAGTAAGAGTAAGGTCCAAAAAATGTGTGGCTCGATTTCCCCATACCTGACTGCCATTACTCATAATACATTGTGTCCAAACCATATTACCACGCAGATCTTTCTGCCATACGGTATATGCAATTAAACAGTTACGTAATCTTCACTGTATTAAAGCAGTATAAAATAATACGTCCTCAAATTATTCAGACAAATCTAATTACAAAATAAATTGAGCCTTATAATTACTCTAAGCATGCAATATATACATTTTCGTATTGTGCAAATAAAGTAATAGTCCCCTTTTGGCTGAATAAACATAAAGCACCTTCCATAAAATGTAAATTAACTTAAACAGCATTTAGGCTCCTACATTGTTATTGATGTACAATGATATAATGTATAATGTATTAATATTGTTATTGATGTACAATGATATCATGTATAACAGGGGTCACCAACCTTTTTGAAACCAAGAGCTACTTCTTGGGTACTGATTAATGCGAAGGGCTACCAGTTTGATACACACTTAAATAAATTGCCAGAAATAGCCAATTTGCTCAATTTACCTTTAACTCTATGTTATTATTAATAATTAATGATATTTACACTTAATTGAACGGTTTAAAAGAGGAGAAAACCCGAAAAAAAATGACAATTGAATTTTGAAACATAGTTTATCTTCAATTTCGACTCTTTAAAATTCAACCGAAAAAAAGAAGAGAAAAACTAGCAAATTCGAATCTTTTTGAAAAAATTTAAAAAATAATTTATAGAACATCATTAGTAATTTTTCCTGATTAAGATTAATTTTAGAATTTTGATGAAATGTTTTAAATAGGTTAAAATCCAATCTGCACTTTGTTAGAATATAAAACAAATTGGACCAAGCTATATTTCTAACAAAGAAAAATCATTATTTCTTCTAGATTTTCCAGAACAACATTTTTAAAAGACATTCAAAAGACTTTGAAATAAGATTTAAATTTGATTCTACAGATTTTCTAGATTTTCCAGAATAATTTTTTTGAATTTTAATCATAATAAATTTGAAGAAATATTTCACAAATATTCTTCGTCGAAAAAACAGAAGCTAAAATGAAGAATTAAATTAAAATGTATTTATTATTCTTTACAATAAAAAAAATAAATTTACTTGAACATTGATTTAAATTGTCAGTAAAGAAGAGGAAGGAATTTAAAAGGTAAAAAGGTATATGTGTTTAAAAATCCTAAAATTATTTTTAAGGTTGTATTTTTTCTCTAAAATTGTTTTTCTGAAAGTTATAAGAAGCAAAGTAAAAAAATAAATGAATTTATTTAAACAAGTGAAGACCAAGTCTTTAAAATATTTTCTTGGATTTTCAAATTCTATTTCAGTTTTGTCTCTCTTAGAATTAAAAATGTCGGGCAAAGCGAGACCAGCTTGCTAGTAAATAAATACAATTTTAAAAATAGAGGCAGCTCACTGGTAAGTGCTGCTATTTGAGCTATTTTTAGAACAGGCCAGCGGGCGACTCATCTGGTCCTTACGGGCTACCTGGTGCCCGCGGGCACCGCGTTGGTGACCCCTGATGTATAATATATTAATATTATTGTTGTACAATGATATAATGTATAATATATTAATATTGTTAATAACTTTTTAGGGTGCTCAGATTCTGACGGCCGCCAAAGGACTTTCTAACCTGAAGGTCAGTTCACAATTTTGAGTTGGACATATGACCCTTGACCTCTGACCTTTGATCTGAGTGTGTCTCCTTTTCAGAGCGGAAGTGAAACCAAAACACTGACGCCCAAACAATGTGTCATCATCGATGCCAGCTTGGAGAGCATCAAGGTAGGCACAGTCACATGACTTTTGTTCCACTGGGACACACTCTTATTTTGAAAGGACATACAAAGTTGACGTAGTCACACTCTTTGCAGCAATATACATCCATCCATCCATTTTCTACCGTGTGTCCCTTTCGGGGTTGCGGGGGGTGCTGGAGCCTAGAACAGTTATATTATTAATAAAATATTTGATGTGTATTTACAGCAATATTTGCAATTTAATAAAATATTTGATGTGTATTTACATCAATATTTGTATTATTAATCAAATATTTGATGTGTATTTACAGCAATATTTGTATTACTAATCAAATATTTAATGTGTATTTACAGCAATATTTGTATTATTAATCAAATATTTGATGTGTATTACAGCAATATTTGTATTATTAATCAAATATTTGATGTGTATTTACAACAATATTTATATGAATCAAATATTTTATGTGTATTTACAGCAATATTTGTATTATTGATCAAATATTTGATGTGTATTTACATCAATATTTGTATTATTAATACATTTGTATTGTGTATTTTCAGCAATATTTGTATTATTAATAACATATTTAATGTGTATTTACAAACCCCGTTTCCATATGAGTTGGGAAATTGTGTTAGATGTGAGTGTTAAACGGAATACCATGATTTGCAAATCCTTTTCAACCCATATTCAATAGAATGCACTACAAAGACAAGATATTTGATGTTCAAACTCATAAACTTTATTTTTTTTTTGCAAATAATAATTAACTTAGAATTTCATGGCATGCCAAAGTAGTTGGGAAAGGGCATGTTCACCACTGTGTTACATGGCCTTTCCTTTTAACAACACTCAGTAAACGTTTGGGAACTGAGGAGACACATTTTTTAAGCTTCTCAGGTGGAATTCTTTCCCATTCTTGCTTGATGTACAGCTTAAGTTGTTCAACAGTCCGGGGGTCTCCGTTGTGGTATTTTAGGCTTCATAATGTGCCACACATTTTCAATGGGAGACAGGTCTGGACTACAGGCAGGCCAGTCTAGTACCCGCACTCTTTTACTATGAAGCCACGTTGATGTAACACGTGGCTTGGCATTGTCTTGCTGAAATAAGCAGGGGCGTCCATGGTAACGTTGCTTGGATGGCAACATATGTTGCTCCAAAACCTGTATGTACCTTTCAGCAGAGGTGTGGACTCGAGTCACATGACTTGGACTCGAGTCAGACTCGAGTCATGAATTTGATGACTTTAGACTCAACTTGACAAAATGTAAAGAGACTTGCAACTCGACTTTAACATCAATGACTTGTGACTTCACTTGGACTTGAGCCTTTTGACTTGACATGACTTGCTACTTTCCCCAAAACCTAAAGCTTGAAAAGTTATTTGGGAGCGCTCCGTAGCTTTCATTTTGTACGTGTCTGTCTATCAGCGTGTGTGCTGCGTGTCAGCGTGTGTGCTCTCAGTACAACAGCCAATCAAATTAGATCTACATTGTTTTCATCACACAGCATTCAGCCAATCAAATTGCAGGACAACCAATGAACAAGAGTTGTCAAACAACGCGCCGGTGAGAAAGATTTATACCAAAGTTGGTTTTGTTCGGGTATAAAAACTACGACTTGGTCAACAAAAAACTAATTTCCGTATGCAAATCACGCAGTTCGAATATTACAGACGGAGACGCAACAACTTCCAACTTCGTTCGACATTTGAAGTTGCACAAAGAAGGGTAAGTTTTGAATGTAAGCTAACGTTTATTGGCTAAGTAACATGACTTTTATTTGCTGTGTAGTTAAATCAGTGAGGCTGTAAACTCACTGCTAACGTCATAACCATAGACATCTTATAAGTAGACGCAGCATCGAGCGCTACTGCTTACTGGCGCAGACGAGACGCGGGGCCGCCATCTTGGAGTGGTGATCCGCTCCACTCAGTGCAATTCATTTGGCAGGATAAATGAACTGTCAGCGCATTTAATTCATTTTACCTCACTGAATACCACTCATTTTCACGTGCTTTTTTGTCATACGTGTAGCTATGATAACGGACACATGTTTTATTATTCATAGTTTGCTTAACAGTAATAGAATATTCTTATATGCTATAAGTGACCAGACGTCCGAGATCAAAACTGGGAATATAAGCCCAGAGAAGGGGGAAAAAAACGGTCAGCTATTTTTAAGTTGAAGAAACAATATGATTAGGTTATATATACATGCGTATATCCTACATAAACAATGTATGAATACATTAGATATCTATATATCTTATAGACCGTATCTCTGTTGCTGCAGCAGCAGAGAGTTTATTCTGTCTTGACACTTTGTATTGATATTTTCTATTACTTTCTTCCCTTAAATGATCATGTTTACAGTGATTGTTATATATGTATTTTTTATGTATGTCGCTTTGGATAAAAGCGTCTGCCAAATACGTAAACATATATAAACACCTGAAAGTCTTTATATCAACTAAAACCACCAATCTGTTTCACTGGATTCAGAATAAAACCAAATGCTGTCTTACCCAACAATGTTAGTATTTGAATATTGTTACTTGAAGACTTATTCCTGGTTACAATTATACTGTTAAGAAAGTATTGTCTTATATTTTGCCTAAAATGAGAATGCATCATAATCAGTGGCGGCTGGTGAATTTTGTTTTAGGTGGGGCTGAAAGTTTGTAAACCAAACCCCTGTAGGGAAGTCATCCTCCCCCAGAAGATTTATTTGTGATTTTCACATACAAATATTGAAGCTCTTTGCTCCTTCTCAACTCTGTGGTAATGTTATTTTCATAAAATACAACCAACAGTACATTAATGTTAAATCTTACCTGTGAAAAGTAATCCCCCGATTCCTATTTTCAACAGTCCGCTCATTTGAGCAGGAAAACGCTGAACACCATCTTTGTTTTCTACCTGTCAACTGTCAGTTTAGGCTGCTCGCCGGCTCCTCATCACCACTTCAAGATGCAATTTGCTCGCGTCACAGCAACCAATACTGCGTCTACTTATAAGATGTCTATGGTTATAACATAATTGCAAACACAGCAATATGTTGCGTCCACTGCAGTTTGCTACCTTATTCATACTTTTTGTCAAGTGATTTTTTTAAGCAGGGTTGCATGAGGTACCTAGACATAACGTTACGTTAGTCAATGTATCACACACAGTAACATAACGTTAGACGGCGGTCAGCAGCACCGCGTATTTTAGCCACCTACAAAAAGACAAACATAGTCAAATAAAGGTCAGTTAAAATGTATACTATATTAAGAATATGTGTACATATTACATAGGGCCCTGACATCTAAAAAGTACAACTCTGTTCATTGTTATGTTCATGTATTTGTTATGTTTTTCATGTGTACGTACACATAAACACACATACAGTATGAGATGAGATCAATGAGATAAGGTAAGAACAGAATAGAAACTGCTGTGGAACTAGTTACAATGCAATATGCCATGGAAATACAATGTTAACACTTTTGTACAAATAAGTACAGTTGCACTTGTTTTTTCAAAGGTGTTTATTCTGTAAAGGAATGAGTTAAATGTTTAAAATTGTTTAAACTATTAAAATGACTGGTTAATAGTGCTATTATGAATTGCAATGTCAGTACTATTTTTTTTCCTGCTATTTCAAATGCACTTGTTTTAATAAATAAATACAGCGGTTTAAAAGCATACACAATCTGTGTAAAAATATTAGTCTGTGGTTAAAAGGACTTGAAAGGACTCGAAACTCACAATGCAAGACTTGTGACTTGACTTGAGACTTTCCAGTCTTGACTTTGGACTTGACTCGAGACTTGAGGGCAAAGACTTGAGACTTACTTGTGACTTGCAAAGCAATGATTTGGTCCCACCTCTGCCTTTCAGCATTAATGGCGCCTTCACAGATGTGTAAGTTACCCATGTCTTGGGCACTAATACACCCCCATACCATCACAGATGCTGGCTTTTCAACTTTGCGCCAATAACAATCCGGATGGTTCTTTTCCTCTTTGGTCGGGAAGACACGACGTCAACAGTTTCCAAAAACAATTTGAAATGTGGACTCGGCAGACCACAGAACACTTTTCCACTTTGTATCAGTCCTTCTTAGATGAGCTCAGGCCCAGCGAAGCCGACGGCGTTTCTGGGTGTTGTTAAAAAAAGGGTTTTCGCATTGCATAGGAGAGTTTTACCTTGCACTTACAGATGTAGCGACCAACTGTAGTTACTGACAGTGGGTTTCTGAAGTGTTCCTGAGCCCATGTGGTGATATCATTTACACACTGATGTCGCTTGTTGATGCAGTACAGCCTGAGGGATCGAAGGTCACGGGCTTAGCTGCTTACGTGCAGTGATTTCTCCAGATTCTCTGAACCTTCTGATGATATTACGGACCGTAGATGGTGAAATCCCTAAATTCCTTGCAATAGCTGGTTGAGAAAGGTTTTTCTTAAACTGTTCAACAATTTGCTCACGCATTTGTTGACAAAGTGGTGACCCTCGCCCCATCCTTGTTTGTGAATGACTGAGCATTTCACGGAATCTACTTTTATACCCAATCATGGCACCCACCTGTTCCCAATTTGCCTGTTCACCTGTGGGATGTTCCAAATAAGTGTTTGATGAGCATTCCTCAACTTTATCAGTATTTATTAAGATTAAAGATTAAAGTACCAATGATTGTCACACACACACTAGATGTGGTGAAATTTGTCTCTGCATTTGACCCATCCCCTTGGGGAGCAGTGGGCAGCAGCGGCGCCGCGCCCGGGAATCATTTTGGTGATTTAACCCCCAACTCCAACCCTTGATGCTGAGGTAATGGGTCCCATTTTTATAGTCTTTGGTATGACTCGGCTGGGATTTGAACTCCAACCTACCGATCTCAGGGCGGACACTCTAACCACCAGGCCACTTGCCACCTTTCCCAACTTCTTTGTCACGTGTTGC
Organism: Entelurus aequoreus; assembly: GCF_033978785.1. Taxonomy (NCBI): domain Eukaryota; kingdom Metazoa; phylum Chordata; class Actinopteri; order Syngnathiformes; family Syngnathidae; genus Entelurus; species Entelurus aequoreus. Next base: position 36,159,209 of record NC_084736.1, on the reverse strand, counting down.
TGGCATCAAATTCTAAAGTTAATGATTATTCGCAAAAAAAAAATTGTTTATCAGTTTGAACATCAAATATGTTGTCTTTGTAGCATATTCAACTGAATATGGGTTGAAAATTATTTGCAAATCATTGTATTCCGTTTATATTTACATCTAACACAATTTACCAACTCATATGGAAACGGGGTTTGTACAACAAAATTTGTATTATTGATAAAATATTTGATGTGTATTTGCAACAATATTTGTATTATTAATCAAATATTTGATGTGTATTTACAGCAATATTTATATTAATCAAATATTTGATGTGTATTTACAGCAATATTGGTATTATTCAAATATTTGATGTGTATTTACAGCAATATTTGTATTATTGATCAAATATTTGATGTATTTACAGCAATATTTTTATTATTAATAAAATATTTGATGTGTTTTTACATCAATATTTTTATTATTAATAAAATATTTAATGTGTATTTACAGCAATATTTGTATTATTAATCAAATATTTGATGTATATTTACATCAATATTTGTATTATTAATCAAATATTTGATGTATATTTACAACAATATTTGTATTATTAATCAAATATTTCATGTGTATTTACAGCAATATTTGTATTATCAATTAGGGCTATATAAATAAATATTGATTGATTGAATCAAATATTTCATGTGTATTTACAGCAATATTTCCATGCGGGAGGAAATGGTCTGAAGAGAAGTTTCGTGGATAAAAGTGCTGAGTTAGAGTCTCTGCACTACATCTTGTCACTTTACTCCCAGACCACCGACCTTCTCATCAGGACCTTCGTCAGCACACAGCGCTCGCAAGGTAACTACGCCCCCTACCAGGGTTAGACACGCCCCCTACTAGCTGTTCCCCAGGGTTAGACACGCCCACTACTGGCTGCTCCCCAGGGTTAGACACGCCCCCTAGTGGTTACTCCCCAGGGTTAGACACGCCCACTACTGGCTGCTCCCAAGGGTTAGACACGCCCCCTACTAGCTGTTCCCCAGGGTTAGACACGCCCACTACTGGCTGCTCCCCAGGGTTAGACACGCCCCCTAGTGGTTACTCCCCAGGGTTAGACACGCCCACTACTGGCTGCTCCCAAGGGTTAGACACGCCCCCTACTAGCTGTTCCCCAGGGTTAGACACGCCCACTACTGGCTGTTCCCCAGGGTTAGACACGCCCCCTACTAGCTGCTCCCCAGGGTTAGACATGCCCCCTAGTGACTCAGTCCAGTCCTTCTCATCTCTCATTGGTCGCTTTGCTGTCCAATCAATCAGTGCACGGCGGGATGGGCATCAGGATCACAGCCAATGAGAAGACTCGACCCGATAGAGGTAAGTTTTTAGCCCCACCCCCTGCTGACATCATCAATATTGAATCCGTTTTTAAACCGTATTGATCAGGTAGGACAATATTCATAATAATATTAATGATGATGATGAATTATAATAATAATATTAATGATGATGATGAAAATAATAATATTAATTATGATTCTTATTAATATTATTATAATTAATGATTATGATGAATATTAATAATATTAATGATGATGATGAATATTAATAATAATAATATTAATGATGATGAATATTAATATTATTGATAATGATGAATATTAATAATAATATTGATGATGATGAATATTAATAACAATATTAACGATGATGAATATTCATAATATTAATGATGATGATGATGAATATTCATAATAATATTAATTATAATTAATATTCATAATATTATTAATGGTGATGAATATTAATTATGATGATGAATATTAATTACGATGATGAATATTTATAATAATATTAATGATGAATATTAATATTATTAAAATATTAATGATAAAATCATTGATGACTATTACTAATATTGATGTATTGATCAGGTAGCGGCATGGAGAATAATAATGATGATGAATAACACTATTGATGACTATTACTAATATTGATGACTTGATCAGGGAACGCGTGGAGAATATTAATGATGAATATTAATAAGAATATTGATGATTATTATTGATGACTATTACTAATATAGATATATTGATCAGGTAGCGGCGTGGAGAAGCCCATAGGAGAGATGATGCTGATTAATAATAATTATATTATTGATGACGATGAATAATATTATTGATGACTATTTCTTATATTGATCAGGTAGCGGCGTGGAGAATATTAATAATAATATTATTGATGACTATTACTTATATTGATCAGGTAGCGGTGTGGAGAATATTAATAATAATATTATTGATGACTATTTCCGTATTTTCCGCACTATAGAAGAAGCGCTTCTTCTTCTACGGTAAGCAGCCGCCGACTTCATTTTCCCCCGTAGAAGAAGAAGCGCGGGGGATAATGATGTCGGCGGCTGCTTACCGTAGAAAAATAAGCGCTTCTTCTTCTACGGGGGAAAATGAAGTTGGCGGCTGCTTACCGTAGTTGCGAGACCTGTTGTGGCTCAATATTGGTCCATATATAAGGCGCACCGGATTATAAGGCGCACTGTCAGCTTTTAAGGAAATTGGAGGTTTTTAGGTGCGCCTTATAGTGCGGAAAATACGGTACTTATATTGATCAGGTAGTGGTGTGGAGAATATTAATAATAATATTATTGATGACTATTACTTATATTGATCAGGTAGCGGTGTGGAGAAGCCCATAGGAGAGTTGCTACTGCAGGTGGAAACCACCAAGGAGCGTAAAGTCAACGTGAAAGGTGAGTTTGGAGAGAAAGGTTAAAAAAAGATGATGTCATCCTTCCAAATGTTCTTCCTGTCCCCCAGTCGTTGCCGTCAACGACATGAAATGGCAAACATCCGGAATGTTCAGGCCTTTCGTGGAAGTTTCCCTGGTGGGACCTTACTTGGCGGACAAGAAGCGCAAGTTTACCACCAAGTCCAAAAACAACAGCTGGAGCCCCAAGTTCAACGAAACCTTCCAGTTGTGAGTTTTAGCCATTAGCACCAGCATTAGCACTAGCATTAACACCAGCATTAGCACTAGTATTAGTATTAACACGAGCATGAACATTAACAATAACACTAGCACTAACATTAGCATTAACAATAACACTAGCACTAACATTAGCATTAACAATGGCATTAGCACTAACATTAGCATTAACACTAGCATTAGCACTAACATAAGCATTAACACTAGCATTAGCACTAACATAAGCATTAACACTAGCATTAGCTAGCACTAGTATTAGTATTAACACAAGCATGAACATTAACAATAACACTAACATTAGCATTAACATTAGCATTAACAATAACACTAGCATTAGCACTGACATTGGCATTAACAATAACACTAGCATTAGCACTGACATTGGCATTAACACTAGCATTACCACTAACATTAGCATTAACACTAGCATTAGCACTAGTATTAGTATTAACACGAGCATGAACATTAACAATAACACTAGCACTAACATTAGCATTAACATTAGCACTAACATTAGCATTAACAATAACACTAGCACTAACATTAGCATTAACATTAGCATTAGCACTAACATTAGCATTAACACTAGCATTAGCACTAACGTTAGCATTAACACAAGCATCAGCAGTAGTATTAGTATTAACACGAGCATGAACATTAACAATAACACTAGCACTAACATTAGCATTAACATTAGCACTAACATTAGAATTAACACTAACATTAGCATTAACAATAACATTAGCATTAACATAAGCATTAACACTAGCATTAGCTAGCACTAGTATTAGTACTAACACGAGCATGAACATTAACAATAACACTAACATTAGCATTAACATTAGCATTAGCACTAACATTAGCATTAACACTAGCATTAGCACTAACATTAGCATTAACACTAGCATTAGCACTAGTATTAGTATTAACACGAGCATGAACATTAACAATAACACTAGCATTAACATTAGCACTAACATTAGCATTAACAATAACATTAGCATTAACATTAGCACTAACATTAAAATTAACACTAACATTAGCATTTACAATAACATTAGCATTAACATTAACACTAGCAATAGCACTAACATTAGCATTAGCATTAGTAATAAGACTAACATTAGCATTAGTAATAAGACTAGCATTACCATTAGTAATAAGACTATTTCCCGCGCAGCGTCCTGGGCAAGGAGTCGTCAGACTGCTACGAGCTGCACGCCGCCGTCAAGGACTACTGCTTTGGTCGGGCGGACCGCGTGGTGGGCGTGGCCGTGCTGCAGCTGCGCCACGTGGCCGAGCGCAAGAGCTGTGTGTGCTGGTGTCCTCTGGCGCCGCGCGTATACACCGACCAGACCGGCACCACCGTCATGCGCATCCTGGCCCAGCGGCCCGCCGACGAGCTCGCCAAGGAGCTGGTCCGCATGAAGGCGGAGTCTAGGCCGGCCGAGGAGGGGACGTGAGCCACGCCCACTACTTCAATATGCAAATGAGTCGTAATCATCAACTGTCTTTTGATGTCCTCCTCATTCTTGGACGTCAAGCATGTTAACATGTTAGCTAACAGGAAGTACTTCGGCTGACAGGAAGTGCTTTGGTTGACAGGAAGTACTTCGGTGGACAGGTAGTACTCAGGTTGACAAGAAGTACTTGAACTGACAGGAAATATTGGAGCTGACAGGAAGTACTTTAGCTGACAGGAACTACTTCGGCTGACAGGAAGTAATTCAGATAACACGAAGTACTTGATCTAACAGAAAATACTTAATCTAACAGGAAGTACTTGATCTGACAGGAAATACTTAATCTAACAGGAACTACTTGATCTGACAGGAAGTACTTGAGTTGACAGGAAGTACTTGAGCTGACAGGAAATACTTAATCCAACAGGAAGTACTTTATCCGACAGGAAGTACTTGAGTTGACAGGAAGTACTTGATCTAACAGGAAGTGCTTGATCTGACAGGAAGTACTTGATCTAAGTACTTCCTGTTAGATCAAGTACTTTCTGACAACAAACGTGACAAAAAATGTGTGCCATCACTTCCTGTCAACATGCGACATCACTTCCTGACAAAAAATGTGTGCCATCACTTCTTGTCGACATGCGACATCACTTCCTGACAACATTGGACATTGCTTCCTGTCAACATGTGACATCACTTCCTGTCAACTTCCTGATCACTTTCTTGTCAACATGTGACATCACTTCCTGACAACAAATGTGTGACATCACTCCCTGTCGACATGCGACATGACTTCCTGTCAACATGTGACATCACTTCCTGACAACAAACGTGTGACATTACCTCCTGTCGACATGCGACATGACTTCCTGTCAACATGTGACATCACTTCCTGACAACAAACGTGTGACATTACCTCCTGTCGACATGCGACATCACTTCCTGTCAACATGTGACATCAGTTCCTGACAACAAACATGTGACATCACTTCCTGTCGACATGCGTCATCACTTCCTGTCATTAAACGTGTGACATCACTTCCTGTGCACATTGTGTGTAGAAGTGTGTTGAGAGTGCCAAAAGTGTGTGAAAGAAAGAATGTTGTTGCTTGAAATGCAATAAAATATTGTTTATTGACAACGTGCCAAGAAATGTAGTTGCAAGAAATGTAGTTGCAAGTGTGGCTTTCAAAAAGTGCACTTTTGCCAAAAGCTTGAAGTACAAAGCATCTTGTTGTTGTGTGTGTCCAGCATGTAGCTGATGTGTACAAAGTAGAATGTGTGTATTTCTTTTACCTGGAAATATTTGGGACATCAAATATTCATGAAGGACGTCACTTTGTGTGTCAGCTTCATCCACTTTTTCTAAAACCACCCTTTCACAATAAAGTACTTTGTCTTCTTTCTCACATAGCGCTACCTAAATGTGTTTCCACATTTTTCAAAATAAAGGCCACCAAAAACAAAATGTTATTATTGGCTCCATCTGAAGATCAAATGAAAAATAAGTTTGTTGTTTATTTGTAGCCGAAGGTTGATTTATTTTGCAGTGTCAGATAGAAGAGAATGGCACATATATGGAAATAAACAAAGGTGTTAACACAAAACAGTGACAAAGTACTCAACGGGAGCAAAGTCACGTGAACAACAAAAAGAGGCCAAGTAAAAGACAGTAGGATTGTCACACCCCGCCTCGGGTGAAGGTAATGTAACCTTGCAAACCAGAGATGGCAAGGCACAAAGTTGGTAACAGTTTACAAACATTTATTTAAATCCCAAAGTGTCAAAAGGAGAACAACAACAAGATGAAACAAAACCTCAGTAGATGTTTGATGCATGGAGACCTGAGCTCCTGCTCAGGACAGAACCTCCTCTGGCAGTGACAGACTGCAGACTGGCAGAAAAATGGCATTTTCCAACTTAAATAGCCAATAGCTCCGCCCACTAGCTGGGACCAATTTGACAGGGGGAATACGGTGGGTGGGACATGGGTTAGTGCATGTGCCTCACAATACGAAGGTCCTGAGTAGTCCTAAATTCAATCCCGGGCACGGGATCTTTCTGTGTGGAGTTTGCATGTTCTCCCCGTGACTGCGTGGGTTCCTTCCGGGTACTCCGCCTTCCTCCCACTTCCAAAAACATGCACCTGGGGATACGCCCCTCCCACCTCCAAAGACATGCACCTGGGAATAGGCCCCTCCCCCCTCCAAAGACATGCACCTGGGAATAGGCCCCTCCCACCTCCAAAGACATGCACCTGGGGATAGGTTGATTGGCAACACTAAATTGGCCCTAGTGTGTGAATGTGAGTGTGAATGTTGTCTGTCTATCTGTGTTGGCCCTGCGATGAGGAGGCGACTTGTCCAGGGTGTACACCGCCTTCCGCCCGAATGCAGCTGAGATAGGCTCCAGCACCCCCTGCGACCCCAAAAGGGACAAGCGGTAGAAAATGGATGGATGGATGGAATTCATTAATTCTTTTGTAAAATACACCATAAATAACCATCACACATCTAAAAGTATTCACATAGTACTTTTTTCATTTGTAGATCAGACATTTTTGTATACAGTGTATTCAGGCTTGGATAACAACTTGTAAATGTCCAGTGTCCTTCTGTAACACCCAGCTTTTCAGAACCATGGTTCGGCCCAAATTAGGCCTAATCAGTCAAGGCAGGTGTGTTCGCCTATATAAAGCCCTCAGCCCCACCCTGACTCTTTTAGCCACCTGTTCAGAGCCATGGTGAGTGACAGGTTATCATTCGTTTGAGTGCATGCTTTTCACTGACTAACAAGATTGAATGTTTGTAGTTTGTCAATGTTAGGCTTCCTTACAAATGTGCACGGTTTGAGAGGAAGTTTAAGGGCAAACAGTGACAGTGGGGGGGTCAAACTGTCACAAGGGTAAAAGTACCACAAATTATTAAGTAGATACAAATAAATAAATATGTGCGATATAGTTTGTTTAAAAGAATAACTGAGGCTGGAACAAAGATGTTTCTGTTATCTAATCAAACAACAATCTGTGTCTTATGCCTGTAGATACATACACTATATTGCCAAGAGTATGGTGTCCAGCCATCCAAATGATGAGAATCATTAATCACAGGTGTATCAAATCAAGCACTTAGGCATGGAGACTGTTTCTACAAACATTTGTGAAAGAATGGGCCGCTCTGTGATTTCCAGCGTGGAACTGTCATAGGATGCCACCTGTGCAACAAATCCAGATATGACATTTTTTCGCTCCTAAATATTCCAAAGTCAACTGTGGGCTTTATTATAAGAAAATGGAAGGGTTTGGGAACAACAGCAACTCAGCCACCAAGTGGTAGGCCACGTAAACTGACAGAGAGGTCAGCATAGTGCAAAGACTTTCTGCACAGTCAGTTGCTACAGAGCTCCAAACTTCATGTGACCTTCCAATTAGCCCACGTACAGTACGCAGAGAGCTTCATGGAATGGGTTTCCATGGCCAAGCAGTGCATCTAAGGCATACATCCAGTCCAATGCAAAGCGTGGGATGCAGTGGTGTAAAACACGTCGCCACTGGACTCTGCGGTGTGCTCCTTCTAAATGTTCTTGTGTCACAAGCTGGAGGCACGCTCTGTGTGTGTCTGGGTGGGAGGAGGGGAGGTGAGGGGGGGGGGGGGCGTGTCTGTGTTTACTAACAACGGAGCCCCAGTCGAATGTCTTAACATAGAGATATTCTCACTTCTTTTTTTTTGTCGAGCACAAAGAAAAGAAAATTTTCGTTAAATGTAAGTTGTCTTGGATCAAAGATCCCGTCTACTGCCCAAAAACAACAATTTAAATCTGCCTGGTTAGGCTTTGTGTATGTCATGTGTGCCTTCCTTAGGTGAAGCCAGGTTTACAGCTATGTTGTTATTATGCTGTTTGTTACTTATGTATGTTATGTTGCAGCTATTTAAAATAGTTTTGTCAATTTGTTCTGGCCTAAAACAAATTGGCCCTTTGAAACATATCTTTGTCTTTGTCTGTTGTATGTAGACCACATTGCTTAGCAGAGTTCAGTGATGCAAATGCATGCCAAGTTGATGAACAGATTATATTATTCTCTAGTGCAATAACAGTACTGAAATGAAGGCTAAAAGGGCATTAATGGGAGCTTTAAAAAAAAAAAAAAAGAAGACAAAAAAAAGTAACTAAATAGTTACTTTTCACAGTAACACATTACTTTTTGGTGTAAGGAACTGAGTTAGTAACTCAGTTACTTTTGAAATAAAGTAACTAGTAACTGTAACTAGTTACTGGTTTTCAGTAACTAACCCAACACTGAACATGACACCAACACACTAATGTCTACTAATAGTCTTCTTAACAACATCACTAAACATGACACCAACACACTAATGCAGGAGTCACCAACGCCGTGCCCGCGGGCACCAGGTCGCCCGTAAGGACCAGATGAGTCGCCCGCTGGCCTGTTCTAAAAATAGCAGCACTTATCAGTGAGCTGCCTCTATTTTTAAAATTTTATTTATTTACTAGTGTGACAGTCCGAACTGTCGTGCGGGTTCTCAGGACCATCCAGGGAAGACATTGTCGTGAGACGGTTTAGACTTCTTTATTATTTCAATCAGTCTTTTGCGTGCTGTCCGAGAGGGTGATTGCACTGTCCACAGCTGCGCGCTCCACGCACCTTATGCTGATTGCGGCGTCAATCCCAGCGCGCCCCACCTTGCCGCTCGCTCGTCCACGCCTCCTCGCCGCCATCTTGGAGCGGGCGCCGTCAGTCCGCCGGCCCCGCCTCCCCACAACTAGCAAGCTGGTCTCGCTTTGCTCGACATTTTTAATTCTAAGAGAGACAAAACTCAAATAGAATTTGAAAATCCAAGAAAATATTTTAAAGACTTGGTCTTCACTTGTTTAAAGGCCTACTGAAACCCACTACTACCGACCACGCAGTCTGATAGTTTATATATCAATGATGAAATCTTAACATTATAACACATGCCAATACGGCCGGGTTAACTTATAAAGTGACATTTTAAATTTGCCGCTAAACTTCCGGTTCGAAACGCCTCTGAGGATGACGTATGCGCGTGACGTAGACCGGCGAACACGGGTATGCCTTCCACATTGAAGCCAATACGAAAAAGCTCTGTTTTCATTTCATAATGCCACAGTATTCTGGACATCTGTGTTCGTGAATCTGTTGCAATCATGTTCATTGCATTATGGAGAAGGAAGATGAGCAAGCAAAGAAGAAAGTTGTCGGTGCGAAATGGACGTATTTTTCGAACGTAGTCAGCAACAACAGTACACAGCCGGCGCTTCTTTGTTTACATTCCCGAAAGATGCAGTCAAGATGGAAGAACTCGGATAACAGAGACTCTAACCAGGAGGACTTTTGACTTCGATACACAGACGCCTGTAGAGAACTGGGACAACACAGACTCTTACCAGGATTACTTTGATTTGGATGACAAAGACGCAGACGTGCTACTGTGAGTATGCAGCTTTGGCTTCTAAACATTTGATCGCTTGACCGTATGTGCGCAACTTTTTTTTGCGTATGTACGTAACTTTTTTTTAAATATATAAGCTTTATGAACCTTGGGTTAGGTGAACGGTCTTTTGGGCTGAGTGATTGTGTGTGTTGATCGGGTGTTTGAATTGTATTGGCGTGTTCTATGGAGCTAGGAGCTAGCAGAGGAGCTAGGAGCTAGCGTAACAAACACGCAGGTGTTTTTATGCAGGATTAATTTGTGGCATATTAAATATAAGCCTGGTTGTGTTGTGGCTAATAGAGTATATATATGTCTTGTGTTTATTTACTGTTGTAGTCATTCCCAGCTGAATATCAGGTCACCCCCGGCTCTCACAGCATCTTCCCTATCTGAATAGCGTCAACTCCCCACTAGTCCTTCACTTGCACTTTACTCATCCACAAATCTTTCATCCTCGCTCAAATTAATGGGGAAATTGTCGCTTTCTCGGTCCGAATCTCTCTCACTTCATGCGGCCATCATTGTAAACAATAGGGAACTTTGCGTATATGTTCAACTGACTACGTCACGCTACTTCCGGTAGGGGCAAGCCTTTTTTTGATCAGATACCAAAAGTTGCAATCTTTATCGTCGTAGTTCTATACTAAATCCTTTCAGCAAAAATATGGCAATATCGCGAAATGATCAAGTATGACACATAGAATAGATCTGCTATCCCCGTTTAAATAAAAAAAATTCATTTCAGTAGGCCTTTAAATAAATTCATTTATTTTTTTACTTTGCTTCTTATAACTTTCAGAAAGACAATTTAAGAGAAAAAATACAACCTTAAAAATGATTTTAGGATTTTTAAACACATATACCTTTTACCTTTTAAATTCCTTCCTCTTCTTTCCTGACAATTTAAATCAATGTTCAAGTAAATTTATTTTTTTTATTGTAAAGAATAATAAATTAATTTTAATTGAATTCTTCATTTTAGCTTCTGTTTTTTCGACGAAGAATATTTGTGAAATATTTTTTCAAACTTATTATGATTAAAATTCAAAAAAAATATTCTGGCAAATCTAGAAAATCTGTAGAATCTGAGGCTTTTGACAAAGTTGCAGAAAAGTACTCTCAGGTCATACACAGAGTTGGGCAAGAGTTTGAGAACAGGTTTTGTGACCTGGATCAGCTTGAGCATGTGTGTAGTTCATTTCCAATCCTTTCAAGAACGTGGACATATCATGCATTGCTGAGCAGTTAAGTGCAACATTCAGCCTGGATGCTGAACAGGTGGAGATTGAAATTGTAACACTGCAAAATGACCTCCACCTCAAAGCCCACCAGGCTGCACCAAACTTTTGGTGCCTTGTTGACACAGAAAAGTACAGTGGTGTATGCCCAGCAGCTATGAAGGTTGCAAACCTGTTTGGTTCAACTTATCTTTGTGAATCAGCCTTTTCTGACATGAACTTCATCAAGAACAAACACAGAACACGCCTCACTGATGCACATCTGCAAGACTCACTCAGAGTTGCAGTGTCAAGTTACACACCAGAGTACAACACACTAGTTAACAGCATGCAATGGCAGGCTTCTCACTAACTGACAAAGAAACAGATAACAGATTTGGTGTCCAGTTCAAAGTGTGACATGATTTATTTCAAAATTTGAGAGTTGACTTTTGTATTTTACATGAGTTATTATTTGTACAAACATGGTGCAAAGTAATTCATGATTTGTTAAAAAATGTTAGTGGCTAGCTAGTTAAAATGGGATATTGTGATTTCACAAGACTGTCTTAGAAGTGATCATTTGAAAATGTTCAATTTGAAAAATGTGCACTTAGAGAAAATATAAAAATAAAGTGTTGCATATTGATATTTATCTGTTTCTATATATATTCTATATATATATTTATTGTGAGAAATCATTAAGATGATCAGTGTTTCCACAAAGATAAATATCATTAATTATTAATAATAACATAGAGTTAAAGGTAAATTGAGCAGATTGGCTATTTCTGGCAATTTATTTAAGTGTGTATCAAACTGGTAGCCCTTCGCATTAATCAGTACCCAAGAAGTAGCTCTTGGTTTCAAAAAGGTTGGTGACCCCTCCACTAATGTATATTAATAGTCTTCTTAACAACACCAACAAACATGTCTGCTAATATTTAAATGTACAAGTGTACAAAGTGTAAGTGTAATAGTTCTGTCCTGTCCCTGTCATGTGACCTCTCGCCCCTCCCTGCCTGTCATGTGACCTCTCGCCCCTCCCTCCCTGTCATGTGACCTTTCTCCCCTCCCTCCCTGTCACGTGACCTCTCGCCCTTCCCTCCCTGTCATGTGACCTCTAGCCCCTCCCTCCCTGTCACGTGACCTCTCGCCCCTCCCTCCCTGTCACGTGACCTTTTGCCCTTCCCTCCCTGTCATGTGACCACTAGCCCCTCCCTCCCTGTCACGTGACCTCTCGCCCCTCCCTGTCATGTGACTTCTCGCCCTCCCTGTCACGTGCCCTCTCACCCCTCCCTGTCATGTGACCTCTCGCCCCCCCTCCCTGTCACGTGACCTCTCGCTCCTCCCTGTCACGTGACCTCTCGCCCCTCCCTGTCATGTGACTTCTCGCCCTCCCTGTCACGTGCCCTCTCACCCCTCCCTGTCATGTGACCTCTCGCCCCCCCTCCCTGTCACGTGACCTCTCGCTCCTCCCTGTCACTTGACCTCTCGGCCCTCCCTGTCACGTGACCTCTTGCCCTCCCTGTCACGTGACCTCTCGCCCCTCCCTGTAATGTGACCTCTCGCCCCCCCTCCCTGTCGCGTGACCTCTCGCTCCTCCCTGTCACGTGACCTCTCGCTCCTCCCTGTCACGTGACCTCTCGCCCTCCCTGTCACGTGACCTCTCGCCCCTCCCTCCCTGTCACGTGACCTCTCGCCCTCCCTGTCACGTGACCTCTCGCCCCTCCCTCCCTGTCACGTGACCTCTCGCCCCTCCCTGTCACGTGACCTTTCGCCCCTCCCTGTCATGTGACCTTTCGCCCCTCCCTGTCATGTGACCTCTCACCCTCCCTGTCACGTGACCTCTCGCCCTCCCTGTCATGTGACCTCTCGCCCTCCCTGTCACATGATCTCTCGCCCTCCCTGTCACATGACCTCTCGCCCCTCCCTGTCATGTGACCTCTCGCCCTCCCTGTCACGTGACCTCTCGCCCTCCCTGTCACGTGACCTCTCGCCCCTCCCTCCCTGTCACGTGACCTCTCGCCTTCCCTGTCACGTGACCTCTCGACCCTCCCTCCCTGTCACGTGATCTCTCGCCCCTCCCTGTCATGTGACCTCTCACCCTCCCTGTCACGTGACCTCTCGCCCTCCCTGTCACGTGACCTCTCGTCCCTCCCTCCCTGTCACGTGACCTCTCGCCCCTCCCTGTCACGTGACCTCTCGCCCCTCTCTGTCATGTGACCTCCTGCCCCTCCCTGTCACGTGACCTCTTGCCCCTCCCTCCCTGTGATGTGACCTCTCGCCCCTCCCTGTCACGTGACCTCTCGCCCCTCCCACCCTGTGATGTGACCTCTCGCCCCTCCCTGTCACATGATCTCTCACCCTCCCTGTCACGTGACCTCTCGCCCCTCCCTGTCATGTGACCTCTCACCCTCCCTGTCACGTGACCTCTCGCCCTCCCTGTCACGTGACCTCTCGCCCCTCCCTCCCTGTCACGTGACCTCTCGCCCCTCCCTGTCACGTGACCTCTCGCCCCTCCCTGTCATGTGACCGCCTGCCCCTCCCTGTCACGTGAACTCTCGCCCCTCCCTCCCTGTGATGTGACCTCTCGCCCCTCCCTGTCACGTGACCTCTCGCCCCTCCCACCCTGTGATATGACCTCTCGCCCCTCCCTGTCACGTGACCTCTCGCCCTTCCCTCCCTGTCATGTGACCTCTAGCCCCTCCCTCCCTGTCTTGTGAGTATGAGCGGGAGAGTCTGTAGAGGTGTGTGTCTCCATAAAAGTAAGAAATTGTGTAGTGTTTCCTCCTGGGCTGCATTTAAACTGCTGAGTAATCAATGACAATGCTACATGCTAAGATAGCGGCCCCGAACATTAGCGTTAGCATTAGCATCCATTTTATTGATGAATTTAGTGAGATGCAGTGTGTTTACATGTAATCAGATTACACAGATGATTTATTGATGTAATCAAATTACAAAGATGATTTATTGATGTCGTCAGATTACACAGATTATTTATTGATGTAATCAGATTACACAGATGATTTATTGATGTGCAGGCTAACTATAAGACTTTTGACTGGCTTGTCAAGCTCCTGATGTTTGTCATTTATGCATTTAATGATTATCTAAGAATGTGTACACATGGAAATTGAGTATAAAAGCTGACAGGAAGCACTTGATCTAACAGGAAGTACTTGAGCTAACAGGAAGTACTTGATATAACAGGAAGTACTTCCTGTCAGCTCAAGCACTTTACTGTGTTTACTGTGTAATCTTCCTGACAACAAACGTGACATCACTTCCTGTTGACATGTGACATCACTTCCTGACAAAAAATTTGTGACATCACTTCCTCACAAAAAATGTGTGACATTACTTCCTGACAACAAATGTGTGACCTCACTTCCTGACAACAAACGTGACATCACTTCCTGTCGACATGTGACATCACGTCCTGACAAAAAATGTGTGACATCACGTCCTGACAAAAAATGTGTGACATTACTTCCTGACAACAAATGTGTGAGCTTACTTCCTGACAACAAATGTGTGACATCACTTCCTGTCGACATGCGACATCACTTCCTGACAAAAAATGTGTGACATCACTTCCTGACAGTGGGTTTCAGTTCATATGCTGTTTATGATGAAGTCTTATTTTGACTTTATTGATGAATTTAGTGAGATGCAGTGTGTTTACATGTAATCAGATTACACAGATGATTTATTGATGTAATCAGATTACACAGATGATTCATTGATGTAATCAGATTACACAGATGATTTATTGATGTGCAGGCTAACTATAACACTTTTGACTGTCTTGTCAAGCTCTTGATGTTTGTCATTTATGCATTTAATGATTATTTAAGAATGTGTACAAATGGAAATTGAGTATGAAAGCCAAGGTTAAAGAAGCCTTTAGTGCTAATTTAAATAATTTACTGGTCCTGTTGTTGCACTGCAGACCAGGTCTTTCTATTTGGAACCAATGAATGGTGATCTTGCACCTGGAGCTACTGTGTCCACCCAACAACTAGCAGAAACTACTGGTCTGGCAAGAAGGTCCCTCACACACTCCATGATCATCCCACTCACTCCTTCTCCTAACTATAAATAAAGTATGAATGAGGTCGAAGAAAATGTTTTCAACCAGAGTGGGCTTCTACTTTCCTAGTCAACAGTCTTAACCACTGAACTATGCTGGGTCATGTGAAGGGAAGATTTTGTTCCATACACAAATGTAATCGAGGACACCTTGCTCAGTAAAGTATGATGGAGGTGGAACAAAACACAGTCAACCAGATTGGGGTTTGAACCCAGCACCTTTTATTCCAAATCAACAGTCTTAACCACTGGGCTATCCTGGGTCTCATCACAAGTGGATTTTGTTCCATACACAACTATATTGCGGACTCCTGACTCAGTAAAGTATGATGAAGGTGGAACAAAGTACTGTCAACCAGAGTGGGGTCTGAACCCAGTACTAGTAGTCAACAGTTTTAACCACTGGGCTATCCTGGGTCATGTGAAGGGAAAATTTTGTTCCATACACAAATGTACACAAATGTTTACTACGACAGGTGTCATGATTATATTAGTGAATTAACCAGAATCTATACAGAACAAGACCCAGGATAGCTTAATTGTTAAAACAGCTGCCTCTCAGTCAGTAGTACTGGGTTCAAATGTAGATCTAGTTTTTTGTTTAACCTCTATCATGGTTTAATGATTGCATTTGGTTATGAGATAAAATCATATCTTGATGGGACCCAGGATAGTTCAATGGTCAACACTGTGGGCTCCCAATATAGGGGTACAGGGTTTAAACCCCAGACTGGTAATCAGTACTTTGGCTGTATGGCGTCAAGACGACATCCATTGTGGGCTGTTTCATCTCCCACACACACTCATGTTATGTTTCATCTCTCACACACACTCATCTTATGTTTCATCTCATCACACACTCGTGTTATCTTTCATCTCTATCACACACTCATGTTATGTTTCATCTCCCACACACACTCATGTTATGTTTCATCTCCATCACACACTCATGTTATGTTTCATCTCCCACACACACTCATGTTATGTTTCATCTCCATCACACACTCATGTTATGTTTCATCTCCCACACACACTCATGTTATGTTTCATCTCCATCACACACCCTCATGTCATGTTTCATATCCGTCACACACTCATGTTATGTTTTATATCCGTCACACACTCATGTTATGTTTCATCTCCCACACACACTCATGTTATGTTTCATCTCCCACACACACTCATCGTATGTTTCATCTCCCACACACTCATGTTGTCTTTCATCTCCATCACACTCATGTTATGTTTTATCTCCATCACACACGCCTGTTATGTTTCATCTCCTACACACACTCATGTTTTGTTTCATCTCCATCACACACTCATGTTATGTTTCATCTCCATCATACAGTTTTTTGTTTCACCTCTATAATGGTTTAATGATTGCATTTGGATATGAGAGAAAATCATATTTTGATGGGACCCAGGATAGTTCAATGGTCAACACTGTGGGCTCCCAATACAGGGGTACATGGTTTAAACCCCAGACTGGTAATCAGTACTTTGGCTGTATGGCGTCAAGACGACATCCATTGTGGGCTGTTTCATCTCCCACACACATTCATGTTATGTTTCATCGCCCACACACACTCATGTTATGTTTCATCTCTACGCTCATGTTATGTTTCATCTCCCACACACACTCATGTTATGTTTCATCTCCCACACACACTCATGTTATGTTTCATCTCCCACACACACATGTTATGTTTCATCTCCCACACACACTCATGTTATGTTTCATCTCCCACACACACTCATGTTATGTTTCATCTCCATCACACACTCATGTTATGTTTCATCTCCCACACACACTCATGTTATATTTAATCTCCAACACACACTCATGTTATGTTTCATCTCCCACACACACTCATGTTATGTTTCATCTCCATCACACACTCATGTTATGTTTCATCTCCATCACACACTCATGTTATGTGCTAGTTGTTGTCCACATAGAGTTGAAACATTAAGTCAATGATAATAATAATCAAGAATATCAATCAATCAATCAATCAATGTTTATTTATATAGCCCTAAATCACAAGTGTCTCAAAGGGCTGTACAAGCCACAACGACATCCTCGGTACAGAGCCCACATACGGGCAAGGAAAAACTCACCCCAGTGGGACGTCGGTGAATGACTATGAGAAACCTTGGAGAGGACCGCATATGTGGGTAACCCCCCCCCTCTAGGGGAGACCGAAAGCAACGGATGTCGAGTGGGTCTGACATAACATTGTGAAAGTCCAGTCCACAGTGGATCCAACACATCAGCGGGAGTCCAGTCCACAGCGGGGCCAACAGGAAACCATCCCGAGCGGAGACGGGTCAGCAGCGCAGAGATGTCCCCAACCGATGCACAGGCTAGTGGTCCACCCGGGGTCCCGGCTCTGGACAGCCAGCACTTCATCCATGGCCACCGGACCTATGCGACTCCCCCTCGCAAGGGACAGGGGAGAAGAGGAGAGAAGAAAAGAAACGGCAGATCAACTGGTCTAAAAAAGGGGGGGTCTATTTAAAGGCTAGATTATACAAATGAGTTTTAAGATGGGACTTAAATGCTTCTACTGAGGTAGCATCTCTAACTGTTACCGGGAGGGCATTCCAGAGTACTGGAGCCCGAATAGAAAACGCTCTATAGCCCGCAGACTTTTTTTTTGGCTCTGGGAATCACTAATAAGCCGGAGTTCTTTGAACGCAGATTTCTTGTCGGGACATATGGTACAATACAATCGGCGAGATAGGCTGGAGCTAAACCGTGTAATATTTTATACGTAAGTAGTAAAACCTTAAAGTCGCATCTTAAGTGCACAGGAAGCCAGTGCAAGTGAGCCAGTATAGGCGTAATATGATCAAACTTTCTTGTTTTTGTCAAAAGCCTTGCAGCCGCATTTTGTACCAACTGTAATCTTTTAATGCTAGACATAGGGAGGCCCGAAAATAATACGTTACAGTAATCGAGACGAGACGTAACGAACGCATGAATAATGATCTCAGCGTCGCTAGTGGACAAGATGGAACGAATTTTAGCGATATTACGGAGATGAAAGAAGGCCGTTTTAGTAACACTCTTAATGTGTGACTCAAACGAGAGAGTTGGGTCGAAGATAATACCCAGATTCTTTACCGAGTCTCCTTGTTTAATTGTTTGGTTGTCAAATGTTAAGGTGGTATTATTAAATAGATGTTGGTGTCTAGCAGGACCGATAATCAGCATTTCCGTTTTCTTAGCGTTGAGTTGCAAAAAGTTAGCGGACATCCATTGTTTAATTTCATTAAGACACGCCTCCAGCTGACTACAGTCCGGCGTGTTGGTCAGCTTTAGGGGCATGTAGAGTTGAGTGTCATCAGCATAACAGTGAAAGCTAACACCGTACTTGCGTATGATGTCACCCAGCGGCAGCATGTAAATACTAAAGAGTGCAGGGCCAAGAACCGAACCCTGGGGAACTCCGCACGTTACCTTGACATAGTCCGAGGTCACATTGTTATGGGAGACGCACTGCATCCTGTCAGTAAGATAAGAGTTAAACCAAGACAAGGCTAAGTCTGACATACCAATACGTGTTTTGATACGCTCTAATAAAATATTATGATCGACGGTATCGAAAGCGGCGCTAAGATCAAGAAGCAGCAACATAGATGACGCATCAGAATCCATCGTTAGCAATAGATCATTAGTCATTTTTGCGAGGGCTGTCTCCGTAGAGTGATTTGCCCTGAAACCGGATTGAAAAGGTTCACAGAGATTGTTAGTCACTAAGTGTTCATTTAGCTGCTGTGCAACAGTTTTTTCGAGAATTTTGGAAATAAACGGAAGGTGGGAGACCGGTCGGTAGTTTACCATGAGGTCAGGATCGAGGTTAGGTCTTTTGAGCAGAGGATGAATAACCGCTTTTTTGAATGCTAGGGGAACAGTGCCGGAGGAAAGTGATAAGTTTATAATATTTAACACTGATGGACCTAATAATACAAACAGTTCCTTGATAAGTTTCCCAGGAAGTGGGTCAAGTAAACATGTTGTTTGTTTTATCCCACTTACACGCTGTAATAATTCCTCTAATGTTATTTCATCAAAAATAGAGAGACTATTTTGGAGGGCAGTGTCCGTCGTATATACAGTCGTATTTGTGTTAATAGAACCCAGTTGTAGCTGGGATGCGTTGTCTTTAATCTCCTTTCTAATGAGTTCAATTTTCTTATTAAAGAAATTCATAAAATCATCTGCTGAGTGGGTGGAGCTACTGGGAGGAGTCCCTTGTTGGGTTAGCGATGCTACTGTACTAAACAGAAATTTAGGATCGTTTTTGTTGAGGCGGATGAGATTTGAGTAGTATTTAGCTTTAGCTAAGGTAAGCATGCGTTTATAAGTTATTAAACTATCACTCCATGCTTGATGGAAAACCTCAAGTTTAGTCGCGCGCCATTTGCGTTCCAGTTTTCTACATGATAATTTATGAGCTCTAATTTCTTCTGTAAACCATGGGGTGCGCCTTTTAGGGGCCCTTTTTTGCTTTAGCGGTGCTATACTATCAATAATTTCGCGCAAGGCATCGTCAAAGTTGTTAGTGAGTTTATCAATAGAGCCGACATAATTTGGGAATGGTGCTATTACCGAAGGCAGTAGGTCAGCAAGAGTCATCGTTGTGGCAGCATTAATGTTGCGGCCGCTATAGCAGTTATTATTATTATTAGCTTGTTGACAAAGAGTCAAAACTTCAAATTTTATAAGGTAATGATCGGACATTACTTTAGTATATGGAAGTATCATAACTTTGGAGGTGGTGACACCCCTGACAAGCACTAGATCTATTGTATTACCGTTGCGATGCGTGGGTTCATGTATTATTTGTGTAAGACCACAGCTATCAATTATGGTTTGGAGCGCCACGCACTGAGGGTCCGATGGGGTATTCATATGGATATTAAAGTCCCCCATTATGATTATATTGTCGGCGTGCGTCACTAGATCAGCAACGAACTCTGAGAATTCACTGATAAAGTCCGAATAGGGCCCAGGGGGGCGGTAGATAACAGCCAGGTCGAGAGGTAGCGGTGTGACGGACCTCATAGTAAGCACCTCAAACGATTTATATTTATTATTTAGGTTAGGGGTAAGGTTGAAATTTTCATTGTATATTAGTGCGACACCCCCTCCCCTTTTAAGAGGGCGGGCAACATGCGCATTCGTATAGTTAGGAGGAGATGCCTCATTGAGCGCAAAAAATTCGTCCGGTTTGAGCCAGGTTTCGCTAAGACCAATGACGTTAAGATTGTTGTCTCTAATGACCTCATTAACCAATAACGCCTTGGGAGACAATGATCTTATGTTTAAAAAGCCCATATTATAGGTATTGGGCTGTTTTGACGAGTTTTTGTTAAGATTATCCGTAGTGGCAATATTAACAATGTTGCGTTTATTATGCGTAGTGCACTTTAAATAGTTTCGACCATATCTAGGAATTGATATGACGGGAATTTTCCGATTGTTTGCTTGGTGCTGCAATAGACTGGACATATCATAATTTGCCACCTCAGTAGAATGCATGTCCACCTCTGACACAGACACAACAGAAAAAACATTATGTGAATTGTGTATTATTCTAAGAGAATTGCTATGCGTACATGGATTATCCAGCCTGGCGCTGGCTAGTTCTAGCTTAACTGACTCCTCACCCGGACTAACAGACATTGTAATTGCCTGTGACCGGGCTTGCTCTAGTGTAGTCAGTCAAGTGAGACTTAAATAGTAGTCTATGTTTCTAGACAGGATGATGGCGCCTTCCTGGTTAGGGTGAAGGCCGTCTCTCATCAGCAAGCCTGGTTTGCCCCAGAAAGAGGGCCAGTTATCAATAAACGTTAGTCCCTGCGTCCTACAGTAGCTAGCCAACCACTTGTTAAGCGAGACTAATCTGCTATATCTCTCATCATTGCCTCTCGCAGGCAGGGGGCCAGAGACAATTACTCGATGCCTGGACATCTTTCTGGCGAGATCACAAGTCCTGGCTATGTTTCTCTTTGTAATCTCTGACTGTCTCATTCTAGTGTCATTGGAGCCAACGTGTACAACTATATTCGCATAATTAGTGGTGCGATTAGCCTGTCGTACGTGTTTACTAGGCCTGTTGCGAGTTAGCTCCCTAAGATTAGCTTCAATGTCAGGTGCTCTGGCCCCGGGGAATAAATAGTCAATGATGACACCTCAGGGGTTATGTGTGTGTGTTCTGGCGACCTTTGACGGTATGGTATGGGGACAAAAAAACAGGTCCCCTAAAGGGAAACCTTTTTAAATGATAGTCAGATCCATTCTTAAGATGCATAAGTGATTTTTAAGCTTTGGCCCATAAAACACGTTTACTGGTTAGTTTGAGTGTGAGACATTTGCACAGCAGCCCCCTCATCGGGCTGTAGCTGGTACTGCACTCGCCTTTCTTCTCATACCTCTTCCATGTAAATCACTTCCACCTTGTCCTTCCGTGTATAGTTAATCACTTCCACCTGGTCCCCATAACAAAGGTGGTTCGTCTGCAGGAGATGTCGGCTAATGGGATACAAAAATAAGCTGTTTGAACCAAAAGGTAAGCACATCTTTCTTATAAATGGAGGTTATTGACTATCATTTGTACAAGAACAATTTGTTCATAACCAAGTTAAGCCAAAAAGTTTTATCAATGTTGTTTTCACAAAAAGCCTATACTAATTGTATTGTTATCTCAACTTATATATTTTACTACAAAGAGTTAAGGATATATTTGTTTGAGGGCAACTTAGATAACCTTTACCAACAGGTGCATTTAATTAAGAACATCAGCCTTGCTCCTAGAAACCTTTTGAATCACTTTGTGTTGCTTTTTTCTTTTTATTTGGACTGGTTTATAGTCAAAGTAGCTCTAATTTAATGCTAATTGGTTGTCTATAAGGACTACTAAGAAGTTATATGTATAGGTATGATGGACATTGGAGATTTAGGATATTTTAAAAACCTCACATTGATTTTGTTTCACACATTTTAGATGAAAAAGACAGATGTCCTGGCTCAATAAGTCCTCCAGCCTGTGACAGCACAACAGTAGACCACATGGACTTGGACATAAACAGCATAACACCTGATGTCACTGGAACAGAGGAACCCTGCTCAAGTCAGGAAACAATTGACACCGTAGTTGTTTGTGCTTCCCTCAAAAAACACGGAAATAGAGTTTACAACAAAAGACATTATTGCTTCTATTGCAGTAAGCCTTATGCCAAGATGGCCAGGCATCTAGAAAGTGCACACAAAAACACATTGGAAGTAGCCACAGCTCTTAGCTTTCCAACACGTTCCATGGAGAGAAGGAAACAGCTAGACTATATTCGTAATAAAGGGAACTATGCTCACAATGCTGCTATTATGGAGTCAGGAAAGGATGAACTGGTGCCATTCAAACGACCACCTAAAGAAGCTAAAGGAAATGATTTTATGCACTGTGCATATTGCCAAGGACTGTTTACCAGAAAGGTACTGTGGAGACACATGCAAAGTTGTCGCCTCAAACCTGCATCAGTCACCCGAAAACCAGGAAAGAACCGTGTCCAGTCCATGTGCACATATACTGGGCCTGTGCCTTCAAGTATATCCAAACAACTGTGGGGAGTAATAAGTGCCATGATTCCTGATCCAATCACAGAAATAATAAAAGATGGCCATGTCATCACAAATGTTGGGCAGCACCTGTTGAACAAAAGTGGTATGTCCGCAAAAAATCAACACTGTGTCAGAGAGAAGATGCGGGAATTAGGAAGACTGATTCGTAATGCCAGGAGAGCAACTACCTTGAAAAAAAGTGCATGTGGTATGGTCAGCATGACACTCTGGTAAGTATGACACTGAATGTTTATTACATTGAACCAACAGAAGAGGGCCCCCCCCCCCCCCCCCCCCCAAGAGAGTGACACAACTTTCAAAAGAAGAGGAGGTATCCTCAGGAGATCGTGCAGTGAGACATTCTTCCAAAGGTAAACTATATACATAAACGTTTTTTTAGTCAAGTTTTATCATTCTTTGTTTTCTCACAAATAATGCAAATGCATATGTATGCGTTGTTCTCTGTGGGTTAGAGACATTATAGAAAACAAATGTATAATTTAATTTCTTAATCTTCTTTTATTTCCTTTATTTTCATACCCATATTTTGTATGGTAAGCATGACACTGAATGTTTATTACATTGAACCAACAGAAGAGGGGGCCTTTCCAACCACAATCCCACCCCGCAAGAGACTGACACAACTTTCAAAAGAAGAGGAGGTATCCTCAGGAGAATGTGCAGTGAGACATTCTTCCAAAGGTAAACTATATACATAAACTGTTTTTTTAGTCAAGTTTTATCAGTCTTTGTTTTCTCACAAATAATGCAAATGCATATGTATGCATTGTTCTCTGTGGGTTAGAGACATTATAGCAAACAAATGTATAACTTAATTTCTTAATATTCTTTTATTTATTTTATTTTAATACACATATTTTGTATGGTCACTTGCAGGTAAAGCTGCCCAGAAAAGAAGACCCTGGACACAGAAAGAGGTGAAGGTTGTCGAGAAGCACATGAAGCGATTCATCCCTTCTGGTATTGTACCAGCAAAGAGTGACTGTTTAAAATGTTTGAGGGCCGAACCGGAAGCTCTCCAAAACCGGGAATGGCAAGCATTGAAGTTCTATGTGTACAACCGCATTACGGCCTGCAAAAGGAGATTGCAGGTAAAATAGTAGATTGAGATAATCAGCAAGACTGGTTAAGTAGAACCGTTTTTGTATGTTCTTTATGTTCAATGTTGTTAAAAATAAAAAGTAAAAAAAAAGTTTAAATTAGTTTGTATTTTATTTCTTTGGTTTAAGGTAAGATAAGATAATCCTTTATTGATCCCAAAACAGGGAAATTTGGGTTACTTTGTTTACGTGTTTCAAATATTGGTAAAAGAGAAAATTAATTTTCTTGAAAAGTCAAACATTTGTTATCCTGGCATTAATAGTACTGTGATTCTGTATGGTATCCATCCTTAGTTAAAACTAACATGTTTCCCTTGTCCCCACAAGTGATGATCAAAAACTTGGTCCCCATTCCAAATGATAACCAGTATGTATGTGTGTGTGTGTGTGTGTGTGTGTGTGTGTGTGTGTGTGTGTGTGCGTGTGCGCGTGTGCGTGTGTGCGTGCATGCGTGTAAAATTCCTGAGGTGGGTGGGAATAGGAGTAGAAAGTCAATAATAAAGAGCGTTGACCAATGATCTCTTACATGTGAGAGGGGACACACCACAATTAAATGTCACCTTGACGCCTCCTGACACACTTTTATAACTTACATATCCACCTCACCAGGACTGGAACCTAGCACCCACATTCCCAGTCAACAGTCTTAACCACTGGACTATCCTGGGTCTTGTCAAGCACGGATTTTGTTCCATACACAACTATAATTGTGGACTCCTGGCTCAGTAAAGTATGATGGAGGTGGAACAAAATACTGTCAACTAGAGTGGGGTTTGAAAGCAGCACCTTTCATTCCAAGTAGTCAGTCAATTGTACTTAAATAAGATGTAGAACATACTAGACAACTTGCCTTTTAGTAGTAAGTGTACTTAAATAAGATGTAGAACATACTAGACAACTTGTCTTTTAGTAGTAACTGTACTTAAATAAGATGTAGAACATACTAGACAACTTGTCTTTTAGTAGTAACTGTACTTAAATAAGATGTAGAACATACTAGACAACTTGTCTTTTAGTAGTAATTGTACTTAAATAAGATGTAGAACATACTAGACAACTTGGGGACGGTGTGGTGCTGTTGGGAGAATGGCCGTGCCAGCAACCTGAGGGTTCCGGGTTCAATCCCCACCTTCTACCAACTTCGTCACGTCCGTTGTGTCCTTGAGCAAGACACCTCACCCTTGCTCCTGATGGGTCGTGGTTAGGGTCTTGCATGGCAGCTTCCGCATCAGTGTGTGAATGGGTGAATGTGGAAATAGTGTCAAAGCGCTTTGAGTACTGATGGAACGAGATATTTTCCATATATCCATATTTTGTGTTACTTTTTACTTCCGTAGTCATATTACAAAACAGCTAGTGCTTTTCCAAATTGTCTGCTTAGTAAAAGGTTGACTGTGTGTTTGAGGCCTTGGAGCTTCTGGAATGCAAGCGGTAGACAAAACAAAAGGGTAGAAGAGTACAGGGAGAGGGAGAAGAAGGCAGACCGGATAGAGCCACGCATCGGGATAGTTTGGGCAAGGCTGGTCTCATTATTGCCAAAGCTTTGACAATAAACAACGAAATACCAACTACTGCTTTTGGTGGTCAATTTAACATCAGCTTATTTGCCATTAAAAGAACTTGGGAGTGGACAGCAGACTTTGACTTCCTTGGGAGGAAGAGCTGTCGACGCAACAATTTGGGGGCTCGTCCGGGATGGCACGCTGTTGATCGATGACTTCTTGCAATCTTCTGGACAGACTCAATTGGCCAATTCAAGGTGAACAGAACCTTTCTTTTTAGATAAAATCTGCGTTAGGAGTCTGTCCTGAAGTCTGTAAGTCAAACACTATATTGTACCCCAGACGCAGAGTTGTGATTTCGATAGATTGATTGCATTTTTGCCGAGCCTGCCATTGCATTAAAATTGTAAATAAGTGGTCAACTCACGGCATTGTGTCTCGATTACCGTGACGGGCAGTTTCATTGACGAGTGAACTAATAGTTGGGTGTGGCTCACCCTGGGTAGTTGGTCGCCGCCTAAAAGAGCAACGGGTTGATAGATCCCAGTGAGATAAGACACTGAAACGTAAGGAAGCGGGTTGATAGATCCCAGTGAGATAAGACACTGAAACGTAAGGAAACGGGTTGAAAGATCCCAGTGTGATAAGACACTAAAACGTAAAGAAATAGACACAATGGCCTTGGAGTGTGACAAACAGAAATGTGATGGCGGCGGGGCAAAATGTGATGATTGGCTGCCGTTCAATGATCAATTGAATGGACGGTTGTCGACAATGGAACTAGCAGGTAGAGGGAAAAAAAAGAGGGAAAAAAAGGAGAACGTTCCTTGAAAGGGTTAAGAGGGAGTTTACAATACTCGAAAAGTCGTGAACTCAAACGTCTGGTAAAATAAAATAAAAAATAAATTAAAAAAAGTAACTGGAAGTTTTATGGTAAAGTGAAACGCAGAGAGTGTGCTGCTGAGTGTGAGTGTGTGTGAGTGGGAGTGCTTACGCGTGCTCGTGTGTGTGTGTGCTGCTGAGTGTGAGTGTGTGTGTGTGGGAGTGCTTACGCGTGCTCGTGTGTGTGTGTGAGCTGCTGAGTGTGAGTGTGTGTGAGTGGGAGTGCTTACGCGTGCTCGTGTGTAATTTAAGTAGTTGTTTCCTTGTTGCTCTGTCATTAGCCCTATTTTGCATGGGATAAATAAAATGTCCTGCCATATATTGTTTTTGGCACCTTGTATATCAGGGTTAACTTTGTCCAAAGTGTTTGGCCAAAGGTTCCCTCCCGGAGGTACAGGTGGGAAAGCAAGGTCAACAATGGCTTGCATGTATGCATCGGCAAGAAACTTATATTGTAGTATGTCCAAAGTGTTAATGTCATGTGTCAAAAATGTCTGCCGGAGAAAATGGTCAGACGTGTACAAGGGGTTAATTTTCGGAGGCAGGATTAATCTTAGAGGGGGCGTGTTAATACCTCCTTCTCTTGTCACTGGAGTAGGGGGCGGTGACTTAGTCAAAGTCTGGGCGGGTCGTTTGAATTGTCTTGCGCATGCGCGGCAGACAAAAAACCAATCAGTTCATTCTGTCATTAATCATCGTTTCTTTTGCTGCATTTCGTTTTTTCCACGTAATCCCCGTTTACTTTTATCATACGCCAAACTCTTAAATTCTC
Source organism: Entelurus aequoreus (assembly GCF_033978785.1). Taxonomy (NCBI): domain Eukaryota; kingdom Metazoa; phylum Chordata; class Actinopteri; order Syngnathiformes; family Syngnathidae; genus Entelurus; species Entelurus aequoreus. The sequence continues at coordinate 36,132,068 of NC_084736.1, read as the reverse complement.
TCCCTGAGTGTTCCATTTTCACCAGCGCGCACACACACACACACACACACACACACACACACACACACACACACACACACACACACACACACACACACACACACACACACACACACTCAGCAGCACACACACACACACACTCAGCAGCGCACACACACGCGAGCACGCGTAAGCACTCCCACTCACACACACTCACACTCAGCAGCTCACACACACACGAGCACGCGTAAGCACTCCCACACACACACACTCACACTCAGCAGCACACACACACACGAGCACGCGTAAGCACTCCCACTCACACACACTCACACTCAGCAGCACACTCTCTGCGTTTCACTTTACCATAAAACTTCCAGTTACTTTTTTTAATTTATTTTTTATTTTATTTTACCAGACGTTTGAGTTCACGACTTTTCACCCAATTTGTTGGGGGACGAAGAGGGTCCTTTGAATTGAAAACACGTGTAATTCAGCTTTTGGGCCACAAATGGAAGAAGTCGGGTGGAATTGTCAACAGGAGGGTACACACTAGCCAACAAATCGCACCCTAGTGGCGTGGGTTCAGAGAACAAGGAAATAAGACAGTCTGAGCCATTTATGTCAGTCAACTTAAAAGGGGCGGGGTATGTGTGGGGAAAAGGACGTCCAGCGGAAGAAGCAACACAGTCACCCAGGTTTTGGCATCCACCTGAGCCACAGGTTGTCTGCACCCGCTCCTAAGGTCAAAGGTCAAAGTTACAAGGCCTTCGGTGGTGATGTCATTAGCACGCACGGATGTGAGCCTTTGAAACACCACCGAGGTGGGGTGGTACTTTAGGTGCTACAGAGGGTGTAGAGGTAGTTAACGCCCTCTCGGGGACATTAATTTTAATAATTCCTTAAGCGTCTGTATCAGTCAGGTCAAGCCCCAAAACAACATAAAAGGGACGATGGGCACAACTTACCAGAGTATGTTGTCTGCATCCGACACCAATGGTTCAGGGTTGAGTCGTAACAAATATAGAGGTTATTACCACGGTAATAGTTATTGTGTCCCCCGTAATTAATCACACTGCACAGGTCAAAAAAATAAGTCTTGCTGTCCCCCCTAACCCAGTCTATTTCAAGTCCGCCGTATGTTCTAAGACACTTGTCAGTCACTGTCGTCGGGAAGGAAGGACTGAGGCACAAGAACAGTAGAACAAGCCTAAACACCAGTCCGTCAGGGAGTACTACTGCGTGTAACATCCTGCCTTTCGTCTATCAAAATCAGAATAATTCAGGTAACGAAACGGGGATAAACATCAAACACTTCACTTAATATAACGACACAGATAGTTATGCTGAAAACAAGTAAGAGAAATTGGATAACTTTGACTATAAAGGCTGGTCTCAAATAAGGATATACAATATAGAAGTTGAAAAGAGTAATGTAGGTAGAAAATCTCTCTCGTCTCCTGGGCTGAGGGGCAGATGTTGTGGCGATGTCAGCAATGACATCCCCTGGTGATCTGTCAGGTTCTTCAGCTGTAGTGCAGAGGGAGAGGTGGTACCAGGTGTCCCCTCCACCAGCCAGTCGAAGGGCGTGGGACGTCCGTTCTACGACCTAGAAGGAACCAGTCCACCTGGGCACCGTCCACTTGCGTTTGATGACCTTGATCTTGACCCTCTCAGCGGGCGGAAGGGAATCTGTACAGAAGAACTGGCACACAAATTCTGCAATTTTTTGTGTAAAATACCATTTTGGTTTTACGCTGAGTCCTCCTTCCATGGGGGGCTGCTGGTCCTGTGAATGGCTGACCTGTATGCAGCTCATAGGGTGAAAAACTCAAAGGGCGGTAAAACAGTTTTATTCACGGACCTTCGAATGATCATTAACGCTAATTGCAACATGTCAATCCAATTAAATTTGGTCTGTGCACAGATTTTAGCCAATTAGTTTTTTATGTTCTGGTCCATCCTTTCAACCTTGCCTTGGGACTCAGGATGGTACCCCAAACCTGTGTTCTAGTCCGAAAGCCTTTTCGACCAAGGCTAAGTGAGTATTTTTTTTAAATGGTTGCCGTTGTCTGACCTAATCTTTTTGGGGAAACCATGTCGGGGTACTAGGTCATCCACAAGTCATTTAATTACTGATATTGCATCCTCTTTTGGGGTTGTTGTTGCTTCCGGCCAACCACTGTGTTACCTGACGGCTCAACCACCAAGCTGCGACACCACTACCAAGGCTCCTCCAGGAGCTCATACCACAGCCTGAAACAATAGGAATGGCTGACATCCAACTGCTCTAACAGTGAAAACCCTGACTGGCTGAGATGCTTCCGTGTGTACTGCCACCCGACTCGCCATATGTTATGATTATTTATATATGTTGGAACTCAAGGTGTGGCTGCTCATGTTGACCTATCTTTGCAACAGCTAGCATGGTATAAGATGGACACAATAGTGTCCCACATTGTTCCCTTGCTCTCTGTCTCGCCTACAAAACCAAAGAACTTAGGTACAATGATAAGACACGGCGTAGCTGCCAAACATTACACCGACACCCAAATACCACATTTTCAATTGTTTAGGTTTAGCCCATGGTTATGTTAAACACATAACTATGGGCTGAACTTTAGACACCTGTAGGCTACGAGGAGCTAGCAGCTACACAACAGCTGAGCTAAAACGACACATTACATATTTAAGCATATCAAATAATTATAGTTGCTCATTACATACACATAGTCGTCAAGACAGAAGTCTGATAGAAAGTATTCAGTAACAAACGTGTCTGCATCATTCAACTTTCTACAACATGAGCTTGACTTAATGAATTATTGGGGCCACCAGGTGTGGTAAAAATTCAAAATACTATTGCTAAAGCATCCGCCATAAGGGTAGTATTTTTCTAGTATTGGTGACAATATAAATATAAGCATATTTTGTTACTTTCACCATATTGAATAAATTACATAGTCGAGGTTTAGTCGAGTTTGAGTTATTTGTGATATCGCTAAGGGGTCCCCTACCCTAACAACACCCCCCAGTGGACCATAGAGGCTAAAGAGACAATCATTGACCTCAAACATGACCTGTCCTCCGCTACTTGACTATTAGCTGACCTTTTTCTTAGATGTTTCTGAAAGTGATAGTATGACTAACACAGTCCTTTTTTTTCAGAAACAGAAGGGGGTGAGTGAGGGTGGATACAGACTCCTTGGAACAAAATCGACAATTATCCGACTCTGACACATTCCATAGTTTTAACGTTTTTACCGCGGGTAAGAAGTTATAACTAATTTTAATTTGAAAATAACGATTTTACACATCGATAGTAGTTTAATAGATCAAATTTAGAATATGGAGGAGGTGAGGGTGAACCATGTATAGTCTTTGATTTCACTGATATGATCAATACGGTACAAGGGAAAAGGTACGTACTGACTTGTGTTGACAATCACAGTGGTTGGCCGGAAGCAACAACAACCCCAAAAGAGGATGCAATATCAGTAATTAAATGATTTGTGGATGACCTAGTACCCCGACATGGTTTCCCCAAAAAGATTAGGTCAGACAATGGCAACCATTTAAAAAAAATACTCACTTAGCCTTGGTCGAAAAGGCTTTCGGACTAGAACACAGGTTTGGGGTACCATCCTGAGTCCCAAGGCAAGGTTGAAAGGATGGACCAGAACATAAAAAACTAATTGGCTAAAATCTGTGCACAGACCAAATTTAATTGGATTGACATGTTGCAATTAGCGTTAATGATCATTCGAAGGTCCGTGAATAAAACTGTTTTACCGCCCTTTGAGTTTTTCACCCTATGAGCTGCATACAGGTCAGCCATTCACAGGACCAGCAGCCCCCCATGGAAGGAGGACTCAGCATAAAACCAAAATGGTATTTTACACAAAAAATTGCAGAATTTGTGTGCCAGTTCTTCTGTACAGATTCCCTTCCGCCCGCTGAGAGGGTCAAGATCAAGGTCATCAAACGCAAGTGGACGGAGCCCAGGTGGACTGGTCCCTTCAAGGTCGTAGAACGGACGTCCCACGCCCTTCGACTGGCTGGTGGAGGGGACACCTGGTACCACCTCTCCCTCTGCACTACAGCTGAAGAACCTGACAGATCACCAGGGGATGTCATTGCTGACATCGCCACAACATGCTATGTGAGGTTTTTTTTCCTCGGACTCAGTCTGGACCATTCCTGAGGGTCCAGCCTCAGACTGATATTTTTTTTTTTTTACTTCCCCCCTTCCCCAATGTCACCTTTTTCCCACCTTTTTAAGGAGCGCCTAAGTGAGGCTGATCCGTTGGCGGTCCCGTCTTGTCTCCCTGTAACGTATGTCTGCTCTTAGCGGGATTGTGCCGAAAATGTAATTTCAGTTCTTATGTGTCTTGTACATGTTAGAATGGACAAATAAAGCTCTGAATCTGAATCTGAATCTGAACATCTGCCCCTCAGCCCAGGAGACGAGAGAGATTTTCTACCTACATTACTCTTTTCAACTTCTATATTGTATATCCTTATTTGAGACCAGCCTTTATAGTCGAAGTTATCCAATTTCTCTTACTTGTTTTCAGCATAACTATCTGTGTCGTTATATTAAGTGAAAAGTTTGATGTTTATCCCCGTTTCGTTACCTGAATTATTCTGATTTTGATAGACGAAAGGCAGGATGTTACACGCAGTAGTACTCCCTGACGGACTGGTGTTTAGGCTTGTTCTACTGTTCTTGTGCCTCAGTCCTTCCTTCCCGACGACAGTGACTGACAAGTGTCTTAGAACATACGGCGGACTTGAAATAGACTGGGTTTGGGGGGACAGCAAGACTTATTTTTTTGACCTGTGCAGTGTGATTAATTACGGGGGACACAATAACTATTACCGTGGTAATAACCTCTATATTTGTTACGACTCAACCCTGAACCATTGGTGTCGGATGCAGACAACATACTCTGGTAAGTTGTGCCCATCGTCCCTTTTATGTTGTTTTGGGGCTTGACCTGACTGATACAGACGCTTAAGGAATTATTAAAATTAATGTCCTCGAGAGGGCGTGAACTACCTCTACACCCTCTGTAGCACCTAAAGTACCACCCCACCTCGGTGGTGTTTCAAAGGCTCACATCCGTGCGTGCTAATGACATCACCACCGAAGGCCTGGTAACTTTGACCTTTGACCTTAGGAGCGGGTGCAGACAACCTGTGGCTCAGGTGGATGCCAAAACCTGGGTGACTGTGTTGCTTCTTCCGCTGGACGTCCTTTTCCCCACACATACCCCGCCCCTTTTAAGTTGACTGACATAAATGGCTCAGACTGTCTTATTTCCTTGTTCTCTGAACCCACGCCACTAGGGTGCGATTTTGTTGGCTAGTGTGTACCCTCCTGTTGACAATTCCACCCGACTTCTTCCATTTGTGGCCCAAAAGCTGAATTACACGTGTTTTCAATTCAAAGGACCCTCTTCGTCCCCCAACAAATTGGGTGACATTAACCCTTCCTGGTGCACCACACTGATAGATGGCTCGAAGATAGGCCCTTGGGCACGAGCTGACTTATTCTGGTATTGTGGGGAGCACAGATTGTACATTAGAATTCCAAAGTTATCTGTGGGGCTTTGTGCTATGGTTAGACTGGTGACCCCACTCACTCTAGTGGGTTCCAAATTAACTCCCCTTGTAACTCCTGTCTCAGCTGCCACTCTTTAACTCCCCGCCGACGCCGTCATGTTTTATCTCGGAGGAGTGTAGAGGGCTCCTTCGATTTGACGAGGAACCCTGATGGTGTTTACTTTGATGCAATAGGCCAACCTAGGGGGGTCCCCTCACAACATAAATTGTGGTGTGAATCCTGTGCAGGTTTCGAAAACCTTCCTATCATTGGTGCTATTTTCCCTGTGACGGCTACTAAAAATGTTGAACGCATTAACTATGTTTTTTATAATCTGTTGAGACTGACCAACCTGACTCGTGACGCCGTTGAGGGACTTGCTGAACAACTTGCCCCGACCTGGCCTCTGACCCCTTCAAAGATTGGCTCCAGAGCACATTTGGCAGGTGGACTCAGCTAATTAAGTCTGTCCTGGTCTCAATTGGAGTTTTTTTGGCCATCATAGCCTCATGTGGCTGCTTTATCGCCCCTTGTGCTAAATCTTTATGCACCCGCATCATTGCTAGAGCTTTAGAAGGTCAACCCCACCCTGTTTCTGGACTCGTTATGACTCTAAAGGGGGTCGAGCAAAATGGAGACTTTCGAGAAATGTTGGTTTCCTTCCCTGACCATGACGACAGTGACGTGGACTCCCTCCATCTATCTCCAATGTAAATATGCTGTTGTTTTTATTGCTAGCTTGCTCAAAGAAAAAAAAACAGCACCTACTTTAATGTGGGGCGTGCTTTAGAAGTGTTTAACTAGTAGTAAAAGATCTTATTAGAAGATCTTAAAGGGGGAGTGATAGAACGAGATATTTTCCATATATCCATATTTTGTGTTACTTTTTACTTCCGTAGTCATATTACAAAACAGCTAGTGCTTTTCCAAATTGTCTGCTTAGTAAAAGGTTGACTGTGTGTTTGAGGCCTTGGAGCTTCTGGAATGCAAGCGGTAGACAAAACAAAAGGGTAGAAGAGTACAGGGAGAGGGAGAAGAAGGCAGACCGGATAGAGCCACGCACCGGGATAGTTTGGGCAAGGCTGGTCTCATTATTGCCAAAGCTTTGACAATAAACAACGAAATACCAACTACTGCTTTTGGTGGTCAATTTAACATCAGCTTATTTGCCATTAAAAGAACTTGGGAGTGGACAGCAGACTTTGACTTCCTTGAGAGGAAGAGCTGTCGACGCAACAGTACCTTGAAGGTAGAAAAGCGCTATACAAGTATAACCCATAAAAACTTGTCTTTTAGTAGTAAGTGTACTTAAATAAGATGTAGAACATACTAGACAACGTGTCTTTTAGTAGTAAGTGTACTTAAATTAGACGTAGAACATACTAGACAACTTGTCTTTTAGTAGTAAGTGTACTTAAATTAGATGTAGAACATACTAGACAACTTGTCTTTTAGTAGTAAGTGTACTTAAATAAGATGTAGAACATACTAGACAACTTGTCTTTTAGTAGTAAGTGTTCTTAAAAAAGATGTAGAACATACTAGACAACTTGTCTTTTAGCAGTAAGTGTACTTAAATAGGATGTAGAACATACTAGAGAACTTGTCTTTTAGTAGTAAGTGTACTTAAAAAGATGTAGAACATACTAGACAACTTGTCTTTTAGTAGTTAATGTACTTAAATAAGATGTAGAACATACTAGACGACTTGTTTTTTAGTAGTTAGTGTACTTAAATCAGATGTAGAACATACTAGACAACTTGTCTTTTAGTAGTAAGTGTATTTAAATAAGATGTAGACCACACTAGACAACTTGTCTTTTAGTAGTAAGTGTACTTAAATTAGGCTGACCATATTCTGAAATCCCAAAAAGAGGACACATATATGCGTGCCAAGGCGGGCAGCACGCCAAGGCCGGGACTAGGTGAAAATTTGCCAATGATACTCGAACTTGCTTCATAAGTAATATATTTATTTAAATAAAGCATTTTTTCTCCTATGTTGACAGTAGTGTTGGCGCTAGGAATTTTCAAAATGGGGTCCCAGGGACCAATCAAATCATACAAATGGGGTCCCACAGTAAATTTTTGGGGTACCACTTTTTTGTAAGCGTTTTGAAAACAAATGACAAATGTATGCATTATCCTGTTATATCTCACATTCTATGTTGTGTTTTGGAAAAGGTTGTCATAAATGAGCTCTCGCCCTGCACAGCTGTTTTGTGCTTTGTAGTGTCGATATGGGCTTGTAGATCTTTATTTGCCACAGACATACACCTTCCTGCTTTGCACACAGTGCATTCTGCTTCCCATGGGTCACGGCCAGGACCAAAACACAAATACTTTTTCCGCAAATCATCCGTAAAGTTGCATTTACTTTTCGGCATTTCTTGTTTTCATGTCTGTCTCCACTCACTAGCTCTCTCACTCTGTGTCTCTGCCCCTCCCTCACGAATGTTTCTGCGTGTGCACCTTCACAGCTTGTTTTGTTTAACCCCTTCTTAACTTAACCCTAGAGTCTAGGGTCGGCAACCTTTATCACTCAAATAGCCATTTTGACGAGTTTCACAAATGAAAGAAAACAATGGGAGCCTCAAAACTCTTTTGAAATGTAAAATGAAATAACACTGTATACAAAGCTTTTTATTGCTTTGTGCTATGTTTAAACCAGGGGTCTTAGACACGCGCCCCGGCCCGCACTTTAATATGACAGTTTAAGTTAGTGCGGCCCCGCGAGATTTACATGAATGGCGTTCATTAGTGTCATAGTTGCCAATCCTCCCACTTTTCCCGGGAGACACCCGAAATTTGGGCGTGATGACACTGCCTTTAGCGCCCTCTACAGCCTGCTTAAACAGCTTACCTGTTCGGACACATGTTGAATGCATCTTCTGCTTGCACTCGAATGTGACAGCAAAGCTTACTTGTTCAGCAGCCACACAGCTTACACTGACGGTGGCCGTAAATAACAACTTTAACACTGTTACGTTACAAATATGCGCCACACTGTGAACCCACACCAAAAAAGAATGACAAATACATTTCTGGAGAACATCCACACTGTAACACAACATAAACACAACACAACAAATACCCAGAATCCCATGCAGCAATGATTCGTTCAAAAAATTCGTTCACCGAATCCCCCCGGCCCCCCCAAAAAAAATAGGAGGGGGGGGGCGTGCGTAGTACATTATGGTGCAGACATTCGCGGGAGAAGCAGCAAATAGGTGCCCACACAACACTACCGCCCCTCCCTAAATCACGTTCGCGAACGACACAACACTAAGGGGGCGCCCCTTAGTACAGTACGTAGTACAGTACAGTGCAGACATTCGCAGGAGAAGCAGCAAATAGGGTGAACGTGAGTCCCCACGCACTGCGTAGGGACTCGCGTTAATCTAACAACAACAGTTGCAATAGAAGGGATGATAATAATAATAATAATAATAATAATATGAATCAGAATTGATCCCCAAGGAGAAATTTATTTTTGTTACAATAACTGTGTAAATAATAGCCTATGTATGTGTACATACATTAGTTATTTTTATTTTAAATCTTCTCAAAACAGCCTGCCCTACACTTTACCCCCCGCCAGTAGACTGCTAGTAGACTAGTAGTCTACTCTCATAACTTTATGTGTTGAGATAATGGGGACGTGTGTTTGTTTTCATGTGGCTTGTTTTCATGGGATCGGCAGTTCTTTTGACTGTACGAATCACTAGAATCAGTGACTGACACAGCACCACACTGTGGCCGCAGTTCAGTACGTGAACCGAATCACTTCTGCAGCAGCAGTACAGGTTAATTGCAAATCAGCATTATTATAAGATGATGATAGCTACTAAACAACATAAACAACAACAGTTGCAGTAGAATGGATAATAATAATAATAATAATAATATGAATCAGAATTAATCCCCAAGGAGAAATTTATTTTTGTTACAATAACTGTGTAAATAATAGCCTATGTATGTGTACATACGTTAGTTATTATTTTTATTTTAAATCTTCTCATAACAGCCTGCCCTACACTTTACCCCCTGCCCCCGCAGAGCAGAGAGATAGAGCATTGTCGTTCACTGAGTGATTCATGTGGTTAATCCGCGTGAACGAATCGTTCGCTCAGTCCCTCCCCCCGCCCTCTCATTGGCTGCGTCGTTCGCCGACGTCGAGGGTTCAGTGAGTCACAGAATGCGCCAGTTCCACTCATACCGGCATGGTCGTGGCGGAGCTCAACTGAACTGAGAAAGGAACAAATCAGTTCATGAAGTGATTCGGTTCAGTACGTTCACTCAAAAGATTCGTTCTTTCGAACGAATCGTTCGCGAACGACACAACACTATCACTATCATGCAACATGAGACCGGGCTGGCATGCTGTTTGTGCAAGAAATAGAGGATAATATAAGCAGTGCCATCACGGCACGCCCTTAATTTAGGGGTTGCCGATCCCTGCCCAAGACGTACATTGAAAATACACGCAACCCTATTTCAAAATGCCGGACATTTGAGGCATTTAAAAAACCCCGCCCGGACACACCCGCAAAAGAGGACATGTCGGGGGAAAAGAGGACGTATGGTCAACCTAACTTAAATAAGATGTATAACATACTAGACAACTTGTCTTTTAGTAGTAAGTGTACTTAAAAAAGATGTAGAACATACTATACAACTTGTCTTTTAGTAGTAAGTGTACTTAAAAAAGATGTATAACATACTAGACAACTTTTCTTTTACCAGTAAGTGTACTTGAATAAGATGTAGAACACACTAGACAACTTGTCTTTTAGTATTGTGTTCTTAAAAAAGATGTATAACATACTAGACAACTTGTCTAGTATGTTCTACATCTTATTTAAGTGTACTTAAATAAGATGTATAACATACTAGACAACTTGTCTTTTAGTAGTAAGTGTACTTAAAAAAGATGTATAACATACTAGACAACTTTTCTTTTACTAGTAAGTGTACTTAAATAAGATGTAGAACATACTAGACAACTTTTCTTTCAGTAGTAAGTGTACTTGAATAAGATGTACAACATACTAGACAACTTGTCTTTTAGTAGTAAGCGTACTTGAATACGATGTACAACATACTAGACATGTCTTTTAGTAGTAAGTGTACTTAAATAACAAGTAGAACATACTAGAGAACTTATCTTTTAGTTGTATGTCAATTATACTTAAATAAGATGTAGAACATACTAGACAACTTGTAACATATTGTGTCATTTTATTTTGGGAACATTATTCATCTACTTGATCATTTCCTGTCAGAATCGGCATACTTCCTGTTTTAACATGTTCTATCTACACTTCTGTTAAAATGTAATAATCACTTATTCTTCTCTTCTTTGATACTTGACATACGTTTTGGTACACATGTGGATCTGATACCAAGTAGTTCCAGGGTCAAAAATAAAATTCTACTGTGTCCAGGGACATATTTACTGACTTTATAAACAATAACAATTTGACAAAATAAACATAATATAAAAATATAAATGTAATCATAGTAGTATCGACTAAATACAGCTCTTGTAGTTGGTATCATTAGTGGATATTTGTGTAGATCCACCCATTTGTTTGCATTGAGGAGCGCTAGCTTGCTGTTAGCGGTGAGCTATTGTATCCTCCTACGGTGTGTAGTGACGCATGTTTAGCTATTCCTCGTCCTCCAGTGATAATGATACTTGTAAGAAACTTTATTTTATTTGTCGCCATGGAGGCCAGGATTAGTGATTTAGAAGTAGCTAAAACACTGCAGGTGGACGTTGGCCGCTAGCCATGTGTAAAACACCTTGAGAGATGAGACCCACTCTCCTGCTTGCCTTTGTCTTGTTTCACTTCCTGTTTGCACTGCTCTCCACAATGTCAACAACACAATTGATCAACTGGCCTCTCAACAAAATTGACAAGATCTGGAGTTGTGGCTGTGGCCACCACAGTGTATATGTTTATTTTACTTTTTATTCATAGCTGTATGTAGAAGTGGCTGGTTGCATCAGCTCTGCTCGTTTAATGTCTTTAATGTCCTTTGTGTTCTTTGATGTTTCCCTCTTACACACATGTAAGAGGGATGTGTGTTTTCTCCCCCCGCCCCCAATTGTTTACCTGTATCTCACCTTTTTTGTAAGGGGCGCTGGAAGTTGGCAGACCCGTCAGCGGTCCTGTTCTGTCTCCCTGTAATGTTTGTCTGATCTTGAATGGGATTGTGCTGAAAATTTTAATTTCCCCTCGGGGATTAATCAAGTATTTCTGATTCTGATTCTGAGTTCGGTGCCTGTCTTGATTGTTGCTGGACACAGGAGGGACTCCTAGGAGAAGTGGAGGCTTGTGTGCCTGGCGAGGCTTTCAGCGGAGGATGTGGACCTATGAAGACCATGGTCACAGGACACCTGCTGACTGGACTGAGTGATGTATCCACCAAATGGAAGACGCAGGCAGGCGTTCAAGGTCGCCCAAACTGCCACAGAACGTGGACACTCAAGTCTTTTGTGATATTGGATAACATGGCATTGTCTGCCCTGCAGGAAGAATTTGAGGACCAGAAATAGACAATGAGAGTAAAAACATTTACATTTGTTTCACTGGCTTAAAAACAAACACTTTAAATTTGGATTGTGGTCCCTGGCTGCGACTTGGCAAGGTTGATACTTCAAAGCAAAACGAAAGTTCAACTCCGTTCCTTTGCAGCTTGAGACACTTTCCACAAGCAGTAGAGTACACACTGACACAACACACATTGTGACAAGAAGTCATGATTTCTTTCTTGAATTCCATGACTATCACAGACTTCTTCCTTGGAATGATCTCCAATGGTCTTTAACGGGACATCCAAACAGCACCTTTTTGTGATGCTGAGCAGATAAAAGGTTTCTCTCAGTGGTGTTTCTCCAGGTGCTTTGCCATGTGGGACTGGTGAGAGAAGTGTTTCCCGCACAACGAACAGTTGAAGAGTTTTTCTCCCAAGTGGGTTCGCCTGTGCGACGCCATGTTGGACTTCCGAGCGAAGCGTTCGCCACAAACCAAACAGCTGAAGGGTCTCTCTCCCGTGTGCGTGCGCATGTGAAAGATTATGGCTCCCTGCTGCGAGAACCTGCGGCCACAGACGGGGCAGCTGAAGGGTTTCTCTCCCGTGTGTGTCCTCATGTGCGTGACCAGGTAGGGCTTCCGAGCGAAGCGTTCGTGGCAAACGGAGCAGCTGAAAGGTTTCTCACCCGTGTGCGAGCGCATGTGTTGGGTCAGACTGTTCTTCTTGGAGAAACTCTGAGCACAAACAGAACAAGTCACTCGCTTCCTGCCACAACCTTTCTGGACATCACCTTCCACCTCCGCTCCTTCTCCTTGGGTGTGCTGGTCCTCAGGGGGGTGGGACCACAGTGTGTCTGCTCCTGGAGGCTCCGCCCCCCTGGTCTCCTCACTGCCATGAAGCTGTGAGGACTCTTCATCCTTCACACACACAACGCTCCACTCGGGGGCATCAGCCTCCTCCTGTGTGCTCCACTCCTCTTCCTCCTTCATGTGAGGGGGCTGTGGCTCCTGCTGCTCCAGGGTGGAGCTCCCCCTTTGAGGACGTCCATCTTGATGAACAAACACACTCAAGGTCAAATATGACAAGATTAAATATTTAATCAAGTCTGTCATGATTAGTAGTCTTGGTGTTGTTGAAAGGAAAGTGAGCGTAGTGATGCGTCTGTGACATTAATACTTAAAATTATCCAAATAGGTATATATTACATGTTATTATGAATGTTACTACATTACATATAGACTTACATCATGTATATATTACATGTTATTATGAATGTTACTACATGACATATATAATTCATGTATACATTACATGTTATTATGAATGTTACTACATTACATATACTTACACCATGTACATATGACATGTTATTATGAATGTTACTACATTACATATATACTTACATCATGTAAATATTACATGTTATTATGAATGTTACTACATTACATATATATACTTACAGTGTGTATATCACACATTTATGGAGGTTTTTGGATGTTTTAAACATATGCGTTCATGTGAATGGTAGACAACGATCCAAACACTTTAAGGTGTTCTTGTGTTTGTCTTATTTTAAATCTTAATATATGACACAAAGTAGTACAGTGAATATTATGTAAGACATTTTTAAATCTTAATGTATGATGGTGAATATTTTGTGACAAATTTTAATATGATGAATATTATGTAAAACATTTTATTAAATGATGGTGAATATTATTTAATAAATGATGGTGAATATTATTTAATATATGATGGTGAATATAATTTAATATATGATGGTGAATATAATTTAATATACAATGGTGAATCCATCCATCTTCTTCCGCTTACCCGAGGTCGGGTCGCGGGGGTAGCAGCCTAAGCAGAGAAGCCCAGACTTTCCTCTCCCCAGCCACTTCGTCCAACTCTTCCCGGGGGATACCGAGGCGTTCCCAGGCCAGCCGGGAGACAGTCTTCCCAACGTGTCCTGGGTCTTCCCGTGGCCTCCTACCGGTCGGACGTGCCCTAAAGACCTCCCTAGGGAGGCGTTCGGGTGGCATCCTGACCAGATGCCCGAACCACCTCCTCTGGCTCCTCTCGATGAGGAGCAGCGGCTTTACTTTGGGCTCCTCCCGGATGGCAGAGCTTCTCACCCTATCTCTAAGGGAGAGCCCCGCCACCCGGCGGAGGAAGCTCATTTCGGCCGCTTGTACCCATGATCTTGTCCTTTCGGTCATAACCCAAAGCTCATGACCATAGGTGAGGATGGGTATGTAGATCGACCGGTAAATTGAGAGCTTTGCCTTCCAGCTCAGCTCCTTCTTCACCACAACGGATAGATACAGCGTCCGCATTACTGAAGACGCCGCACCGATCCGCCTGTCGATCTCACGATCCATTCTTCCCCAACTCGTGAACAAGACTCTGAGGTACTTGAACTCCTCCCCAACCCGGAGATGGCACTCCACCCTTTTCTGGGCGAGAACCATGGACTCGGACTTGGAGGTGCTGATTCTCATCCCAGTCGCTTCACACTCGGCTGCGAACCGATCCAGTGAGAGCTGAAGATCCTGGCCAGATGAAGCCATCAGGACCACATCATCTGCAAAAAGCAGAGACCTAATCCTGCAGCCACCAAACTGACTTGACTCAACGCCCTGAGAAATTCTGTCCATAAAAGTTATGAACAGAATCGGTGACAAAGGGCAGCCTTGGCGGAGTCCAACCCTCACTGGAAACGTGTCCGACTTACTGCCAGCAATGCGGACCAAGCTCTGATACTGATCGTACAGGGAGCGGACCGCCACAATCAGACAGTCTGATACCCCATACTCTTTGATCACACCCCACAGGACTTCCCGAGGGACACGGTCGAATGCCTTCTCCGGGAAGGCTGAGGAGTGTGATCCCACAATAGTTGGAACACACCCTCCGGTTCCCCTTGTTAAAGAGAGGAACCACCACCCCGGTCTGCCAATCCAGAGGTACCGCCCCCGATGGCCACGCGATGATGCAGAGTCTTGTCAACCAAGACAGCCCTGCAGCATCTAGAGCCTTAAGGAACTCCGGGCGGATCTCATCCACCTCCGGGGCCTTGCCACCGAGGAGCTTTTTAACTACCTCAGCAACCTCAGCCCCAGAAATAGGAGAGCCCACCACAGATTCCCAAGGCACTGCTTCCTCCTAGGAAGACGTGTTGGTGGGATTGAGGAGGTCTTCGAAGTATTCCCTCCACCGATCCACAACATCTGCAGTCGAGGTCAGCAGAACACCATCCTCACCATACACAGTGTTGACAGTGCACTGCTTCCCCTTCCTGAGGCAGCGGATGGTGGTCCAGAACCGCTTCGAAGCCGTCCGGAAGTCGTTTTCCATGGCTTCCCCGAACTCCTCCCATGTCCGAGTTTTTGCTTCCGCGACCGCTGAAGCCGCATACCGCTTGGCCTGTCGGTACCTGTCCGCTGCCTCCGGAGTCTTATGAGCCAAAAGAACCCGATAGAACTCTTTCTTCAGCTTGACGCATCCCTCACTGACGGTGTCCACCAACGGGTTCTAGGATTAGCGCCAAGACAGGCACCAACTACCTTGCGGCCACAGCTCCAATCAGCCGCCTCGACAATAGAGGTGCGGAACATGGTCCACTCAGACTCTATGTCAAGCGCCTCCCTCGTGACATGTTCAAAGTTCTTCGGGAGGTGGGGATTGAAACTCTCTCTGACAGGAGACTCTGCTAGACGTTCCCAAGTGACCCTCACAATGTGTTTGGGCCTGCCAGGTCTGTCTGGCATCCTCCCCCACCATCGCAGCCAACTCACCACCAGGTGGTGATCGGTAAAAAGCTCCGCCCCTTTCTTCACCCGAGTGTCCAAAATTTGAGGCCGCAAATCCGATGACACAACTACAAAGTCGTTTATGGAACTGCGGCCTAGGGTGTCCTGGTGCCAAGTGCACATATGGACACCCTTATGTTTGAACATGGTGTTTGTTATGGACAATCTGTGACGAGCACAAAAGTCCAATAACAAAACACCACTCGGGTTCAGATCCGGGCGGCCATTCTTCCCAATCACGCCTCTCCAGGTTTCACTGTCGTTGCCAACATGAGCGTTGAAGTCCCCCAGTAGGACAAGGGAATCACCCGGGGGAGCACTTACCAGTACTCCCTCGTGTGTATCCAAAAAGGGTGGGTAAACTGAACTGCCGTTTGGTGCGTAAGCACAAACAACAGTCAGGACCTGTCCCCCCACCCGAAGGTGGAGGGAAGCCCAGAGAGGGGGCCCGGTGACCCGCGTCCAGGCGAGGGAAATCTGAGTCTCGTTTTTTGTAATTCCATAGAAGTCTTCGATCTGCTCTTTGTCTGATCCCTCACCTAGGACCTGTTTGTCTTGGAAGAACCTACCAGGGGGCATGGAAGCCCCCGGACAACATAGCTCCTAGGATCATTGGGACACGCAAACTCCTCTACCACGATAAGGTGGCAGCTCAGAGAGGAGACAATGGTGAATATTATTTAATATATGATGTTGAATATAATGTAATATATGATGGTGAATATTATTTAATATATGATGGTGAATATTATTTAATATATGATGGTGAATATTATTCAATAAATGATGGTGAATACAATGTAATATATGATGGTGAATATATATATATATATATATATATATATATATATATATATATATATATATATATATATATATATATATATATATATAGATAAATACAGTATATCTATATATAAATATATATCTATATATATTTATACATACATATATATATATATACATATATATATATATATATACACACATCTATATACATACATATATATATATACACACATCTATATACATACACATCTATATATATATATATATATATATATATATATATATATATATATATATATATATATATATATATATATATATATATATATATATATATAATATGACAAAGTGTGTACGTTGGCCGCCATCTTGGATCCTATATTTACTTGCTGTAATTGGACAAAGAGTAACATCAGATGTTGTATCTTGGCGGCATGACATGACATGATGACATAACATGTCATGTCATGAATTGATTAACATGGACCCCGACTTAAACAAGTTGAAAAACGTATTCGGGTGTTAACATTTAGTGGTCAATTGTACGGAATATGTACTGTACTGTGCAATCTACTAATAAAAGTTTCAATCAATCCATCAAAAACATGACATGACATCATGACATGACATGACATATGATGACATGACATGACATATGATGACATGACATGATGACATGACATGACATGACGACATGACATGATGACATGACATGTGTAATGTTAATTTCAAAGAGAAAGTGAAAATATGTAAAATGACCTTCATTGTCCAACACAAGGCCAGTTCTGCAGAGCTCTTCCAAGCCATGTCGCTCCTTCTTCTTCTTCTTCTCTTCTCTGCGACTAACTTCCTCCTTCTTCTCCTCTCTGCTGCGACTGAGTTGGTCCTCGTAAGAGGCGATGGTTCTAGCAAACAGCGCCAGGATGTCATCTGCAGCCGCCATCAGACGCTCCTTCACCAACTCTTCTAGCATCTTCTCTTCTTCCCAGCGACCACTACTATTCTTACTTTACCTTTCTCTATTGTCACTATTGTTAGTTACTTTCTCTTTCTCTGGTAGCTATTGTTAGTTAGTTAGTATTTATCTGGAAACTATTGTTAGTTAGTTAGGCTTTCTCGGGTAACTATTGTTAGTTAGTCCTTCTCTGGTAACTAGTGTTAGTTAGTCAGTCTTTATCTGGTAACTAGTGTTAGTTAGTCTTTCTCTGGTAGCTATTGTTAGTTAGTTAGTCTTTCTCTGGTAACTAGTGTAAGTTAGTTAGTCGGTACCTGGTAACTAGTGTTAGTTAGTTAGTCTTTATCTGGTAACTACTGTTAGTTAGTCTTTCTCTGGTAGCTATTGTTAGTATTTCTCTGGTAGCTATTGTTAGTTTGTTGGTCTCGCTCTTCTTGCTGCACGCTTCCGCCTTTTTCTTCTTCGGTGGTGTTTTCACGGAAGTCAAGCTTCCACTGCGTCACACTGCCGCCACCTAGCGGCGATGTTGAAGACAACTTTGACGCATACCTGACAAGGGAAAATAATCAACTATTATTTTAAAATTGCATGGAGTGTTGAAAGTGGTTTATGTGACACAATAATAATAACGCGGTTCCCAAGTTGGGGGGAAAACATAAATAATTAAAACAATAAAACAAATTGTAATACACTTAAATGTGTTAATTATTCAGACGATTAATATAAATCTTTGTCAATATTGCGTTTGTTATTTGATGTAATCTGCCCTTCTACATTTTTTCAGCTAGGGCCTGATACAGAAAAATTTAAGGAAACATATGTTTTTGTACATACAAGATACTAAAACCAATAAAATGAAACCAATCTATAAATACTAAAATATCTCAACAAAACATACACATCTTAAATGTGTCTTATTGCTAACAAGCAAATTAGTATAATATCTAATTTAATCAAGACAATTTATTGCAAAAAGACATGCACGCAATTCAACAGGTAGACAAATAACAATACTATTTGAATAGATAAATACATATATACTTAGTATTCCATGTTCGAAATAAACTAAAGAAAGAAAGAAAGAAAGAAATCCTGCTTTAATCATTTGTATACAGAATTGCAGTGTCGTGTACCCACATGACCACTAGATGGCGACAAATGCACTATAACAATATTTCATAGCAGCGGTCAACAAACCACAAAACGACGTGTAATATCGCACATTAGACACACACATGTAACACAATCTTGCCACTTTAACTTTTACACAACTTATTCACGCACAGACGTTGCTTTCTGAAGCGCATGACGCTAAAAACACCACGACAAAGTACAACTTTCACTGTGTTCTGAAAGATTAATTTCCCATCATGCACTGCAACTTCCACAAACGCTTTCAAAATAAAACACTGATACACGTTCTGGGTTTGAAATATTATCATTTATATTTATTGAATATTTCATTAATATCTATTTAATAATCAATACATTAAAAAATAGTATTTAATAATAATATTATATTATATTAATATTAATATATGCTGTGGGAAATGGATGGATAATATGTTAATAATAATACATATTAATCATCATCATCATTTCTTTTTATTCCTTGCATGAACATGCATATATACAAGTATATGAAATGCATATGTACAAGTATATAAAATGCATGTATACAAGTATGTAAAATGTATATATACAAGTATGTAAAATGCATATATGCAAGTATATAGTTAGTTTCTATTCGGGCTCCAGTACTATGGAATGCCCTCCCGGTAACAGTTAGAGATGCTACCTCAGTAGAAGCATTTAAGTCCCATCTTAAAACTCATTTGTATACTCTAGCCTTTAAATAGACCCCCTTTTTAGACCAGTTGATCTGCCGTTTCTTTTCTTCTCTCCTCTGCTCCCCTCTCCCTTGGGAGGGGGAGTTGCACAGGTCCGGTGGCCATGGATGAAGTGCTGGCTGTCCAGAGTCGGGACCCCGGGTGGACCGCTAGCCTGTGCATCGGTTGGGGACATCTCTGCGCTGCTGACCCGTCTCCGCTCGGGACGGTTTCCTGCTGGCCCCACTATGGACTGGGCTCTCGCTGATGTGTTGGATCCACTGTGGACTGGACTTTCACAATATTATGTCAGACCCACTCGACCATACTTGCCAACCCTCCCGTTTTTAGCGGGGGAATCCCGATATTCAGCGCCTCTCCCGATAACCTCCCGACAGAGATTTTCTCCCGACAAACTCCCAGTATTCAGCCGGAGCTGGAGGCCACGCCCCCCCCCCCAAAAAAAAGTCTGCCGCAGCTGCGATTGTACCTGACTAGCCTCCGGGTACAAGTACTGGAGTACCAATTGTTTGCCAGGGAAGATCTTCCCCAGGAAGCAAGGATTGACCGGTTTTGGGCCATGCTAGGGAGAGATGGAAGATTCCACACTCTCGTGCATTTGATGAAAGCACTTTTGTGCGTGCCACACAGCAATGCATCATCAGAGAGGGTGTTCAGCATGGTTAGAAAAATAGTGACAGAGAATAGAAAGAGGATGGACAATTCAACCCTTAACAAAGCATTGTACTTTCAAGTACAAAAATGAGTAGATGAGTGTTGTGTGTGTGTGTGTGTATATGTGTAAATAAATGAACACTAAAATTCAAGTATTTCTTTTATTTATATATATATATATATATATATATATATATATATATATATATATATATATATATATATATATATATATATATATATATACAGTATATATATATGTAACGGTGTAGAAACAGACGTTCATTATGCTTGATTAAATTATGAATGAAGTGTTGCAACAGCGCCTGTTGCTGGCGAGAAGTGGTATGTACTTTACCTGCGAGAAGTGCTCAGAACTGTGCCTTCCAACTGATAATCCCGTGACCCAAGTGGACTCACAGTCTCACAATTTGCACTGTTTTGCAGGACACTGTAATAAAATAAATTCATAAGCCACCTGGTGCCAGTGATATGTTGAAGCGACAGCAGTGTGGAGCTGCATTTTGCCACATACAGTTGTGGACCGTCACATATATATATATATATATATATATATATATATATATATATATATATATATATATATATATATATATATATATATATATATATATATATACCTGTATATATATATATATATATATATATATATATATATATATATATATATATATATATATATATATATATATATATACCTGTATATATATATATATATATATATATATATATATATATATATATATATATATATATATATATATATGAAATACTTGAGTTGGTGAATTCTAGCTGTAAATATACTCTCCTCTTAACCACGCCCCTAACCACGCCCCCCGCCCCAACCACGACACCCCCCAAACCCCCACCCCCCACCTCCCGATATTGGAGGTCTCAAGGTTGGCAAGTATGCAGTCGACATCCATTGCTTTCGGTCTCCCCGAGGTTTCTCATAGTCATTCACACCGACGTCCCATTGGGGTGAGTTTTTCCTTGCCCGTATGTGGGCTCTGTACCGAGGATGTCGTTGTGGCTTGTACAGCCCTTTGAGACACTTGTGATTTAGGGCTATATAAATAAACATTGATTGATTGATTGATATAAAATGCATGTATGCAAGTATATAAAATGCATATGTACAATTATATAAAATGCATATATACAATGCATATATACAAGTAAGTAAAATGAATGTATACAAGTATATAAAATGCATATATACAAGTATATACAATGCATATGTACAAGAATATAAAATACATGTATACATCCATCCATCCATCCATCCATTTTCTATAAAAGGCATATATAAAAGTATATAAAATGCATGTATAAAAGTATATAAAATTAATATATACAAGTATATAAAATGCATATATACAAGCCACGTACAGTTGACACTTTTATTCTTTTTTGTTTCTTATACATTTCCATGATCAGAAAGTAGCAGATGGAAGAATAATATTCTTATATTTATCTGCCCCCTTTTTAACACAACTTATTTGAGATGACTTTATCACTGTTCCCTCCACCAACTCCAACGTACTTTTCATTTTCCTTGAAGCATTTTCACAATGACACGTCCAATCAAAATCAAAAATCAGTTTGATGTAAATCCAGTTGTCTCTTTTCCTAATTCTTTGTAAATTAAAAAATATTCTTGCAACTTTTGAAGGCTTTCTTTAGAGAATTCCATGCTTTCACAGCAGTAACAGACAAGCACATTTCTTTCTCTTGGATGTTTAAAGTCATTCGTGTGGTTCTCATCTTCAGATGTCAACACCCATAACTTTTGTAAGAAGAACTTTATATCTAGCTTTGAACATCACTAATAGAGTATGCAAGTCTACAATGTCTTTCAGTTTGAATCATCCTGACCTAATGAAGAGTTGATTTGTGTGCTCTCTGAATCCGACTTTAAAAATAATACCAATTGCTTTTTAATGTAAAAGAAATAAAGGCATTATGTTGCTGTGATATGTATTCCCCCATATGTCTGCACAAAAATTGAAATAAGGTAGAATAATTGAGCAATATAATATTCTCATTGTGTTGTACGGGAAATTGTATTCAACCCTGTTCAAAATAAATACGCTTATTTTTCACATGCAATATATGAACTTTCCATGTCAACTTTTCATCTAAGATGACCCCAACAAATCTGATTTCAGTCACAATATTCACATTGTTTATGTATAAACTAACTTCTACCTTTCTTTTATTACTGAATACCATCCATTTTGTGTTTTCCATATTTAAAGATCATTTATTTACATCAAACCACAATTTTAGTTTAACCATTTCCTCTTCAATATTATCAGCTAAGATTTTCAAGTCATGGGGCGGCGTGGCAATCGGAGGGTTGCTGGTTACTGGGGTTCAATCCCCACCTTCTACCATCCTAGTCATGTCCGTTGTGTCCTTGGGCAAGACACTTCACCCTTGCTCCTGATGGCTGCTGGTTAGCGCCTTGCATGGCAGCTCCCGCCATCAGTGTGTGAATGTATGTGTGAATGGGTGAATGTGGAAATACTGTCAAAGCGCTTTGAGTACCTTGAAGGTAGAAAAGCGCTATACAAGTATAACCCATTTATCATTTATCTCCTGAATAGTATACATTTGTATCGTCTGCCAATAATACGTACTCTAACGTTTTCGAAAACCTCACCAATATAATTTGTATATAAAATAAAAAGTTTGGGTCCTAAAATGGAACCTTGTGGAATTCCACAGTCAATATTCCTACATTCTGACCTATAATCCTCAATCTCAACATATTGTTGCAAATAGCTGCTTAACAACTCCTGTAACTCCATAAATATATCATTTAGAAATGAGAATTTGATGATCTATAGTGTGGAATGCTTTTTTTAAGTCAATGAACACTCCTATTGTGTATTTATTTGGATCAATTGCAGTTGTAATCTCTTCAATAACTTTCATGATGATTAATAGAGTAATATAAACTTGTAATTGAATAATATTGAATCAAATGTATATATATTATTACATAATTTGATTAATATTGAAAATGGAAATAAAACACATTGGGAGAATACAATTGTGGACTTCCTGTGAAGAAAACATGCACCTAGAGATCCAAATCAAAGTTTGCATGTTGGGAGGAATGAGAGGGAAGATGCAATATAATATTCCTTTAGGAGCCACTTATGGCTGACACTTGTTCTTTTCTGTCTGCAGACACCATCTGCTTGTCAATCAACCCCCGCAAGGAAGAAGAAAAAGTGGAACATCATTTTAACGTGTGACCTAATACATCATATACAGACAGGGGCGCCGAAAAGGGGGGGGGGGGGGGGGGTAAAGGAGACTGATTCTAGGGGCCCATGATGGAGGGGGGCCCAGAGAGGCCCCTAATGATGATGAAATTATAATGTTGCCGCTGTGTTGGGGGCCCTGTAAAGATTATTTTCATGGGGCCCAAAATTCCTAGCGGCGCCCCTGTATACAGAGCTTTTATTTTGGAGCCACTTTGCCATTCATCTTGTCACCCTTCTTTCATTTGTTTTCACACTTTTGAAATCAAACTTGAGTTGAATTTGATGAATGTTTTGTAATACAACACATTCAACAACAGTTAAAGTTAACTTTAACTTTAACAAGTCATGTTTTTACAGCAATATATGACATTCAGCATCCTTCAATAATACATTTGCAAGTCTTCCGAGGACCCGTGACTGAAGTGAGTACGACAACTAAAAGCAATATCTACGTGCCATTTATCACTGAAAGAGCAGGCAGGGGTTAAGACTAATGTGTTGGATGATGATGACATTTGGCTCGACCCCAGACTGAAATATAAATAATCGAATAAATTGCATTGGTGTTGATTTCTGTAAATGTTTTGATACACTTGACATTTTTTACATTTTTGTTTCTGTTTTTTCAAGCACCTGCTGATCTTTGAACCGGACATGTTATAATAATATGATGACCTCACACCAACATGGCTCGTTGGTCTAGGGGTATGATTCTCGCTTTGGGTGCGAGAGGTCCCGGGTTCAAATCCCGGACGAGCCCTACGTTTTTATACTCTAAAAACTTGGTTTGTGTGCCAAAAATCCAATCTTCCTTCTTTTTATTCTGCGTTGCAGACTAAAAAGCTAAAAAACTAACTAAAAAACATACTGTACGTGCCACCCTGGCGCTCACATGCAGTTTTACTCGAGGTGACCACACGGGGGCATCGTTGCCATGTTGAAGACACCCCCTAACCTCCAGAGTGACGTCACAGCCGAAAATGACGCCAACGTTGTCTTCGCTCGGCTTCTGTGCCTTTTTGTCGTGATGGAGGCAGAAGGAGAGACCAGGCAGACGCCAGCAGGCTTCTCTAGCGCCCACTGACACCTCGACGGCCGGCAGGAGGGCACAGGAAACACCCGCACGCTGCCGTGGAGAGAAGCTGACGTCCGGCATCAGCGGGTAAGCTAACATGCTAACATGCTAGTTAGCTCGCTGAGCTAACTAACTAATTATCTCTAATCGTCTTTATTAATAAATGTTTGAAATCATAATTGTCCTCATGCTTTATAACTCTTAAAACTATCTTTTATTTACTGCTTTTTACTTTTATCTTTTCATCCTCTTCCTGCCAACTGACACAGATTTACTTTATTATAAACATCTGATTTAATACTTTATTATAAACACACAATTATTACATTTTATTTCATTCTTTATTATAAAAACACAATTGTTAAATCTGATTTAATGCTTTATTATAAAAAACACAATGACTACATCTAATTTAATACTTTATTATAAACATCTGATTTAATACTTTATTATATACACACAAACAGGAAGTAGATACAAACCACTTCCCCACTCATGGGTGGCTTGTGAGAAGTTATTTTCATCCTCTTTCTGCCAAGTGACACTCACTCAATACTCAGGTCTGCTGGGACAGAGACTGAGGTCTGCTGGGACAAAGACTGTGGTCTAATAGGACAGAGACTGAGGTCTAATGGGACAGAGACTGTGGTCTGCTGGGACAGAGACTGAGGTCTGCTGGGACAGAGACTGAGGTCTGTTGAGACAGAGACTGAGGTCTGTTGAGACAGAGACTGAGGTCTGTTGAGACAGAGACTGAGGTCTGTTGGGACAGAGACTGAGGTCTGTTGGGACAGAGACTGAGGTCAGTTGAGACAGAGACAGAGGCCTAATGGGACAGAGACTGAGGTCTAATGGGACAGAGACTGAGGTCTGTTGGGACAGAGACTGAGGTCTGTTGGGACAGAGACTGAGGTCTAATGGGACAGAGAAGGAGGTCTAATGGGACAGAGACTGAGGTCTGTTGAGACAGAGACTGAGGTCTGTTGGGACAGAGACTGAGGTCTGTTGGGACAGAGACTGAGGTCTGTTGGGACAGAGACTGAGGTCTGTTGAGACAGAGACAGAGGCCTAATGGGACAGAGACTGAGGCCTAATGGGACAGAGACTGAGGTCTAATGGGACAGAGACTGAGGTCTGTTGGGACAGAGACTGAGGTCTGTTGGGACAGAGACTGAGGTCTAATGGGACAGAGACTGAGGTCTAATGGGACAGAGACTGAGGTCTAATGGGACAGAGACTGAGGTCTGTTGAGACAGAGACTGAGGTCTGTTGGGACAGAGACTGAGGTCTGTTGGGACAGAGACTGGGGTCTGTTGAGACAGAGACAGAGGCCTAATGGGACAGAGACTGAGGCCTAATGGGACAGAGACTGAGGTCTAATGGGACAGAGACTGAGGTATGTTGGGACAGAGACTGAGGTCTGTTGGGACAGAGACTGAGGTCTAATGGGACAGAGACTGAGGTCTAATGGGACAGAGACTGAGGTCTAATGGGAAATAGACCAAGGTCTGCTGGGCTTGTGGTGAAGGCTGAGGGTTCCTTTGTGTTGCAGAGAGGAGGACAATGTGCTCACTGAAGCAGACCGCTAATGACGGTCCTGATGCTGCCTGACCCAATAATTATGCTTGTGGGCGGACTCCCCTCCAGGTGGTGTGGGTGTGACTGGTCCACAGGTGGGGACAGGAGAGGGAGTCAGTGTTGCTCAGGTGGCACAGCAACAACTTCTTAGACAGGAAAGGCTGACTTGATGATATAATTACCTGCATGGACTGGTCTTGTCTGCACCTCTTCCACGCCCAGGTAGGTCTTCTCCTTATGCTCAGTAGATCTTCTCCTTATGCCCAGGTAGGTCTTCTCTTTACACCCAGTGGGTCTTCTCTTTACGCCCAGTAGGTCTTCTCTTTACGCCCAGTATGGCTTCTCTTTACGCCTATTAGGTCTTCTCCTTACACCGAGTAGGTGTTCTCTTTACGCCCAGTATGGCTTCTCTTTACGCCTAGTAGGTCTTCTCCTTACGCCCATTAGGTCTTCTCTTTACGCCTAGTATGGCTTCTCTTTACGCCTAGTAGGTCTTCTCCTTACGCCCAGTAGGTCTTCTCCTTACGCCCAGTAGGTCTTCTCTTTACGCCCAGTATGGCTTCTCCTTACGCCCAGTAGGTCTTCTCTTTAAGCCCAGGTGGGTCTTGTCTTTAAGCCCAGGTGGGTCTTCTCTTTACGCCCAGGTGGGTCTTCTCCTTACGCCCAGTAGGTCATCTCCTTACGTCCAGGTGGGTCTTCTCCTTACGCCCAGGTCGGTCTTCTACCTACGGCCAGGTGGGTCTTCTCCTTGCGCCCAGGTGGGTCTACTCCCTACGGCCAGGTGGGTCTTCTCCTTATGCCAGGTGGGTGTTCTCCTTTCAGCCAGGTGGGTCTTCTCCTTACAGCCAGGTGGGTCTTGTCTTCCAGTGTTTCCCCCAGAAAATTTTAGTTAAGGTGGTGTCTCTCAAGGGGGAAGGACAACTCGGCCTGTCGCCATCACGTCTCCACCTCATCGCTGCCACCACAGCCTGGGGGGGGGGGGGGGGGGGGGGCAATAGACTACAGACTCTGATTACATTGAACACGTTCTTTATAAAAAAATAACAATATCTTATAATATATAAAAATATTACAGAAATAAGGAAGCCTACAATTTTTGGTTGTTTTCCGCCCCATTTGCAGAATGGCGATATACGATATATATCTCGATATTTTTTCCGTAAAGTATAAACAAAACAGTCCTAGTTACCTGAGATACTAAGTATGTCATTATTAGTAAGTCAATATTTTGACTTAGTAATTTGATGTTAGTTTGTCTAAATTGTCAGACGATCGCCTCTCTGATGTCTCCATCATGTTCAGAAGTCTCTTCTTTATCTGGACGTCTTCTTCTACTGCATTCAGCAACTTTGTCTCCATTGGAAGTTTTCGTTTTAGTCCGTCGTGCTTGTGGCTGTTGAGTTTTGCCTAGTGAAAAAAAAATCATTTTTATATGGATTTTTACAAAATTACATATAATAATCATGAATACATTATTTGGGATAAACCCACTTTAGCACAGGTGTAAGATAGTGACATGTTATTTACAACATGTCAAATGGCCCTCAACATCGTCAGGAAACAATGTGTGTCAATGAAGCACTTCGAGGTATTTTAAATTTGACAGAAAAAAAAACATTTAATGCAACTGCAGTTTTACTTAACTCAATATTATTTATTACAAGAAACTACTCAAATAATTTTTAATACAACTACGGCTGCAACAACTAATCGATTAAATTTATTAAAATCGATTATAAAAATAGTTGGCGATTAATTTAGTCATCGATTCGTTGGATCTGTGCATGCTATGCGCATGCAAAGAGGCAACTTTTTTTTCTTCTTTTTTTAAAATATTTTTTTTTTAAATAAACCTTTATTTATAAACTGCAACATTTACAAACAGCTGAGAAACAATAATCAAAATAAGTATGGTGCCAGTATGCTGTTTTTTTTCAATAAAATACTGTAAAGGATAGAAATGTAGTTTGTCTCTTTTATCCGATTATTAATCGATTAATCGAAGTAATAATCGACAGATTAATTGATTATCAAACTAGTTGTTAGTTGCAGCCCTAAATACAACCCTATTTAAATACATCTAAAACAGCTGAACTTTAATATATGCTTGCCATCTTGACTTCTGATTCCAAAGCAAGTATTTTTGTCACACTGTTGTCAAACAATGATCATATTCAAACAAATGGGCAAAATATGATTCCACATTGTTGAAAGTGGTCATCTGAGAGCATTTGTAATTGCAGTGCAGTTCATATAAAAATGTTGTGATGCCCCATCTATCTGCCTTTTAACAATATTATTTCCTAGCAATGAAGTTAGCACCCACATACCTGAAGTATCTTTCACCACAGAAGATTGTGGATTGCTCCCATTGGAATCTTGCTGCTCTTGTACATCATTCGGCATATCTTTGTCTGACCAGGCTGTCAAGGGTGAATGGAGAATCCCAACTCCTGTGAGAGCTTGTGTCAATATCTGATGTTTCTATTCCAAATTGAACAGATGTAGTTGATGGAGAACCGCCCCAGATCTGCTGTCATAGTTGGAAATACAGCAAAACAACTCTACCGGAACCACTTCTTCCACCTGCGTCGACTGCTTGTCTGTACTTTCCACGAATCACTTTCAGTTTAGTGTTGATAGTTGTTTTTGGGATGTCCTCTTTCCGGTGAGGTAATTCCCCAGATGTCCCTTCAAGTCCGTACCGTTCCAAAATAGGGTAAGAATGTCACCGTACTTGGACTGGCAAGTTTACCAGTCAACACTTTGTTGAGTTTTGTTAACTTTAAACTCCAAAATTATGCTTAAAAGTAGCTCTACTTCTCTGTCAGTCCACATATATAATTATTTCTTGCCGTGACCCGCTATTTTTGCTATATCCGCCCCCGGAAATGATGTTTTGGATGTTTCTGATTGGCTAAAATGGTCTTAAGTCCCAGGCTACAGCGCCCCCAGTATTTTGGCATGCGTATGACACTCAGTGTATGCGTTTGCTTGGGAACAGAGATCGTTTTTTAAATGCGCACGTGTGGCTGGAGATCTTGTTAAGACCTTAGTTTAGGCGGTGGCTCTTTGTTGCTAAGGCGGCCGCCTTAGCAACAAAGAGCTGCGGGAAACCCTGTCTTCCACGCCCAGTCGGTCTTCTCCTTAAGGCCAGGTGGGTCTTCTCTTCCACGCCCAGAAAGTCTTCTCCTTACTCCCAGGTGGGTCTTTTATGATGCTAGGGTTTTGTGAGTCCAAAAGTGTGTGCATGATGGTGATCATGTGTTTGTGAGTGGTATCAGTGCTGATACTGCCAGTCCACCAGCTGGTATCACGCAGCCTTGGACTCTCCCACACACGCGGCCACCTGTGACCCACTCGTGGCCCATCCGTGACCCACCCGTGGCCCATCCGTGACCCACCCTTGGCCCACCTGTGACCCACCTGTGGCACACCTGTGACTCACCTGTGACCCACCTGTGACTCACCTGTGACCCACCTGTGACACCCCTGTGGCCCACCTGTGACCCACCTGTGACTCACCTGTGGCACACCTGTGACTCACCTGTGGCACACCTGTGACCCACCTCTGGCCCACCTGTGACTCACCTGTGGCACACCCGTGACTCACCCGTGGCACACCCGTGACCCACCCGTGACCCACCTGTGACCCACCTGTGGCACACCTGTGACCCACTTGTGGCACACCTGTGGCCCACCTGTGGCACACCTGTGACTCACCTGTGGCACACCTGTGACCCACCTGTGGCACACCTGTGACCCACCTGTGACCCACCTCTGGCCCACCTGTGACTCACCTGTGGCACACCCGTGACTCACCCGTGGCACACCCGTGGCACATCCGTGACCCACCCGTGACCCACCCGTGACCCATCTGTGACCCACCTGTGGCACACCTGTGGCCCACTTGTGACTCACCTGTGGCCCACCTGTGGCACACCTGTGACTCACCTGTGGCACACCTGTGACCCACCTGTGGCACACCTGTGACCCACCTGTGGCACACCTGTGACTCACCTGTGGCCCACCCGTGACTCACCTGTGGCACACCTGTGACTCACCTGTGGCCCACCTGTGACTACCCTGTGGCACACCTGTATAATAATAATTGGGTTAGGGTTAGATAATGATATAGTTATATATTATTTTATATATTTATAAATATGTTATATAAATGTTATATAAATAATAATGTGCATGATGGTGATCATGTGTTTGTGAGTGGTATCAGTGCTGATACTGCCAGTTCACCAGCTGGTATCACGCAGCCTTGGACTCTCCCACACACGCGGCCACCTGTGACCCACCCGTGGCCCATCCGTGACCCACCCTTGGCCCACCTGTGACCCACCTGTGGCACACCTGTGACTCACCTGTGGCACACCTATGACCCACCTGTGGCACGCCTGTGACTCACCTGTGGCCCACCTGTGACTCCCCTGTGGCCCACCTGTGGCACACCTGTGACTCACCTGTGGCACACCTGTGACCCACCTGTGGCACACCTGTGGCCCACCTGTGGCACACCCGTGACTCACCTGTGGCACACCTGTGACCCACCTGTGGCACGCCTGTGACTCACCTGTGGCCCGCCTGTGACTCACCTGTGACTCACCTGTGGCCCACCTGTGACTCCCCTGTGGCCCACCTGTGGCCCACCTGTGACTCACCTGTGGCACACCTGTGACCCACCTGTGGCACACCTGTGACTCACCTGTGGCCCACCTGTGGCCCACTTGTGACTCACCTGTGGCCCACCCGTGACCCACCCGTGACCCACATGTGACCCACCTGTGGCACACCTGTGGCCCATTTGTGACTCACCTGTGGCCCACCTGTGGCACACCTGTGACTCACCTGTGGCACACCTGTGACCCACCTGTGGCACGCCTGTGACTCACCTGTGGCCCACCTGTGACTCACCTGTGGCCCACCTGTGACTCCCCTGTGGCCCACCTGTGGCACACCTGTGACTCACCTGTGGCACACCTGTGACCCACCTGTGGCACACCTGTGACTCACCTGTGGCACACCTGTGGCCCACCTGTGACTCACCTGTGGCCCACCTGTGACTCACCTGTGGCCCACCTGTGACTACCCTCTGGCACACCTGTATAATAATAATTGGGTTAGGGTTAGATAATGATATAGTTACATATTATTTTATATATTTATAAATATGTTATATAAATGTTATATAAATAATAATTGGTAGACTACTTGGTGACTAGAATAAAGCAAGCTGAGGTTTCCAGGTGATGGTGGAGGTGTCATGATCAGGGATGTTCCACCAGGTGTGACGTGACCACCTGCCGGACTGGGGAGGTTGGTGTAGAAAGTGGTTGCTATAAAGAGCCTTGAGAAGAGTTGGTGTTGAAAGTGGTTGCTATAAAGAGCCTTGATAAGAGTTGGTGTAGAAAGTGGTTGCTATAAAGAGCCTTGAGAGGGCAGAGGAATGCAGAGTGTGGTTGGAGAGGAGGAGGAGAGACTGAGTGCTCCACCCGTGGGTTTAGTAGTCTCCTCACCAGCGTGTGCCACCTATGCATCCTGCCACCAGGCCCCGCCCCCAGGTGAGGTGGAACTGAATGATCCTGTTTGTGAATCATGTATGTTGTGTGAAGAGGGGGCGGGGCCTGTGTGGCGAGGGCAGGAATGTGTCACTCAGGGGAGCGTGAGTCTAGACCTCCTGTAACGCCGCACCTTTAAACAGGAACTTCTTCTTCACACCTTATATGTTGTTTGATGCATTCTAACTACTCAAGTATGGCAAGTAGGAGGTGGCTAACACTATCGTCCTTCTAAAACATCCAAAAACACCAACAATACTCCATTGACCTGAATATGAACAAGTACTAGTAATATTGTTATTATAGGTGCTAACACAGAGGAACTACTTTTAGACTGCTATATGGAGCTGCTGCATGGCCTCTGAGTTGGTGAAAGTGAATTATAGATGATAAAAAGTGAATTGTAGATGATAAATCATGTCTCTCACCTGGATAGTAGAAGGTTGTGGACATAATCTGACAAGTTGACCTGCAGATGGCCAGAAAGACACGAAAAGACGCTGTCTTTTTTAACCCTTTGTGAGGAGGATGATATATCAAGATATACAGTCAATACAAACAAGTATCAAATATGTATAGTTGCATCTTACTCACACATACAAAGTCTCCAAGGCAGAAGCCAGTAGCAAATGTGTCCGCATCATGAGCATGGTTTACATACCACTCTGTGTTGCTAAAGAAAACAAAGTTAAGAACTTTCAGTTGTGGCTGATGTTAGCAGTAGTGTTGTGAAGAGCACATTTCCCATGATGCCTAGCGCATGTAGCGTGACACTGACATGATGTCATATTCTGTGATGGACAGCATCAAGAAATGATTGTTCCACAAACATGACACTACTACCAGGAGCGGGTGCAGGTCCCAAGCAAAGGGAGAGTTCTTTTCTAAGGACATTGCTACCACGCAAATGGCTCATAGCTAGCATTAGCATGTTGATTTGAGCATGTAAAGTCACTTCCTAGTGTAGCATGAACAGAACCAAGGCAGCATCACTATGAAAATTCCTCGTCTTTGAGATCACGCCAGCCAGTGAAAGTCAAGACAATGTTGATCCTGACTGCTTTTCTTTTCTTCTCTCCTCAGACAAAACTTTTTGTTTCTTTGGTTGTTTTGGAGCTTCGGCCATGATAGCAGTAATTGCACGTAGGCCTTCTTCTTCTTCTTCTTCTTCTTCTTTTTCTTCTTCTTCTTCTTCTTCTCCTTCTCCTTCTCCTTCCTCATCTTCTTCTTCCTCATCTTCTTCTTCTTCTTGTCCTCCTTCCTCATCTTCTTCTTCTTGTTCTCCTTCCTCATCTTCTTCTTCTTCTTGTTCTCCTTCCTCATCTTCTTCTTCTTCTTGTTCTCTTTCCTCATCTTCTTCTTCTTGTTCTCCTTCCTCATCTTCTTCTTTTTCTTCTTATTATTCTTCTATTTCTTCTTCTTCTTCTTCTTCTCTTTCCTCTTCTTCTTTTTCTTCTCCTTCTCCTTCCTCATCTTCTTCTTCTTCTTCCTCATCTTCTTCTTCTTCTTGTCCTCTTTCCTCATCTTCTTCTTCTTCTTCTTGTTCTCCTTCCTCATCTTCTTCTTCTTCTTCTCCTTCCTCATCTTCTTCTTTTTCTTCTTCTTCTTCTCTTTCCTCTTCTTCTTCTTCTTCTTCTTCTTCTTCTTCTTCTTCTCCTTCCTCATAATCTTCTTCTTCTTCTTCGTCTTCTTCTTCCTCCTCCTCCTCCTCCTCCTCCTCCTCCTTCTTCTTCTTCTTCTTCTTCTTCTTCTTCTTCTTCTTCTTCTTCTTCTTCTTCTTCTTCTTCTTCTTCTTCTTCTTCTTCTTCTTCTTCTTCTTCTTCTTCTTCTTCTTCTTCTTCTTCTTCTTCTTCGTGTGGAGTCATGAAGAGAAAGTTGATGTTTGGGAGTGGGAGCTGAGCACCAATGAAAGTACCTTCTGTCCAGCATTAAAGAAGTAGGAAGAAGGCCATCTTAGTGTCCAAGTACATTGTAGTAAGGAGGGAGGGTGTATCAGCATTAAAGAAGTAGGAAGAAGGCCATCTGGGGCGGTATAGCTCGGTTGGTAGAGTGGCCGTGCCATCAACCTGAGGGTTGCAGGTTCGATTCCCGCTTCCGCCATCCTAGTCACTGCCGTTGTGTCCTTGGGCAAGACACTTTACCCACCTGCTCTCAGTGCCACCCACACTGGTTTAAATGTAACTTAGATATTGGGTTTTCACTATGTAAAGCGCTTTGAGTCACTAGAGAAAAGCGCTATATAAATATAATTCACTTCACTTCATCTTAGTGTCCAAGTACATTGTTGTAAGGACGGTGTATCAGCATTAAAGAAGTAGGAAGAAGGCCATCTTAGTGTCCAAGTACATTGTTGTAAGGACGGTGTATCAGCATTAAAGAAGTAGGAAGAAGGCCATCTTAGTGTCCAAGTACATTGTGGTAAGGAGGGTGTACCCGCTGGAAGAAGTCATGTTTGGGACTCAGCAGGACCTAAATGCGTCACCAAAAACTTGATGGTGTTTTTGTTTCCCCCACAGTTGAAGGTCCAGTCCGAGGCCATGTTGACTTGTCACTGCCTCCTCCGCTCTCTGGTCCTGGCCACGGTCCTGCTGCTGGGTCCCGTGCCCCCGGTCTACGGTCAGGAGGAGTCTCCTGCTCAGGTGCTGTCAGACCTGCTGTCTCGCTACGGGGACAACAGCACCATCAGTGTTCCTCAGCTGCGCTCCCTGCTGGGGCTCCTCAGTCATGTAGCCACGCCCCTCAGGTCAAACAAGTCCAAGGTAAGCAAAACTACCCCTACATTTTTCCTACACTTTGAGCCCTGCGGGTTATAAAATGGTGCGGCTGATTTATGGATTTTTCTTGGCTGGTGGCCGTAATAAAAAGTTTTCACCAAAAAGAAGAAGCAAATAGATTGAGAAAGGGTGTTATTGTTTGTAACGTGGCACCATCTTTTGTTTGTGACGTGGCGCCATCTTTTGTTTGTGCTGTGGCGCCATCTTGTGGAGCAGTTCTCTCACTGCAGCTGCAGCAGAGTCCTTCCATCTACCCCGAGGGCAGGGGTCGGCAACCCAAAACGTTGAAAGAGCCATATTGGACCAAAAAAACAAAAAGCTAATCTGTCTGGAGCCGCAGAAAATGAAAAGCCGTTTATAAGTGCTATAATGAAGGCAATACATGATATAAGTGTCTACATTAGCTATAATAGCCTACTATCAAAATGACTATGTGTCGCAGTCTGAAGCAAATCTTCGTTGACAGAAATGTTTAAATTTAATATTTATTCTACACATTTTTACAACATTAGAAACCATTAGTAAATCAGAGGCTACTCAGAAGGTGAGATAACTTCTGGAAATTACTGGCTTTTGATGGCCAAAGGTATAGATGTGTGTGTCCAAGTTAGAGAAAACGGTAGGCTGTCTTCTTTTAATAGATTTATTACAATCTTTGGCAAGCTAGGTAACATTTGCTGTGGTCTGGAACAAAATGCAGCCAATATTACATACAGATAATGTGTCATGAGAAACTAAATTATATACAAAGAGGATAAAAGTAAAGGATATTAAATGATCTCAAATATACCTACAAATGAGGCATAATGATGCAATATGTACATACAGCAAGCCTAAATAGCATATTAGCATTGATTACCTTGCAGTCATGAACTGATGACTGATTAGTACTCCAACAAGTTAATAACATCAACAAAGCTCACCTTTGTGCATTCACGCACAACATGAAACTTTTGGATGGACAAAGAAGGAGTGGAAGATTTTACATGCAAGGCACTAACCAGGACCCATCAGGAGCAAGGGTGAAGTGTCTTGCTCAAGGACACAACGGACGTGACTAGGATGGTAGAATCTGGGGATTGAACCAGGAACCCTCAGGTTGCTGGCAAAGCCACTCTCCCAACTGCGCCACACCGTCCCCAATACCTGATACCAATACCTGACACCAATAGTTGATACCAATACTTGAGACCAATACCTGATACCAATACCCGATACCTGATACTGATACCAATACTTGATACGATACTTGATACTGATACCGATACCTGATACCAATACTTGATACCAATACTTGAGACCAATACCTGATACCAATACTTGATACCGATACATGATACGATACTTGATACGATACCTGATACAGATACCTGATACCAATACTTGATACCGATACCTGATACCGATAGTTAATACCAATACCGGATACAATACTTGATACCAATACTTCAGACAGATACCTGATACCAATACTTGATACTAATACTTGAGACCAATACCTGATACCAATACTTGATACGATACATGATACCGATACTTGATACGATACCTGATACAGATACCTGATACCAATACTGGATACCAATACTTGCTACCAATACTTGATACCGATACCTGATACTGATACTTGATACCAATACCTGATACCAATACCGGATACCAATACTTGATACCAATACTTGATACCAATACCTGAGACCAATACCTGGTACCAATACTTGATGCCAATACTTGAGACCAATACTTGATACCAATACTTGATACCAATACCCGATACTGATACCGATATCTGATACTTGATACGATACCTGATACAGATACTTGATACCAATATGTGATACCAATACCGGATACCAATACTTGATTCCAATACTTGATACCAATACGTGATACCAATATGTGATACCAATAATTTATTTGAGCTCTGTGTAATTATATGTCCCTTCTTTAGTTTATTGTTGTAATTAGCCTGACCAAAGCCTTGATAACAGTCTGTGACCAACACATGCTTACATAGAATGATGAAATACCATTCAAATCAGGAGCAAGTGTTCATATTTGAGTGGCCCCCGGGCCCCTCTGTAGTGGAAAAGTTTGAAAAGTGATTTTCATGTGACAGATAATAAAAACTATTTAGATGTAGACTTGGCGCTGACTGAGGGCCACATAGTTCTCACGCTTAACGTCATGGAGGATCGTCCCCTGGACCCCTGATAAGCGTTTCATGCGCTGCCAAGGCTGAGAGTCTGTCCAGGGTCTCACGCCACCACCTAGCGACCATGGACTTTATGGCCTGGGGCTTAGGGGCCCACTCTAACAATTCATCATCTTACTTTTTTCAATCATATCAATAATTCTACATGACAACCTTGTCAGGAGTATATTTATTAAAGATGATATACTGCATCATCAAGAAAGTATATCAAATAATAATCAATATGTGGAAATACATACTTTAGTCACACTTTTCATGTTGTCATTACTGCCACCTGTGGTGTAAAACTGTATTACACCTGAGTACTTGTGTGATGTTGTCATTACTGTCACCTGTGGTGTAAACGTGTATTACACTTGAGTACTTTTGTGATGTTGTCATTACTGCCACAAGTGGTGTAAAAGTGTATTACACCTGAGTACTTGTGATGTTGTCATTACTGCCACCTGTGGTGTAAAAGTGTATTACACCTGAGTACTTGTGTGATGTTGTCATTACTGCCACCTGTGGTGTAAAAGTGTATTACACCTGAGTACTTGTGTGATGTTGTCATTACTGCCACCGGTGGTGTAAAAGTGTATTACACCTGAGTACTTGTGTGATATGGTCATTAATGCCACCTGTGGTGTAAAAGTGTATCACACCTGAGTACTCGTGTGATGTTGTCATTACTGCCACCTGTGGTGTAAAAGTGTATTACACCTGAGTACTTGTGTGATGTTGTCATTACTGGGGGCGGCATGGCGTAGTGGGTAGAGTGCCCGTGTCAGAAACCTGAGGGTTGCAGGTTCGCTCCCCGCCTCTTACCATGCCGTTGTGTCCTTGGGCAGGACACTTCACCCTTGCCCCCGGTGCCGCTCACACTGGTGAATGAATGTTGAATGAATGATAGGTGGTGGTCGGAGGGGCCGTAGGCGCAAATTGGCAGCCACGCTTCCGTCAGTCTACCCCAGGGCAGCTGTGGCTACGAAAGTAGCTTACCACCACCAGGTGTGAATGAATGATGGGTTTTTAACATGTAAAGCGACTTTGGGTACTTAGAAAAGCGCTATATAAATCCCAGGTATTATTATTATTATTATTATTACTGCCACCTGTGGTGTAAAAGTGTATTACACCTGAGTACTTGTTTGATGTTGTCATTACTGCCACCTGTGGTGTAAAAGTGTATTACACCTGAGTACTTGTGTGATGTTGTCATTACTGCCAACTGTGGTGTAAAAGTGTATTACACCTGAGTACTTGTGTGATGTTGTCATTACTGCCACCTGTGGTGTAAAAGTGTATTACACCTGAGTACTTGTGTGATGTTGTCATTACTGCCACAAGTGGTGGTAAAGTGTATTACACCTGAGTACTTGTGTGATGTTGTCATTACTGCCACCTGTGGTGTAAAAGTGTGTTACACCTGAGTACTTGTTTGATGTTCTCATTACTGCCACCTGTGGTGTAAAAGTGTATTACACCTGAGTACTTGTGTGATGTTGTCATTAATGCCACAAGTGGTGTAAAAGTGTATTACACCTGAGTACTTGTTTGATGTTGTCATTACTGCCACCTGTGGTGTAAAAGTGTATTACACCTGAGTACTTGTGTGATGTTGTCATTACTGCCACCTGTGGTGTAAAAGTGGACTACACCTTAGTACTTGTGTGATGTTGTCATTACTGCCACCTGTGGTGTAAAAGTGTATTACACCTGAGTATATATATATATATATATATATATATATAAATATATATATATATATATATATATATATATATATATATATTAGAGATGCGCGGTTTGCGGACACACCCGCGGTGTCCGCGGGTAATCCGCGGGTCGGGCGGATGAATGACGAAAAAAATAGATTTTAAATAGATTCGGGCGGATGGCGGTTGAACCAATTCGGAAATATATATACATAGTAAATGTATAAAGAGAATCCTATGTGTCCCAGCAACAATTGAGTGCCGCAAGTGAGCGCTCCTTCAGCGCAGCAGGGCGCATTTTAGAGGCCAGGCGCTCTCGCCTGCATGAATCCTGGCACTGTAGATGCCATTTTATTCCTGCATAGTGCTATAAAAAAAAAGTAAGTAGACATATGGTTGGATATGTTAAACAAATTAGTCTAGGTTACCTAGGCTATGCCAAATAAGACCATGTCAAACCTATATTGAGTTCGGTCAGCTGAATAATTTTGATGGTTACGTGTTTTTTGGGCGCACTACAATGCAAAGGAATTAAGGCAATTGCGTTGTTTATTGTGTTTTTTTTTCTATTGGAGATATACTACTGTGTGTTAATTATTTGGCCTCACTTTCAAGTGAAGCGCATCTCCGATTGGCTACAATGTAAGGCCATTTAGCCTGCTTTGTTTGTCGCGACCGTCTATTTTCATTATAATTCAATTATTATTATTTATTTAATTTATTTTTGTTTAAATAGGGATGACATACATATGTTGTTGTATAATTTAAGTTTGTGCGTGTGATTGACAGCCTAAGGCTTATAGGCATATTATTTATTAATTTTTTTATTTCAACTTAACGTATGAGCCTATGCCTACAACATAGGCTATGTGTTCATCTTTATTTTCCTGCCTGTCGTTGACAATGGAGGTGGTCTGATATTTTGTCATGGCTGCAGATCAATCAATAAAGGTTCATCTTTGTAGCAAAATTGTTCACTGTTTCACTGTGCACCCCGCCCTCGTCCCTATTTGAGCACTTTAACGTTAACAAGTTAATATTCATTGAAATAAATTCAGAATTTTTTTTTACCTAACGAAAATATAGGCCTTGTCTTTCTAAAACATTTTTTTAACTTCTTAAAAGCATCGTTCTGCTTGCTGCAACTGCGCACACAAAGTGTGAGGAACGCACTCCTGGCAACAATAGTCAACACTTTCTTAATGGAAGTGACAATAATATTATAATAATGATGAATACCGCCCGGGCGGTTGTGGTTTTGATAAAATGTTGGTTCGGGTGGATGGCGGGTGGATGACGACTTTCGTGATGCGGTAGCGGATTAAATAATTGCCTATCCGCGCATCTCTAATATATATATATATATATATATATATATATATATATATATATATATATATATATATATATATATATATATAGATACATATATATACATATTTATATACATATATTGTGTTGACAGTGTCTACCTGCAGACACCCTGGCCCTCTACAGCATGGACGAGCACTCACGTCTGGATGGCCGGGGCTTACACACCTTGTGTCCCACCTTGCTGCAGCAGCTGGATGCAGGCACCTGCCGGGCACAGAAGGAGGAGGAGCCTAGCACCCAAGTCTCACCCAGGCCCACTGACGCAGAAGGTGACTGACTCACACTCTGATCTAGTATTAGACTTAGACTGCTCACATCTAGTCTTGGATTTTGATTGGTCACATCTAGTCTCAGAGTTAGATTGGTCTCAGACTTAGATTGGTCACATCTAGTCTTAGACTTAGATTGGTCACATATAGTCTTAGACTTAGATTGGTTAAATCTAGTCTTAGACTTAGATTGGTCACATCTAGTCTTAGACTTAGATTGGTCACATCTAGTCTTAGACTTAGATTGGTCACATCTAGTCTTAGACTTAGTTTGGTCACATCTAGTCTTAGACTTAGACTGCTCACATCTAGTCTTAGATTTTGATTGGTCTCATCTAGTCCCAGAGTTAGATTGGTCTCAGACTTAGATTGGTCACATCTAGTCTCAGACTTAGATTGGTCACATCTAGTCTTAGACTTAGATTGGTCACATCTAGTCTTAGACTTAGATTGGTTGTATCTAGTCTTAGACTTAGATTGGTCACATCTAGTCTTAGACTTAGATTGGTCACATCTAGTCTTAGACTTAGATTGGGCACATCTAGTCTTAGACTTAGTTTGGTTACATCTAGTCTTAGACTTAGTTTGGTCACATCTAGTCTTAGACTTAGATTGGTCACATCTAGTCTCAGACTTAGATTGGTCACATCTAGTCTCAGACTTAGATTGGTCACATCTAGTCTCAGACTTAGATTGGTCACATGTAGGTCACAAACAGTCACAAACAGTCCACTTGTGATGAATTGAATGATATATTCATGCTGACATGTTTCAGAGTGACACAAGTGTTGTCTGCTAGTCTAGTTAGTAGGGGTGCAACGGATCAAAAAACTCACGGTTCGGATCGTTTCTCGGATCAGAGTCACGGATCGGATCATTTTTCAGATCAGCAAAAAAAAAAAAAAGACAAGCCAAACGGAAGTTTTGTCTTTTTGTTTATTAACACTTTTAAATTATTAAATTAAAATATATAAAATCAACTTAAAGTGCACAAGGCATAATATCTTATTTTTAACATAATTAATGAAAAACAGTGCAACATAAAAAGGCATTTCTCCTTTCTTTAAACTTGGACCAATGACCATTAATAAAAAACAACTTAAAGTGCAACATAAGAAGGCACATCATCTTCCTTGAAACATAGGTAGTGAAATAAAGCTTGACATCTGGAGTATGCT
This sequence comes from Entelurus aequoreus, assembly GCF_033978785.1. NCBI lineage: Eukaryota > Metazoa > Chordata > Actinopteri > Syngnathiformes > Syngnathidae > Entelurus > Entelurus aequoreus. Next base: position 36,090,846 of record NC_084736.1, on the reverse strand, counting down.
GCTGTCTTCCACACTTGGAGCCATGGAATGTAGAATCCTTGTTTTCAGTGGCAGGATCATTGACACAGATGGTGAAGTTTCAGTGCTCAGTAGAGATGTAACAGTTTTGAGGGCACCTGGAGGACCTCCTCTGCCGCTCTCACATCCTCATCAGACAGGGTGAAGATGTCTTTGACATTTGTCTTCAGGGTCTTGTGGGTCAATGCAGAGTATATAGCTGCCTGCTGCTCCAACATATCATAAGTGGAGTTCCACCTTGTTGGGACATCATGTATGAGCTTATGAGTAGGCAGCT
>NC_084736.1:35843051-36080551 GCF_033978785.1 Entelurus aequoreus | reverse complement strand
GTCTCTCACCTGGATAGTAGAAGGTTGTGGACTTAAACCCACACGTTGACACCCAACTTAGACCTGGAGATGGCCAGAAACACCAAAAAACACTTGTTTGTAGTACAGATGATGATGAAATGTTGATGTAAAGGGGAAGATATAAACATCCCAACAGTCTTTATCCCACTGAGCGCAGACATCGTACAGTAAGTGATTGTTTTATTATGTTTGGATATCTTGTTTAGCATTTAGCAATACTGCTACATGATGCTTAGTGTTTGACTAAAGATGCTTCTAAAACTTGTAGATCATCCTCCATGCTCAATAATAGAAGTTTTTGGATCATCATTTGTCCCAAAGTAGTCTTTGTTGTCCCTCATCAAGTCTGTCATGATTAGTAGTCTTGTTGTTGTTGAAGGGAAAGTGAGCATTGTGATGCGTCTGTAAAATTAATACCGGTACTTAAAATGATGAGAATATGTATATATTACATATTATTATGAATGTTACTACATTACATATATACTTACATCATGTATATATTACATGTTATTATGAATGTTACTAGATACTACATGTATACTTACATTATGTATATATTACATGTTATTAAGGTTGTTTATTGAGCATGTCATAGTCAGTTCCATATCATGTAGTACATCATATACTGTACATACATATCTCCAGTGAATAGTCTTGTGCTCAATGGCAATATTATTATTTTACAAAAAAGAAAAGAAAATTGAATTAAGAAAATAAAATTGATTTAAACATATCTCAAAAGGGTAAAGGGAAGAAGTATAAACTTTACTAGATACTACATATTCTGTATACTTACAGTGTGTATATAAAACCTTGATGGAGGCTTTTAGAGGACTTTATAGGTGGACTAGAGCGACTTCTATTAGCGCCATTGTCAGCTGACTCTTGCTAGAGTTGATTTCTGATTTAGAATGCATAAAAAAGGAACCTCCATGTGTTCAAGGATAGTTTGGACCATGATGGACAAAAGCATCACTGTTTTTTGTGTGTGTGTGTGCGTGCGTGCGTGCGTACACTCTAATGACACCTTCTCTCCAGCTAAGGGGTGAAATGAACAATGATGTTGTGTGTGAAGCAAGGTGGACTGGATCCGATTCTTCATCTCTTCCCCCCTCAGGTGGTGGTTCATCTGACTGACTAACCGCACTCTCTCTCTCTTTCTCTCTCTCTCTATGTGTGTGTGTGTGTGTCAGTGTGGGGCTATGGCATCCTGTGTGTGACGCTGATCTCGCTGTGCTCGCTGGTGGGGGCCAGCGTGGTGCCCTTCATGAAGAAAACCTTTTACAAGCGACTGCTGCTCTTCTTCATAGCGCTGGCCATTGGCACGCTCTACTCCAACGTCCTGTTTCAGCTCATCCCAGAGGTAGTGGCCAAGGGAATTCTCCCAGTGCTCAGTACCCTAAAATGGCCAATGCTAAAAAGTAGCATGTAGCCAATGTACACTATATTGCCAAAAGTATGGTGTCCAGCCATCCAAATGATGAGAATCACTAATCACAGGTGTATCAAATCAAGCACTTAGGCATGGTGACTGTTTCTACAAACATTTGTGAAAGAATGGGCCGCTCTCAGTGATTTCCAGCATGGAACTGTCATAAGATGCCACCTGTGTAACAAATCCAGTCCTGAAATTTCCTCGCCCCTAAATATTCCATAAATATCCTCAAGATGATCTCCTCCTGCTGGCCCCACCATGGACTGGACTCTCACACTATTAACTAGATCCACTATGGACTGGACTCTCACACTATTAACTAGATCCACTATGGACTGGAGTCTCACTATTATGTTGGATCCACTATGGACTGGACTCTCACTATTATGTTAGATCTACTATGGACTGAACTCTCACACTATTATGTTGGATCCACTATGGACTGCACTCTCACACTATTAACTAGATCCATTATGGAATGGACTCCCCACACTATTAACTAAATCCATTATGGACTGGACTCTCACACTATTATGTTAGATCCACTATGGACTGGACTCTCACACTATTATGTTGGATCCACTATGGACTGCACTCTTACACTATTAACTAGATCCATTATGGACTGGACTCTCACACTATTAACTAGATCCATTATGGACTGGACTCTCACACTATTATGTTAGATCCACTATGGACTGGACTCTCACACTATTATGTTGGATCCACTGTGGACTGCACTCTCACACTAATAACTAGATCCATTATGGACTGGACTCTCACACTATTAACTAGATCCATTATGGACTGGACTCTCACACTATTATGTTAGCTCCACTACGGACTGGACTCTCACTCTATTATGTTAGATCCACTATGGACTGGACTCTCACAATATTATGTTACATCCACTATGGACTGGACTCTCACTATTATGTTATTATTATTATTATTATTAGCCTTTATTTAACCAGGTAAAATCCCATTGAGATCAAAGATCTCTTTTCCAAGGGAGACCCGGCCAAGAGGGCAGCAGCAAGGTTACATTAAAAACAGTAAACAAATAACTAACTAAAAACAGTAAACAAATAATTAACTAAATCCATTATGGACTGGACTCTCACACTATTATGTTAGATCCACTATGGACTGGACTCTCACACTATTATGTTGGATCCACTATGGACTGCACTCTTACACTATTAACTAGATCCATTATGGACTGGACTCTCACACTATTAACTAGATCCATTATGGACTGGACTCTCACACTATTATGTTAGATCTACTATGGACTGGACTCTCACACTATTCTGTTGGATCCACTATGGACTGCACTCTCACACTATTAACTAGATCCATTATGGACTGGACTCTCACACTATTAACTAGATCCATTATGGACTGGACTCTCACACCATTATGTTAGATCCACTATGGACTGGACTCTCACACTATTATGTTGGATCCACTATAAACTGCACTCTCACACTATTAACTAGATCCATTATGGACTGGACTCTCACACTATTAACTAGATCCATTATGGACTGGACTCTCACACTATTATGTTAGATCCACTATGGACTGGACTCTCACACTATTATGTTGGATCCACTGTGGACTGCACTCTCACACTATTAACTAGATCCATTATGGACTGGACTCTCACACTGTTAACTAGATCCATTATGGACTGGACTCTCACACTATTATGTTAGCTCCACTATGGACTGTACTCTCACTCTATTATGTTAGATCCACTATGGACTGGACTCTCACAATATTATGTTACATCCACTATGGACTGGACTCTCACTATTATGTTAGATTCACTATAGACTGGACTCTCACTATTATGTTAGATCCACTATGGACTGGACTCTCACACTATTAACTAGATCCACTATGGACTGGACTCTCAGTATTATGTTAGATCCACTATGGACTGGACTCTCACTATTATGTTAGATCCACTATGGACTGGACTCTCACACTATTAACTAGATCCACTATGGACTGGACTCTCACTATTATGTTAGATCCACTATGGACTGGACTCTCACTATTATGTTAGATCCACTATGGACTGGACTCTCACACTATTATTAAGTAGATCCACTATGGACTGCACTCTCACACTATTATGTTAGATCCACTATGGACTGGACTCTCACACTATTATGTTAGATCCACTATGGACTGGACTCTTACACTATTATGTTAGTTTCACTATGGACTGGACTCTCACAACATTATGTTAGATCCACTATGGACTGTACTCTCACTATTATGTTAGATCCACTATGGACTGGACTCTCACACTATTATGTTAGATCCACTATGGACTGGACTCTCACACTATTAACTAGATCCACTATGGACTGGACTCTCACACTATTATGTTAGATCCACTATGGACTGGACTCTCACGCTATTATGTTAGATCCACTATGGACTGGACTCTCACACTATTATGTTAGATCCACTATGGACTGGACTCTCACACTACTGTGTTAGATCCACTATGGACTGGACTCTCACACTATTATGTTAGATCCACTATGGACTGGACTCTCACAATATTATGTTAGATCCACTATGGAATGGACTCTCACACTATTATGTTAGATCCACTATGGACTGGACTCTCACAATATTAACTAGATCCACTATGGACTGGACTCTCACACTATTATGTTAGATCCACTATGGACTGGACTCTCACAATATTATGCTAGATCCACTATTGACTGGACTCTCACAATATTAACTAGATCCACTATGGACTGGACTCTCACAATATTATGCTAGATCCACTTGCCCAGGGGTGGGGGTCCCCACATCTGCGGTCCCCTCCAAGGTTTCTCATTGTCATCCCATTGGGTTGAGTTTTTTCTTTCCCTGATGTGGGATCTGAGCCGAGGATGTCGTTGTGGCTTGTGCAGCCCTTTGAGACACTCGTGATTTAGGGCTATATAAGTAAACTTTGATTGATTGATTGATATTCCAAAGTCAACTTTATTATAAGAAAAGTGAAGAGTTTGGGAACAACAGCAACTCAGCCACCAAGTGGTAGGCCACGTAAACTGACAGAGAGGTCAGCATAGTGCAGTTGCTACAAAGCTCCAAACTTCATGTGACCTTCCAATTAGCCCACATACAGTACGCAGAGAGCTTCATGGAATGTGTTTCCATGGTAGCGCAGCTGCATCTATGCCATACATCACCAAGTCCAATGCAAAGCGTGGCATGCAGTGGTGTAAAACACGTCGCCACTGGACTCTAGAGCAGTGGACACGCCTTCTCTGGAGTGATGAATCACACTTTTCCATCTGGCAATCTGATGGACCAGTCTGGGTTTGGAGGTTGCCAGGAGAAGGCTACATTTTGGACTGCATTGTGCCGAGTGTGAAATTTGGTGGAGGAAGAATTATGGTGTGGGGTTGTTTTTCAGGAGTATGGCTTGGCCCCTTAGTTCCAGTGAAAGGAACTTTGAATGTTCCAGGATACCAAAACATTTTAGACAATTCCATGCTCCCAACCTTGTGGGAACAGTTTGGAGCGGGCCCCTTCCTTTTCCAACATGACATGATCATATTGAACCCTATGGGTTAGGAATGGGATGGCACTTCAAGTTCATATGTGAGTCAAGGCAGGTGGCCAAATACTTTTGGCAATATAGTGTATGTTAGCATCAAGCTAGTCTACTTCCATGTTTCCACCCAAATTCCTTGTTGGCATGTCAAATGGCAACATTGCCTTGAGGTAGTTTGGCTCTCAGTGATGCTGGAGTGATCGCCAAGTGTGAAGTGACCCCAGTTCCCAAAACATGGCAATGTTGGATTTGACCTGATTCAGTACTAGATTTGGTATCCCCGCCTTCACAGTAGGCCACATCTTGTAGTACCACCTCTGTCCTCAGGAGGTGATAGTGAGTCCCTAGTCCCACACACACACACACACTGGACACACCTGTTGTGGTCACCACCTGAGACACACTCTCATCTCCAGGCCTTCGGTTTTGACCCCATGGTCAACTTCTACGTGTCCAAGTCTGCCATGGTCTTTGGAGGCTTCTACCTCTTCTTCTTCACCGAGAAGGTCCTGAAGATGCTCCTCAAGCCGAAGCACACGGTGAGTAACAACAATAATAGTGACTAGATGGAAGCAGAAGTAGCAATAATAGTGACTAGATGCAAGTCGAAGTAACAACAATAATAGTGACTAGATGCAAGCAGAAGTAACAACACTAATAGTGACTAGATGCAAGCAGTAGTAACAACAATAATAGTGACTAGATGCAAGCAGAAGTAACAACAATAATAGTGACTAGATGCAAGCAGAACAAACAACAATAATAGTGACTAGATGCAAGCAGAAGTAACAACAATAATAGTGATTAGATGCAAGCAGAAGTAACAACAATAATAGTGATTAAATGCAAGCAGAAGTAACAACAATAGTAGTGGTTAGATGCAAGCAGAAGTAACAACAATAGTAGTGGTTAGATGCAAGCAGAAGTAACAACAATAATAGTGACTAGATGCAAGCAGAAGTGACAACAATAATAGTGACTACATGCAAGCAGAAGTGACAACAATAATAGTGACTAGATGCAAGCAGAAGTAACAACAATAATAGTGACTAGATGCAAGCAGAAGTAACAACAATAATAGTGACTAGATGCAAGCAGAAGTAACAACAAGAATAGTGATTAAATGCAAGCAGAAGTAACAACAATAATAGTGATTAGATGCAAGCAGAAGTAACAACAATAATAGTGATTAGATGCAAACAGAAGTAACAACAATAATAGTGATTAGATGCAAACAGAAGTAACAACAATAATAGTGATTAGATGCAAGCAGAAGTGACAACAATAATAGTGACTAGATGCAAGCAGAAGTGGCAACAATAATAGTGACTAGATGCAAGCAGAAGTGACAACAATAATAGTGACTAGATGCAAGCAGAAGTGACAACAATAATAGTGACTAGATGCAAGCACAAGTAACAACAATAATAGTGACTAGATGCAAGCACAAGTAACAACAACAATAGTGACTAGATGCAAGCAGAAGTAACAACAGTAATAGTGACTAGATGCAAGCAGAAGTAACAACAATAATAGTGACTAGATGCAAGCGGAAGTAACAACAATAATTGTGACTAGATGCAAGCGGAAGTAACAACAATAATAGTGACTAGATGCAAGCAGAAGTAACAACAATAATAGTGACTAGGTGTAAGCAGAAGTAACAACAACAATAGTGACTAGATGCAAGCAGAAGTAACGACAACAATAGTGACTAGATGCAAGCAGAAGTAACAACAATAATAGTAACTAGATGCAAGCAGAAGTAACAACAATAATAGTGACTAGATGCAAGCAGAAGTAACAACAATAATAGTGACTAGATGCAAGCAGAAGTAACAACATTAATAATGACTAGATGCAAGCAGAAGTAACAACAATAATAGTGACTAGATGCAAGCAGAAGTAACAACAATAATAGTGACTAGATGCAAGCAGAAGTAACAACATTAATAATGACTAGATGCAAGCAGAAGTAACAACAATAATAGTGACTAGATGCAAGCAGAAGTAACAACAATAATAGTGACTAGATGCAAGCAGAAGTAACAACAATAATAGTGACTAGATGCAAGCAGAAGTAACAACAATAATAGTGACTAGATGCAAGCAGAAGTAACAACAATAATAGTGACTAGATGCAAGCAGAAGTAACAACACTAATAATGACTAGATGCAAGCAGAAGTAACAACAATAATAGTGACTAGATGCAAGCAGAAGTGACAACAATAATAGTGACTAGATGCAAGCAGAAGTGACAACAATAATAGTGACTAGATGCAAGCAGAAGTAACAACAATAACAGTGACTACATGCAAGCAGAAGTAACAACAATAACAGTGACTACATGCAAGCAGAAGTAACAACAATAATAATGACTAGATGCAAGCAGAAGTGACAACAATAATAGTGACTAGATGCAAGCAGAAGTAACAACAATAATAGTAACTAGATGCAAGCAGAAGTAACAACAATAATAGTGACTAGATGCAAGCAGAAGTAACAACAATAATAATGACTAAATGCAAGCAGAAGTGACAACAATAATAGTGACTAGATGCAAGCAGAAGTAACAACATTAATAATGACTAGATGCAAGCAGAAGTAACAACAATAATAGTGACTAGATGCAAGCAGAAGTAACAACAATAATAGTGACTAGATGCAAGCAGAAGTAACAACAATAATAGTGACTAGATGCAAGCAGAAGTAACAACATTAATAATGACTAGATGCAAGCAGAAGTAACAACAATAATAGTGACTATATGCAAGCAGAAGTAACAACAATAATAGTGACTAGATGCAAGCAGAAGTAACAACATTAATAATGACTAGATGCAAGCAGAAGTAACAACAATAATAGTGACTAGATGCAAGCAGAAGTAACAACAATAATAGTGACTAGATGCAAGCAGAAGTAACAACAATAATAGTGACTAGATGCAAGCGGAAGTAACAACAATAATAGTGACTAGATGCAAGCAGAAGTAACAACAATAATAGTGACTAGATGCAAGCAGAAGTAACAACATTAATAATGACTAGATGCAAGCAGAAGTAACAACAATAATAGTGACTAGATGCAAGCAGAAGTAACAACAATAATAGTGACTAGATGCAAGCAGAAGTAACAACAATAATAGTGACTAGATGCAAGCAGAAATAACAACAATAATAGTGACTAGATGCAAGCAGAAGTAACAACAATAATAGTGACTAGATGCAAGCAGAAGTAACAACAATAATAGTGACTAGATGCAAACAGCAGTAACAACAATAATAGTGACTAGATGCAAGCAGAAGTAACAACAATAATAGTGACTAAATGTGTGTGAATGCTCCAATGCTGAATTTGAACTGAAATCCTGCAGTTTTGTTTAGAAGAGTGTGAATGTTGTCTGTTTATCTGTGTTGGCCCTGTGTACCCCGTCTTCCGCCCGAATGCAGCTGAGATAGGCTCCAGCACCCCCCGCAACCCCAAAAAGGGACAAGCGGTAGAAAATGGATGGATGGATGGATGGATTGATAGTTGAAGTAGAGCACATCATTCCCAAACAGGCTGAAGATTTTGAAGTTGGAACGGTTTGAATCAGATGAAAAATGTTGTGGAACTTTGAAGAATGTCCCATTGATATCAATGGTAATTTCTCCAAAATTTGGTAATTTTGGGAAAAGCGAGAATTTTTTGGAAAATGGTCCAAAACTTGAATGGTCTGAATGAGCTAAAATGGATGATGTTGGAATTTTTCTAATCGTTCAAGAAATGTTGAAGTAGTAAAATGTTCAATTGAAAAAATATATTAAGGAATTTCGGGAAAACCGGGAATTTTTCCACTTCAAAAATCAATTTTGTTTTTTTGTCCTGATTAAGAGGAACTTTTTGACAGTGGAACGGTTGAAGTGGGTTGGAAAATGTGGAAGGAGTAGTCGCCAGATAAAAGGGTGGAAATAGGGATTTGGAAAACCAGGAATTCTAGAAAATCCTGGATTTTTTTTAACTAGGAAAAAGGGAAGTTTAAATGTCCAGGATGGTGGAATGTGTTGAAGGTGGTATGTGTTGAAGGTGGAATGGTTTGAATAGTTTGAAAAATTTGGAAATGGTGGAAACGGTGGAAGTTTGAAAAATGGCCAATTCATTTTGAATGGGAAAAATGTCCCAGAAAACCTGGAATTCTGGGAAATCTGGGAATTTTTTGAATTTTTCAAGGGAAAGCCTGCGATTCCCGAATAGGCTGAACAGTTTGAAGTTGGAACGCTTTGAATGGGGAGAACACCAAAATGTGGAGAAGAAGAAGTAGAAGAATAAATAGATGAGTTGTGGTGTAGAAAAGTGAATGTTTGTAGCATTCACACACATATACTTAAACAACAGGGTCACGGACACAGCCAGTACTCGGCGGGCGAGCGAGACATGGAGGAGGGCGAGAGAGAGAAGCTTCAGCAGAACGGCGAGGTCGGAGGTCACGGGGCGAGCAAGCCGGGTGAGGGCGAGCTGATGCTGCGACCCTCCCAGACGCAGCAGGTAGAAAGGTGTGCTGCCCAGCACTGTTCCCCAAAGTTGACCCTGCTCCTCTCAGGACGCTCAGAGCGCAGACGGCGGGGGGCGGGGCAGCAGCTGCTATTGGCTGAAGGGGACGGCCTACTCGGACATCGGCACGCTGGCTTGGATGATCACGCTCAGTGACGGCCTGCACAACTTCATCGACGGCCTGGCCATCGGCGCCTCCTTCACCGCCTCCGTCTTCCAGGGCATCAGCACCTCGGTGGCCATCTTGTGCGAAGAGTTCCCCCACGAGCTGGGTGAGTGGTCCACCTCACCTCTTCAGGGTCTGCTCTTCACCTTCACCTTCACCTTCACCTTCACCTTCACCTTCACCTTCACCTTCACCTTGTCCTCCAGGGGACTTTGTCATCCTGCTCAACGCCGGCATGAGCATCCAGCAGGCGCTCTTCTTCAACTTCCTGTCGGCGTGCTGCTGCTACCTGGGCATGGGCTTTGGCATCCTGGCCGGGAACAGCTTCTCCCCCAACTGGATCTTTGCCCTGGCAGGGGGTATGTTCCTCTACATCGCCCTGGCAGACATGGTGAGGACACTTTGAACAGTAACACTGCCTCTTAACCATCCTGTTACTCAGCTGTGCTACTCAGGTGTAGTACACTTTTACACCACAGGTGGCAGTAATGACAACATCACACAAGTACTCAGGTGTAATACACTTTTCATCATCATCGGCGGTCACTCGAAAAAGTATGACGATCCTCCTGGTAGGGGTGTATCCCTTTATGGAGGATGCCTGTGCGTGACTTTTACACCACAGATGGCAGTCATGACATCATCACACAAGTACTCAAGTGTAGTACACTTTTACACCACAGGTAGCAGTAATGACAACATCACACAAGTACTCAGGTGTAATACACTTTTACACCACAGGTGGCAGTAATGACAACATCACACGAGTACTCAGGTGTAATACACTTTTACACCACAGGTGGCAGTAATGACAACATCACACGAGTACTCAGGTGTAATACACTTTTACACCACAGGTGGCAGTAATGACAACATCACACAAGTACTCAGGTGTAGTACACTTTTACACCACAGGTGGCAGTAATGACAACATCACACGAGTACTCAGGTGTAATACACTTTTACACCACAGGTGGCAGTAATGACAACATCACACGAGTACTCAGGTGTAATACACTTTTACACCACAGGTGGCAGTAATGACAACATCACACAAGTACTCAGGTGTAGTACACTTTTACACCACAGGTGGCAGTAATGACAACATCACACAGAAAAAGTCTGGAGTGAAATTCATAGAGAAGTTTCTTAAGCGCAAAAATTATGACTAAAGTGGTGAAGATGTATTTTTATTTGCACTTTGATTTTATTGACAGTTTATTTAAAATGATATATCATGATTAGAGATGTCCGATAATATCGGCCTGCCGATATTATCAGCCCATAAATGCTTTAAAATGTATTATCGGAAATTATCGGTATCGGTTTCAAAAAGTAAAATTAATGACTTTTTAAAACGCTGCTGTACGGAGCGGGACACAGAGCAGTTGCGTCTCCCAGTCAGAAGCCCCTCCCCTCTCCCACACACAGCACAGGAGTTGCAGCACGACTGCAGCACGAGAGGTTTACTGGCGACTAGGGATGATGTTTGATAAGAAATTATCGAGTTCGAGCCTATTATCGAATCCTCTTATCGAACCGATTCCTTATCGATTCTCTTATCGAGTCCAGATAGGTTGTTGTATATGGAAAAAAACACACAATATTTGGTTTAACAAAAGCTCACTTTTATTATATAAGAAAACAATTTAATCTAATAAACAAATAAATATTGACTGTTGCCCCCCTAAAAAAATAAAATAAAATAAATAAATATTGACTGTTGTTACCCAAAGTATATTAAGTGGGATTTTTCAGAAAAACAAATATATACAGTAACACAAAAACAACCTGTCTCTGTGATCACTATAGGTGTATAAATAATAATATAGTGTTAAATAAAATCAGTCCCTTGGGCACAAAACTGAAAATAATACAGCTCTCCAAAAAGTGCAATTCTGCACTGTAACGGTTTGTTATGATGCTTTGACATTTTTGCACTTTATTTCTTTATTGAAAGAAAATTCTGTGAAGAGAAAAGTTGTTTGAAAATGTGGTTACAATGCTAAAAAATGAAAAGTTAAAGCTAAAAAAAGAAATACACTTTATTGAGTTAACATTATTTCTTTATAGGGGGAAAGATGTTATGAGCTAGGGAATATAACTACACTACCCTGCATGCAACGGGAGTGACGAGCATGCACGGTAGCCCCGAAAAGTGTTGTTGCATGTCGTCACCCAGCAGCTAAGAATGAGGTTATGAGCACGCTGTGAAAGTAAACGTCAAGAACTCAGCCAACACGCCTCGTCTGCATTATTTATAATTAGACAGACAACACATATACAGTGTGATTTTGTTTTGTTTACAAGGAAAGAAAAACAAAAGTTAAAAAAGGGAGATATGTTGTATATATATGTATGTGCTGCGGTTGCTTGAAGAACGTTGCGACAGCTGCCGTAAAGGAAGTGTGTTGCTAGCCTGGTTGCTATGTTTCCGGTTGGTCGTAAAAGTGTTCGTCATGTGTTTGTACCCTGCTCAAATCTCTCAGTAAAGTTATTCATTGGATTATACCTTTTGTTTTGAACTTTATTACACCTTGGAGCGCTTTTTCCCGTCCATTTTTTTCCTACTTTCGCTATCTGCGCCTAATGACTGAGCCACGTGACGTCATTTCTTGTGATGTCTCACGGAGCATTTCTGGTCGGGACGGGATTCGTTCCGAGGGATTCGAATAAAGAACCAACTCTTTTTCTTTACTATAGTGGTCTCGATAACGGGTACCGGTTCTCAAAAAGGGATTCGAGTCCGAGGACTCGGTTCTTTTCTTATCGAACAACCGGGAAAACCGGTTTCGAGTATCATCCCTACTGGCGACGCTTGATGACCTCATCAAACCTCCGCGAGTGGAGCATAACAACAACAAGAGTGTGTTGTTGCCGGTGCTGTAGCCGTGGCTAACAAGCGAGCTCGCTCTGTGACTGACTAATGACACCATGTTTATGATTTGGGATTATTTTAAAGTGTCTCTGACGGATAAAAAACTGGCAATTTGCAATGACTGCAAAAAGTTGGTTATGCGAGGAGGAACCAAGACGTCTTCCTTTTAAAGGCTTAATGAAATGACATTTTCTTATTCAAACGGGGTTAGCAGGTCCATTCTATGTGTCATACTTGATCATTTCGCGATATTGCCATATTTTTGCTAAAAGGATTTAGTAGAGAACATTGACGATAAAGTTCGCAACTTTTGGTCGCTGATAAAAAAGCCTTGCCTGTACCGGAAGTAGCGTGACGTCACAGGTTGAAGAGCTCCGCACATCTGCACATTGTTTACACCAGCAGCGAGAGCGATTCGGACCGAGAAAGCGACGATCACCCCATTAATTTGAGCGAGGATGAAAGATTCGTAGATGAGGAAAGTGAGAGTGAAGGATTAGAGTGCAGTGCAGGACGCCAGGGTGTATCTTTTTTCGCTCTGACCGTAACTTAGGTGAGAGGACTCATTGGATTCCACACTTTGTCCTTTTTCTATTGTGGATCACGGATTTGTATTTTAAACCACCTCGGATACTATATCCTCTTGAAAATGAGAGTCGAGAACGCGAAATGGACATTCACAGTGACTTTTATCTCCACAACAATACATCGGTGAAGCACTTTAGCTTCGGAGCTAACGTGATAGCATCGTGCTTAACTGCGGATAGAAACAGAAGAAATAAGCCCCTCACTGGAAGGATAGACCGAAGATCAACACTACTATTACTTCTACTATCAGGAAACACCGAACCAAACCCTGGACCTGTAACCACACGGTTAATGCTGTCCAGCCTGGCGAAGCCTAGCAATGTTGTTGTTAACAACGCCATTGAAGCTAACTTAGCTACGGGACCTCGACAGAGCTATGCTAAAAACATTATCTCTCCACCTACGCCAGCCCTCATCTGCTCTTCACGACCCACGCTCACCTGCGTTCCAGCGATCGACGGCGCGACAAAAGACTTCACCCGATCATCGGTGTGGTCGGCGGATAGCGTCGGATAGCGCGTCTGCTATCCAACTCAAAGTCCTCCTGGTTGTGTTTCTGTAGCCAGCCGCTAATACACCGATCCCACCTACAACTTTCTTCTTTGCAGTCTCCATTGTTCATTAAACAAATTGCAAAATATTCACCAACACAGATGTCCAGAATACTGTGGAATATTTCGATGAAAACAGACGCTGTTTGTATTGGGACACAATGGTGTCCCAATACTTCCGTTCAATCCGTGACGTCACGCACAAACGTCATCATACCGAGATGTTTTCAGCCGGATATTTCCCGAGAAATTTTAAATTGCACTTTATAAGTTAACCCGGCCGTATTGGCATGTGTTGCAATGTTAAGATTTCATCATTGATATATAAACTATCAGACTGCGTGGTCGGTAGTAGTGGGTTTCAGTAGGCCTTTAGAGGCCTACTGAAATGAATTTTTTTTATTTAAACGGGGATATCAGATCCATTCTATGTGTCATACTTGATCATTTCGCGATATTGCCACATTTTTGCTGAAAGGATTTAGTAGAGAACATCGACGATAAAGTTAGCAACTTTTGGTCGCTGATAAAAAAAAGCCTTACCTGTACCGGAAGTAGCGTGACGTCGCAGGTTGAAAGGCTCCTCACATTTCCCCATTGTTTACACCAGCAGCGAGAGCGATTCGGACCGAGAAAGCGACGATTACCCCATTAATTTGAGCGAGGATGAAAGATTCGTGGATGAGGAACATGAGAGTGAAGGACTAGAGTGCAGTGCAGGACGCCTCTTTTTTCGTTCTGACCGTAACTTAGGTACAAGCTGGCTCATTGGATTCCACACTCTCTCCTTTTTCTATTGTAATGCTTTCCAGCCTGGCGAAGCTTAACAATGCTGTTGCTAACGACGCCATTGAAGCTAACTTAGCTACGGGACCTCACAGAGCTATGCTAAAAACAATAGCTATCCACCTACGCCAGCCAGCCCTCATCTGCTCATCAACACCCGTGCTCACCTGTTTCCAGCGATCGACGGAGCGACGAAGGACTTCACCCAATCATCGATGCGGTCGGCGGCTAGCGTCGGATAGCGCGTCTGCTATCCAAGTCAAAGTCCTTCTGGTTGTGTTGCTGCAGCCAGCCGCTAATACACCGATCCCACCTACAGCTTTCTTCTTTGCAGTCTTCATTGTTCATTAAACAAATTGCAAAAGATTCACCAACACAGATGTCCAGAATACTGTGGAATTTTGCAAAGAAAACAGAGCTTTTTGTATTGGATACAATGGTGTCCGAATACTTCCGTTTCAACGATTGACGTCACGCGCATACGTCATCATACATAGACGTTTTCAACCGGAAGTTTCGCGGGAAATTTAAAAATGCACTTTATAAGTAAACCCGGCCGTGTTGGCATGTGTTACAATGTTAAGATTTCATCATTGATATATAAACTATCAGACTGCGTGGTCGGTAGTAGTGGGTTTCAGTAGGCCTTTAATACAAGCAATTTGATCTGCCACCCCTTCAAGAATCATAAGGAGATACACGATGAATACAAGCGGAAGATGGATGAAAAGCAAACACCGAAAAAAAGTAGTACCCCACAATTGTCGCTTAAAGACTCCGCCGAGAAAAACAAAAATACAACAAAAACCACACCAAGGCGAAAGCCCATGTTGTGGTCAGGGACAACGCACGCAGTATGGCCAAAGCTACGGTGGAGTTTGGTATGGCTAGTCTGCCCTGCATGGCACACACTTTGCAGCTTGCAGTGAACAGAGGTGCCCTGTCTCAACGCAGCATTTCAGAAGCTCTGGCTGACTGCTAGGCCACTTCAAGCACTCACCACTAGCTTGCAGCACATTTGTGTTACTCATACAAATACGTTAGAGCAGGGCAGATTGAGCACAGTTTATAATTTCCTGTTGCACAGTATACCAGGCAGTCTAGCACTAAAGGAGGACTATGTTATTCTTTATTTTATTACTGTAGTATACTCTGGACTGAAGCTGTGTGCCTTCATTGTTTTTGTAGCTGTTCTGAGGCATGTTTAAAAAAAATAATGCACTTTGTGAAAGTCAAAGTATAGTATTTCCCATAGTTGTAGTGGGTATTAGGATTATCTCAGGGAGAGCATGTCCCAAATTCCAAGCTGCTGTTTTGAGGCATGTTAAAAAAATTAATGCACTTTGTGACTTCAATAATGAATATGGCACATTTTTCCATAACTTGAGTTGATTTATTTTGGAAAACCTTGTTACATTGTTTAATATATCCAGCGGGGCATCACAACAGAATTAGGCATAATAATGTGTTAATTTCACGACTGTATATATCGGTATCGGTTGATATCGGAATCGGTAATTAAGAGTTGGATAATATCAGAATATCGGATATCGGCAAAAAAGTCATTATCGGACATCTCTAATCATGATTATCATTATTTATTATTAATTGAGTTAAAATGTATTTATTTTGGCACAACATAGTTTGTATATAATAATAATAATAATAATGGATTAGATTTATATAGCGCTTTTCTAGACACTCAAAGCGCTTCACAGAGAAGTGAGAACCCATCATTCATATTTACAACTCATTCATTCATCATTCATTCTCCGGTGTGAGCGGCACCGGGGGCAAGGGTGAAGTGTCCTGCCCAAGGACACAACGGCAGCGATTTTGGATGGTAAGAGGCGGGGAGCGAACCTGCAACCCTCAGGTTTCTGGCACGGTTGCTCTACCCACTACGCCATACCGCCCCGTATATTGTAATAAGAAAGTGTAATAGAGGATATAATGATATAAGAATTGTTATTTTCATGGTCAGTTCCCTGAGATGAACGAGGTGAGTCGTGAAGAAGAAGACGCAGGTGGCAGCAGCTTCTTGCTCACCTTCACCATCCAGAATGGAGGTCTGCTGACTGGCTTCTCCATCATGCTGCTGCTCACCACCTACTCTGGACACATCACCATGGACTGACTTCTTCTTCTTCTTCTTCTTCTTCTTCTTCTTCTTCTTCTTCTTCTTCTTCTTCTTCTTCTTCTTCTTCTTCTTCTTCTTCTTCTTCTTCTTCTTCTTCTTCTTCTTCTTCTTCTTCTTCTTCTTCTTCTTCTTCTTCTTCTTCTTCTTCTTCTTCTTCTTCTTCTTCTTCTTCTTCTTCTTTTTCTTTTCCCCCTTCTTCTTGGTCATAGCAAAGATTCCTGGTCACATCTGCTGCAGGTAAGAAGACTTGAACCAAGGACTTGTTGGCTGACAAGTGCAGTAAACGCTGACATCAGCTTTATTTCTTCTACCCCAGAATGTTTTTTATCTTCTTTATGATAAAATGAAGACGTCCATCTTTGTTCATGTTCTCTTTGAAAACACCAATACTTGTCAACATCAACTGACTTCATCTCTTTTCTACACACACACATCACTACACCCACACACACATCACTACACACACATATCACTACACACATATCACTACACCCACACACACATCACTACACACACACACACACATCACTACACACATATCA
This sequence comes from Entelurus aequoreus, assembly GCF_033978785.1. Classification (NCBI taxonomy): domain Eukaryota; kingdom Metazoa; phylum Chordata; class Actinopteri; order Syngnathiformes; family Syngnathidae; genus Entelurus; species Entelurus aequoreus. Next base: position 36,063,312 of record NC_084736.1, on the reverse strand, counting down.
CTACACTCACACACACATCACTACACACACACACACACACATATCACTACTCCCACACACACATCACTACACACACACACATCACTACACACACACACACACATCACTACACCCATCACTACACCCACACACATCACTACCCGCACACACATCACTACACCCACACACACATCACTACACGCACATCACTACACTCACACACACATCACCACACCTACACACATCAGTACACCCACACACGTCACTACACACACACACACACACACACCACTACACACACACATCACTACATCCACACACATCACTACACTCACACACACATCACTACACCCACACACACATTACTACACACACACACACATTTCATTACACTCACACACACATCACTACACACACACAGACACACATATCACTACTCCCACACACTTATCACTACACACACACACATCACTATACACATCTCTACACATCACTACACTCACACACACATCACTACACACACACACACACACACACATCACTACACTCACACACATCACTAAACCCACACACACACACATCACTACACACACACATTACTACACACACACACAACACTACACACACACATCACTACATCCACACACATTACTACACTCACACACACACATCACTACACGCACACACATCACTACACCCACACATCACTACACGCACACACATCACTACACTCACACACATCACTATATCCACACACATCACTACACTCACACACACATCACTACACTCACACAAACATCACTACACCCACACACACGTCACTACACACACACACTTGGGTACACACACACATGGGTACACCCACACACACAGAGCGGCCCTCCCTCCTTGCCTCCTCATCCAATCAGCAGCCAGGACACATTGAGACGTGAGTGTCAAATGATTGTATTTGCTGCACAGGCTGTGTTGTGTTGTGTGTACACTTGTACAACAAAGTGACAACAAACAACTTGTATTCTGTGTCATTTTTGTTGACTGGCAAGTTTTTATTGTGGTGTCTATTGTAATTACATGATTATTATTATTATTAGTATAGCGTGCTGTTTGCACTTCCTATGGTGGCTAAATGCCCTCTCACCTTTTGACAGGTTGTTGTGAGCAGTGTGTGTGTCATTTATGAAGACAGCACATTATTTATTCTTTCATTTTTATTTCAACAAGCTGGACATTCAATCATAATCATCTTCACTAGATGATCTTTCCTTTCTTATTTTATAAAATACATTTTCCAAGAATATCCTGTGTCCTGTATCATATTTACCTTTTCCAATGTTTGACCAATAAAATATATAAATACACTGTAATATAACAATATTTTCAGGTAATAATCACATGATGTGCATAAATGTGTTAATGAGGTGATTTTATTTAAACAATATACAGTATAATCACATGATGTGCATACATATGTGTTAATGAGATGATTTTATTTAAACAATATACAGTATAATCATTAATCACATGATGCGTTAGTGAGATGATTGTATGCATGTATAATAATAGTTGAGGTGGCTGCACTCCCCCTGGCGCCCACTAGGAGGCGGTAAAAAAAGAAGAGTAGCTTTGTTGCGCTTCGTCGCCAGTCGTCAGTGTTGTTTTTAATGCGCATGCGTGCTTGCCACAGTCTGAGAAGGACCGAATGACAAACTTTCAAATGAAGACTTGAGGACGGGGTTGGGACAAGCGGTAGAACATGGATGGATGGATGGAAATGAGGACGGAGCAGACTGAACGTACAAGGTGACTTTCATCCTCTAAATGACATATTTCACTGTTTAGTTTAGTTAGCTTAGCCGCGTCAAGCTAACTGCCCTGTTAGCTTAGCGTTAGCTTCCTCCTCCCAAATATCTTTTTTATTCACATTTACTCACTTTTAATTAGGTTTAAAGCTATAAATAAGATGAACTCACTTCAAACATGTGACAGGCCCTCACATAGTTAGCTAGATTTCACACTTAAAAAGTAACAAGTATTCCTATAAAAGTAACAAGTATTCCTATAAAAATAACAAGTATTCCTCTAAAAGTAACAAGTATTCCTCTAAAAGTAACAAGTATTCCTCTAAAAGTAACAAGTATTCCGATAAAACTAACAAGTATTCCGATAAAACTAACAAGTATTCCTATAAAACATTCTGTTTTGACATGATTGAACAGAATATCAGTGATTGAACAGAATAATATCAATGATTGAACAGAATAATAACAATGATTGAACAGAATAATATCAATGATTTGAACTAGTTTTAGACATGATGCATTCTAACAATCACTAACTAATAGTAGTAAACCATAGTTGTCACTTTTTAAAGCGACTTGCTTCATCTAAATGTTTGTCAAACAAGGTTTAGTTTCTTTTTTATTAATATAATTCATTCATATTGATGTTCACATGTCAAGTGTGTAGTTAATCTAAATGATTCATATGTGTGTGTAGTTAATATAAATGATTCAAAAGTGTGTGTAGTTAATGTAAATGATTCATATGTGTGAGTAGTTAATATAAATGATTCATATGTATGTGTAGTTAATATAAATGATTAATGTGTGTAGTTAATATAAATTATTCATATGTGTGTGTAGTTAATATAAATTATTCATATGTGTGTGTAGTTAATATAAATTATTATGTGTAATTAATATAAATTATTCATATTTGTGTGTAGTTAATATAAATGATTCATATGTGTGTGTAGTTAATATAAATTATTCATATGTGTGTGTAGTTAATCTAAATGTCATTTCCTGCACTAACAAAGAGAGTGTTGTGATTGGTCAGAGACATTAAAGGGGGAGGAGCCATGGCCTGCACCAAAGTACCACTAGATGAGCAGCAGGTGACACAAACTCATGTTGAGGGAAAACACCGTTTACTGGCTGCTCTGGTGAGTCAACACTCTTCCTCCATCTTCTTCCATGTCCTCCATGTTAAGTTAAAGTTAAAGTACCATTGATTGTCACACACACACTAGGTGTGGTGAAATTTGTCCTCTGCATTTGACCCATCCCCTTGTTCCACCCTCTGGGAGGTGAGGGGAGCAGTGGGCAGGAGTTGTGCCGCGCCCGGGAATAATTTTTGGTGATTTTACCCCCAATTCCAATCCTTGATGCTGAGTGCCAATCAGGGAGGTAATGGGTCCCATTTTTATAGTCTTTGGTATGACTCGGCCGGGGTTTGAACTCACAACCTACCGATTCTTCTATGTCCTCCGTGTTCTTCCATGATCTCCATGTTCTTCCACGTCCTCCATGTCCTTCCATGTTCTTCCATGTCCTCCATGTCCTGCCGTGATCTCCATGTCCTGCCGTGATCTCCATGTCCTGCCGTGATCTCCATGTCCTGCCGTGATCTCCATGTCCTGCCGTGATCTCCATGTCCTGCCGTGATCTCCATGTCTTGCCGTGATCTCCATGTCCTGCCGTGATCTCCATGTCCTGCCGTGATCTCCATGTTCTTCCATGTTCTCCATGTTCTCCATGTTCTTCCATGTTCTCCATGTTCTTCTACGTCCTGCCATGATCTCCATGTTCTTCCATGATCTCCATGTTGTGTTAGCACCCCGACAGGAAGCAGGAGCGCCTCTTCGTGCCTTACAAGCCGCTGTCAGACGGCAGCTCCCCTGCTGAGGTGGAGGAGTTCTTGGATCGTGCCAAATTCCTGGTGGAGGACCTGGACTGGCTGCTGGCTCTGCCACACGACAGGTTTTGGTGTCAGGTGAGCCACCTTCATGTGCTGCTTAGTAGAAGCACTCCAGAGTGGAATGTTGGTGTTCACACAGCAGAGTTGTTGACAGAATCCAGTCTGACTCAACATATGCTAAGCTAGCAAGAACTAAAGCCTTGCTCCCTGCTTTATTAGAATAATGATTATGCTTTCTATATAAAACCGCTAACTCGGTAGCTCTCTGGTGCAGCGTGGCTAGCGGGCTGCTGGAGTCAAAGCTAGTCACGCTGTAGCGTTAGCTTGTGCTAACCGGCATGTCCAAATGTATTTAGTTTGAACATGCAAGCACACGTGACATACTTCTGGCTGATCTCTTCCCCGTGTGAAGCCATGAAAGAGTGAAGGATTGAGAAATATTGACTTTGCTGTAGGTTAACTTAGGGGTGGGCAAGCCAAATTGTTGAAAGAGCCTTATTGGCTCACAGTTGCTGTGGTCTGGAACAACATGGCACACAAACAACCATTAGAAATGCAGCCAATATTCCATGCAAATATACACAGAGGACATAAGTCCAGGAAATTCAAAATATGCCTACAAACCAGGCATAATGACGCTAGCCTAAATAGCATGTTAGCATGGATTAGCTTGCAGTCATGCAGTGACCAAATATGCCTGATTAGCACTCCACACAAGTCAATAACATCAACAAAGCTCACCTTTGTGCATTCACACACACAGTATAAAATGTTTGTTGAACAAAATGAGACTAAGTAGGAGTGGCATAAAATACGGAGAAAGTTTTACATGTTGCGTCACAGTCCACACAACTACAGTGAGTTCAAGGACAGCCAAAATGAGTAGGACAAAATACTCTCATGGTTGAAGCATAAACACAAACATGAAAAAGTGGGACTTGTAAGCCTTTAGGAAGGTTTGTCCTCCTATATTAAAACAAAACCAATATACCTTTTTCCATTTTCATACATGTTTGCATAATGAGTGAGCTGCAATTCAGGCTATGAATGTAACCCAGCTCAGCATTTACTTTTCATCTAATGCAAACCACCTTCCCTAGTCATGGTCCAAAAAATATATATTTACATTTTTTAAGCCATGACCAATGGAAATAAGAATCGCGATTTATTCTAAAACTTTTTTTTTTTTAACCCCCTGAACGCTGTAGTGTAGATCATTACGCTGCTTCTTAACACAGCTGATCTACCAGAGATTAAGAAGACGTAGCAAGTTGTGACTTTGTCGTTAGGTGTAGCAATTATTCATACAATATTCATACACTTACAGATTAGTGATGAATCTTTGCACATTTTGTTGAAAGACTTCTCAACGTGACCATTGTTGATATTTGTCCTCCACCAGGTGGTATTTGACCAGTCTCTGCACAAATGTCTGGACTCCTACCTTCTTCACGCTCCTCGCGGCCTCGACCTGACAGCCCCGCCCTCGTCCCCCGCCGCCACTGAAATGCAACGCTCGGTTCACAGGGCCGTCTTCTTGACCTTCCTCAGGATGGCCACTCATAAAGAGTCAAAGGTGAACATTCAATCACTATCGGACTCTCATAAAGAGTCAAAATTGAACATCCAGCCACTATCTGACTCTCATAAAGTGTCAAAGGTCAACATCCAGCCACTATCAGACACTCATAAAGAGTCTTAAGGTCAACATCCAATCACCATCTGACTCTCATAAAGAGTCAAAGGTGAACATCCAATCACTATCTGACTCATATAAAGAGTCAAAGGTCAACATCCAATCACTATCTGACTCTCATAAAGAGTCAAAGGTCAACATCCAATCACTATCTGACTCTTAAAGAGTCAAAGGTCAACATCCAATCACTATCTGACTCTCATAAAGAGTCAAAGGTCACCATCCAATCACTATCTGACTCTCATAAAGAGTCAAAGGTCACCATCCAATCACTATCTGACTCTCATAAAGAGTCAAAGGTCAACATCCAATCACTATCTGACTCTCATAAAGAGTCAAAGGTCAACATCCAATCACTATCTGACTCTCATAAAGAGTCAAAGGTGAACATCCAGCCACTATCTGACTCTCATAAAGAGTCAAAGGTCAACATCCAATCACTATCTGACTCTCAAACAGTCAAAGGTCAACATCCAATCACTATCTGACTCTCATAAAGAGTCAAAGGTCAACATCCAATCACTATCTGACTCTCACAAAGAGTCAAAGGTCAACATCCAATCACTATCTGACTCTCAAAGAGTCAAAGGTCAACATACATTTCAACTAGTATGATTGACATTTAAAAGATAATATTTCATGTGTAGTGACTTGTTATAACTAGTATGGTTGACATGTAAAAGATAATGTTTCATGTGTAGTGACTTGTTATAACTAGTATGGTTGACATGTAAAATATAAGGTTTCATGTGCAGTGACTTGTTTTAACTAGTATGGTTGAAATGTAAAAGATAATGTTTCATGTGCAGTGACTTGTTATAACTGGTATGGTTGAAATGTAAGACAATGTTTCATGTGCAGTGACTTGTTATAGCTAGTATGGTTGACATGTAAAAGATAATGTTTCATGTGCAGTGACTTGTAATAACTTGTATGGTTGAAATGTAAAAGATAATGTTTCATGTGCAGTGACTTGTTATAACTAGTATGGTTGAAATGTAAAATATGATGTTTGATGTGTAGTGACTTGTTATAACTAGTATGGTTGACATGTAAAAGATAGTTTCATGTGCAGTGACTTGTTATAACTAGTATGGTTGAAATGTAAAAGATAATGTTTCATGTGCAGTGACTTTTTATAACTAGTATGGTTGAAATGTAAAAGATAATGTTTCATGTGCAGTGACTTGTTATAACTTGTATGGTTGACATGGAAAAGAATGTGTCATGTGCAGTGACTTGTTATAACTAGTATAGTTGAAATGTAATGACACATTTTTCATGTGTAGTGACTTGTTATAACTAGTATGGTTGAAATGTAAAATATAATATTTGATATGTAGAGACTTGGTATAACTAGTATGGTTGACATGTAAAAGATAATGTTTCATGTGCAGTGACTTGTTATAACTAGTATGGTCGAAATGTAAAAGATAATGTTTCATGTGCAGTGACTTGTTATAACTAGTATGGTTGACATGTAAAAGAGAATGTTTCATGTGCAGTGACTTGTTATAACTAGTATAGTTGACATGTAAAAGATAATGTTTCATGTGCAGTGACTTGTTATAACTAGTGGTTGAAATGTAAAATATAATGTTTCATGTGCAGTGATTTGTTATAACTAGTATGGTTGAAATGTAAAAGATAATGTTTCATGTGTAGTGACTTGTTATAACTAGTATGGTTGAAATGTAAAAGATAATGTTTGATGAGAAGAGACTGTTGTGCTTGTCTTCCAGGAGAACTTCATCACACCTTCTGTGTTTGGAGAAATCCTCTACGAGAACTTCCTGTTTGATGTTCCTAAAATGATGGACCTGTGTGTGCTCTTTGGGCGGGGCAACAGTCAGCTGCTGCACAAGATGATAGGTGTGTCACATGACCACAACACCATCATACTATATAGATGTAGGTGTGTGTGTCACATGACCACAACACCATCATATTATATAGATGTAGGTGTGTGTGTCACATGACCACAACACCATCATATTATATAGATGTAGGTGTGTGTGTCACATGACCACAACACCATCATATTATACACAGTTGTGCTCATAAGTTTACATACCCTGGGAGAAAATTTATGATTTCTTGGCCATTCTTCAGAGAATATGAATGATAACACAAAAATCTTTCTTCCACTCATGCTTGATGGTTGTATGAAGCTATTGGCAAACAACTGTGTTTACTCTTTTTAAATCAAAATGACAAAAGAAAGTACCCAAATGACCCTGATCAAAAGTGGCTAAAAAAGTAAAATTTTGGTCTCATCACTCCAAATTACTTTGTTCCAGAAGTTTTGAGGCTTGTCTCTGTGCTGTTTGGCGTAATGGAAGCGGGATACTTTGTGACATTTGCGCGGAAATGGCTTTCTTCTGGCGACTCGACCATGTAGCCCATTTTTCTTCAAGTGCCTCCTTATTGTGCATCTTCAAACAGCCACACCACAATTTTTCAGAGAGTCCTGTATTTCAGCTGAAGTTATTTGTGGATTTTTCTTTGCATCTCGGAACAATTTTCCTGGCAGTTGTGGCTGAAATCTTTGCTGGTCTACCTGAATCCCTCATTTTCCACTTCCTAATCAGCGTTTGAACACTGCTGATTGGCATTCTCAATTCCTTGGATATCTCTTTATACCCCTTTCCTGTTTTATGCAGTTCAATTACCTTTTCTCGCAGATCCTTTGACAATTATTTTGCCTTCCCCATGACTCAGAATCCAGAAACATCTGTGCAGCAGATGAAAGATGCAATGGTCTGTCAGAAGCCCAGAAACTCACTGACCTTTTATACACACACAGTAATTACAAACAAACATGTCACAGGTGAGGATTGGAACCTTGATTAGACATTCAAACCTGTTTGTGTCAACTTTTGTGCATGTTATCAGATCAAAGTCACTGGTGTATGTAAACTTTTGATCAGGGTAATGTGGGTATTTTCTTTTGTCATTTTGATTTAAAAAGCGTAAACACAGTTGTTTTCCAATAAATAGCTTCACACAACCATTAAGCATGAGTGGAAGAAAGGTTTTTGTGTTATCATTCATATTCTCTGAAGAATGGCCAAGAAATCATAAATTCTCCCAGGGTATGTAAACTTATGAGCACGACTGTAGATGTACTGTTGGTGTGTCACATGACCACAACACCATCATATTATATAGATGTAGGTGTGTGTCACGTAACCACAACACCATCATATAGATGTAGGTGTGTCACATGACCACAACAGCATCATATTATATATGTAGGTGTGTGTGTCACATGACCACAACACCATCATATAGATGTAGGTGTGTGTCACATAACCACAACACCATCATATTATATAGATGTAGGTGTGTGTCATATTACCACAACACCATCATATTATGTAGATGTAGGTGTGTGTGTCACATGACCACAACACCATCATATTATATATGTAGATGTGTGCGTCACATGACCACAACACCATCATATTATATATGTAGATGTGTGTGTCACATGACCACAACACCATCATATTATATAGATGTAGGTGTGTGTGTCACATGGCCACAACACCATCATATTATATAGATGTAGCTGTGTGTGTCACATGACCACAACACCATCATAATATATAGATGTAGGTGCGTCACATGACCACAACACCTTCATATTATATACTGTAGATGTAGGTGTGTGTCACATGACCACAACACCATCATATTATATAGATGTTGGTGTGTCACATGACCACAACACCATCAAATTATATAGATGTAAGTGTGTGTGTCACATGACCACAACACCATCATATTATATAGATGTAGGTGTGTGTCACATGACCACAACACCATCATCATATATTCAATATTGATGTTCTTGTGCAGACAACATCTTCACGCAGCAGCCGTCCTACTACACAGACTTGGAGCAGACTGTACCCACTGTCTTACAGGTGAGACCACACCTGTCATGTTGGTGCTAAAGAACAACACGAGACATCTTCTTCTTCTCCATCAGGTGTTTGACACCATCATGGACAGGTGTGGCCTGCCATGTGACACTGCCACACAGCCCATGAAGCTCAACGCACACAAACAGCCCACTGCAATCAGCATGACTCAGCAGGTCAGAATGATGTCACCTGGTCAGAATGATGTCACCTGTCCGGTGTTTGTTTTAAACATGCTGAGCTCAGTACAACACAATACTTGTCTTGTGTCTTCAGGACTTTGTGGACATAGTCCTCTACCTCTGTGACTCCACCAGCACTTTACACGCCTTCTTCACCATCTTCCCTGCCGCCTGCTCCACCTTCCACTCTCACGGCTTCCTCTGCAGGTATGTCCATGGGTGGGCCTTACCTGAAGCTCCGCCCCCAGACAATCCCCCATTCTTCTTCCTGCCACAGACTGACAGTATTTTACGAGACCGTCGTGTCCGACCTGGAAAAGGCCCTGAGGAACAGGAACTTTCAGGATGAAAGGTGACCGAGAATGATTCATAGATGAAATTACTAATTTCATCTATAAATGGATTAAATAATTGTTTAATGTAGGAATTAATGATTTCATGTATGAATGAATTAATGTATGAGTGACTTAACAATTGACTGTATTAATAAATCAATGAATGATCGAAATAATGAATGAATTAATGATTGTATGTATGACTTAACGTTTGACTGTATTAATAAATTAATGAATGATCAAAATAATGAATGAATGAATGAATTGATTGTATGTTAAAGGCCTACTGAAACCCACTACTACCGACCACGCAGTCTGATAGTTTATATATCAATGATGAAATCTTAACATTGCAACACATGCCAATACGGCCGGGTTAACTTATAAAGTGCAATTTTAAATTTCCCGCTAAACTTCCGGTTGAAAACGTCTATGTATGATGACGTATGCGCGTGACGTCAATCGTTGAAACGGAAGTATTCGGACACATTGTATCCAATACAAAAAGCTCTGTTTTCATCGCAAAATTCCACAGTATTCTGGACATCTGTGTTGGTGAATCTTTTGCAATTTGTTTAATGAACAATGAAGACTGCAAAGAAGAAAGTTGTAGGTGGGATCGGTGTATTAGCGGCTTACTGCAGCAACACACTTGGATAGAAGACGCGCTATCCGACGCTAGCCGCCGACCGCACGGATGATCGGGTGAAGTCCTTCGTCGATCGCTAAAACGCAGGTAAACCCGGGTGTTGATGAGCAGATGAGGGCTGGCTGGCGTAGGTGGATAGCTAATGTTTTTAGCATAGCTCTGTGAGGTGCCGTTGCTAAGTTAGCTTCATTGGCGTCGTTAGCAACAGCATTGTTAAGCTTCGCCAGGCTGGAAAGCATTAACCGTGTAGTTACAGGTCCATGGTTTAATAGTATTGTTGATTTTCTGTCTATCCTTCCAGTCAGGGGTTTATTTCTTTTGTTTCTATCTGCAGTTAAGCCCAATGCTATCACGTTAGCTCCGTAGCTAAAGTGCTTCGCCGATGTATTGTCGTGGGGTTAAAAGTCACTGTGAATGTCCATTTCGCGTTCTCGACTCTCATTTTCAAGAGGATATAGTATCCGAGGTGGTTTAAAATACAAATCCGTGATCCACAATAGAAAAAGGAGAGAGTGTGGAATCCAATGAGCCAGCTTGTACCTAAGTTACGGTCAGAACGAAAAAAGAGGCGTCCTGCACTGCACTCTAGTCCTTCACTCTCATGTTCCTCATCCAAGAATCTTTCATCCTCGCTCAAATTAATGGGGTAATCGTCGCTTTCTCGGTCCGAATCGCTCTCGCTGCTGGTGTAAACAATGGGGAAATGTGAGTAGCCTTTCAATCTGTGACATAACGATACTTCCGGTACAGGCAAGGCTTTTTTTATCAGCGACCAAAAGTTGCAAACTTTATCGTCAATGTTTTCTACTAAATCCTTTCAGCAAAAATATCAAGTATGACACATAGAATGGATCTGCTATCCCCGTTTAAATGAAAAAATTTCATTTCAGTAGGCCTTTAACGTTTGTTGTAATTAAATCAATGAATGAATGAATGAAATAATGAATGAAGTAATGAATGAATGTATTAAGATGAATGAAATAATGTATGAATGAGTATATCGATTAATTAAGTACCGGGTAATGTTTGAAAAAATATGAATGTATTAAGATGAATTAAATAATGTATGAATGTATCAACAAACGTATGAATGAAGTAATGAATGAATGTATTAATATGAAATAAATGTATGAATGAATATATCAGTGAATGTTTGAATTAAGTAATGTATGAATGAAATATGAATGAATACATCAATGAATTAATTAAGTAATGTACGGATGAAATAATGAATGACTTAAGTAATATATGAATGAATTTATTAAGATGAAGAAAATGTATGAATGAAATGTGAATGTATGAAATGTATAAAGATGAATGAAATGTATGATGAATGAATGAATAAAGTAATGTATGAATGAAATAATAAATGAAGTAATGTATGAATGAATGAAGTAATGTATGAATGAATATATCATGAATGAATATGTGGATGAATGAAATAGTGAATGTATTAAGATGAATATAATAATAAAGTGTCCTTTCAGTCTTCAGGAGGAAGTGTGGAGAAGACTGTCTCACTCCTGTAGGAAGATGCTGGAGATGTCTCACCTGCTGCTGCATCACACCTGTCTCACTCCCATCTTGGAGGGGTGAACACACACACACATGCACACACACTTCTCACCTGCTGCTGCATCACACCTGTCTCACTCCCATCTTGGAGGGGTGAACACACACACACACACACACACACACACACACACACACACACACACACACACACACACACACACACACACTTGTCTTACCTGCTGCTGCTGCATCACACCTGTCTCACTTCCATCTTGGAGGGGTGAACACACACACACCCACACACACACTCTTGTCTTACCTGCTGCTGCATCACACCTGTCTCACTCCCATCTTGGAGGGGTGAACACACACATGCACACACACTTGTCTCACCTGCTGCTGCATCACACCTGTCTCACTCCCATCTTGGAGGGGTGAACACACACACACATGCTGCTGATTCACACCTGTCTCACTCTCATCTTGGAGGGGTGAACACACACACACACATGCTGCTGCTTCACACCTGTCTCACTCCCATCTTGGAGGGGTGAACACACGCACATGCACACATGCTGCTGGATCACACCTGTCTCACTCCCATCTTGGAGGGGTGAACACACACACACACATGCTGCTGCTTCACACCTGTCTCACTCCCATTTTGGAGGTGTGAACACACACACACATGCACACACACTTGTCTCACCTGCTGCTGCATCACACCTGTCTCACTCATCTTGGAGGGGTGAACACACACATGCACACGCACACATGCACACACTCACACACATGCACACTCACACGTGTATATAATGTACATGTGTATATAATGTACATGTGTATATAAAATGCATGTGCATATAATGTACTTGTGCATATAATGTACATGCATATATCATGTACATGTGTGTATATAATGTACATAAGTATATAATGTACATGCGTGTATAATGTGCATGTGTATATAATGTGCATGCGTATATAATGTACATGTGTATATAATGTCCTTGTGCATATAATGTATATGCCTATATAATGTACATCCATATATATATAGTACATGTGTATATAATGTACATGTGTATATAATGTGCATGCCTATATAATGTACATGTGTATATATTGTACATGCGTATATAATGTACTTGTGTACATAATGTACATGCCTATATATTGTACATGCGTATATAATGTACATGCCTATACAATGTACATGCCTATATAATGTACTTGTGTGTATAATGTACTTGTGCATATAATGTACATGCGTGTATAATGTACATGCATATATAATGTGCATGCATATATAATGTCCATGTGTATATAATGTACATGTGTATATAATGTATATGCCTATATAATGTACATCCGTAGATATTGTACATGTGTATATAATGACATGTGTATATAATGTACATGCCTATATAATGTACATGTGTATATATTGTACATTCGTATATAATGTGCATGTGTATATATTGTACATGCGTATATAATGTGCATGCCTATATAATGTACTTGCGTATATGATGTACATGCATATATGAGGTACTTGTGTATATAATGTATAAGTGTATATAATGTATAACTGTATATAACGTACACATGTTTATAATGTACATTTGTATATAATGTACATGTGTATATAATGTACATGCGTATATAATGTACATGCGTACATAATGTACTTGCATATATAATGTACTTGTGCATATAATGTACATGCACGTATAATGTACATGTGCATATAATGTACATGCTTTTATAATGTACATGCCTATATAATGTACATGCGTATATGATGTACTTGTGTATATAATGTACATGCGTATATAATGTACATGCGTATATAATGTACATGTGCATATAATGTACATGTATGATTGTGTAGCTGATCATGATATTAATATTAGTTGTGTTTTTAGGGCAGAAAACTCGTCAACGTTTGCAGAGGAACTTCTTCAACATTTCACTTCCTTTCTGTCAGAGAAAAGGTGAGTAATAATAATCATATACCGTATTTTTCGGAGTATAAGTCGCTCCGTAGTATAAGTTGCACCGGCCGAAAATGCATAATAAAGAAGGAAAAAAACATATATAAGTCGCACTGGAGTGTATGTCGCATTTTTTGGGGAAATTTATTTGATAAAACCCAACACCAAGAATAGACATTTGAAAGGCAATTTATAATAAATAAAGAATAGTGAACAACAGGCTGAATAAATGTATGTTATAAGACGCATAAATAACCAACTGAGAACGTGCCTGGTATGTTAACATAACATATTATGGTAAGAGTCATTAGAATAACTATAACATATAGCACATGCACATGCACAATCTGTCATTCCTAATTGCTAAATCCGATTAAATCTTATACGTCTAGTCTCTTACGTGAATGAGCTAAATAATATTATTTGATGTTTTACGGTAATGTGTTAATAATTTCACATATAAGTCGCTCCTGAGTATAAGTCGCACCCCCCGCCAAACTATGAAAAAAACTGTGATTTATAGTCCGAAAAATACGGTATCACACCTACTCTACATCCACCATTTTGTCCTGACTAAGTAATAATAATCATATATCACATCTACTCTACATCCACCATTTTGTACTGACTAAGTAATAATCTTATATCACATCTACTCTACATCCACCATTTTGTACTGACTAAATACGAGTTGTCTACGTGATATCATGTGTGATACAAGCAGTGTTTACCTGTGTGTGATATCATGTGCGATACAAGCAGAGTGTTTACTTGTGTGTGATGTCATGTGCGATACAAGCAGAGTGTTTACTTGTGTGTGATACAAGCAGTGTTTACTTGTGTGTGATATCATGTGCGATACAAGCAGAATGTTTACTTGTGTGTGATATCATGTGCAAAACAAGCAGTGTTCACTAGTGGGTGATATCATGTGCGACCCAAGCAGAGTGTTTACTTATGTCTGATATCATGTGCGATACAAGCAGTGTTTACTAGTGTGTGTGATATCATGTGCGATACAAGCAGAGTGTTCATATGTGTGTAATACAAGCAGAGTGTTTACTAGTTTGTGATATCATGTGTGATACAAGCAGTGTTTACTAGTGTGTGATATAATGTGCGATACAAGCAGTGTTTACTAGTGTGTGATATCATGTGCGATACAAGCAGAGTATTTACGAGTGTGTAATATCATGTGCGATACAAGCAGAGTGCTTACTAGTTGGTGATATCATGTGCGATACAAGCAGAGTGTTTACTAGTGTGTGATATCATGTGCGATACAAGCAGAGTGTTGTACAAATATGACAGACAGTTAACATCTAAATGTCCTCCAACAAACACACAATTTCTTCTATTTTACTAAAGTAATCTACACAATGTAAACATGCTAGGCTGTAGGCAGCTAGCAGCTACACAACAGCTAAGCACACAAGTTTCATTTAATCAAACCTTTCCTAGCATTCCACACAACTACATAATACAATATGAATGATTCCTGATGATCTGATATAAGTATTTCTGTGACCTCACATTATCAGGTAATTAGAAGGGGCCTTTATTTTGAAGGCCAGTTGCTCCCTCCTGGAGTTTCTAGTAGTCAGACTAGTTACACACCTGTTGGCCCACCAAGTTGTATGAAAAACAAAGTGCAGGTCAACAGCATTCAAAGTGCACACTTCCTGTACACCAGCTTAAAAATAAGAGCATGGCAGTGTTGTGGCTAGTTAGCACCATTGTTGGAGCAAGAGTCAGGTCCACAGGAAGTATGTGGTCAAGGTGTCATGGTCTTCACCTGGCAGGTTCCTGACAGACTACGACCAGCTCTTTCCCATGGCAGACCAGGTCCGTCTACTGCAGCAAGCACTTCCTGTCTTGTATCCTTCTCCGCTCGCCGTGTCCCAGGGCGCACCTTTCCACACACGCCTTAACGTGTCCCTCAGAGACGAGACCAGGACGTCCTACCTACTGCAGGGCGTCCAGAGCGCCTGGGACAGCCTGGGCAGGCGCAAGACCGCCTCCTCCTCGCCGCCTGCCAGTCAGGGAGCAGTGGGCGGGGCTTCACCCTCAGCTCTGCAAGTGCCAAGAGAGAGCCCGAGGGGTGCGGACGCCCCGCCTGAAGGAAGTAACGTGCGTGCTTCCTCCCTCCGTGGTCACATGACCGCACCAAGAGTTTGAGTTGTAGTTTTGTCTCCAGGGAGCGTGGTGTCCTCTGAGTGAGGCGGAGCTGGACTCTCTGCTGTCCTGCATCAGAGACCTGCTGCCGGACTTGGGAGATGGCTTCCTGCTGGCGTGTCTGCAGGAGTACCACTACGACTGTGAGAGGGTCATCAACAACATCCTGGAGGACACGCTCAGTCCTGGCCTGGACACGCTGGACCGAGCCACGCCCAGGTGGGCCACGCCTCCTCGCCGCACGCCACCACGCCTTCTTCACACAGACTTTGTGTCCTCAGGCCCGTCAAGCCAGCGCTACCTGCCGTCCTGAGCAGCCGCTCCAACGTCTTTGACGACGACCACTTTGACGTCTTCCGCAGGGACCAGGTGGACATGTCCCGCGTCTCAAAGGGCAGGAGGTGACCTTTGCTTTAAGTTAGAATATGTAACGCACCATGTTACACAACTGATATGTACGGTGAAAAGGCTAACAGTTAGCATATGTAACACGTCCGCCCTGAGATCGGTAGGTGGTGAGTTCAAACCCCAGTCGAGTCATACTAAAGACTATAAAAATGGGAGCCATTACCTCCTTGCTTGGCACTCAGCATCAAGGGTTGGAATTGGGGGTTAAATCACTCAAATGATTCTCGACCGTGGCCACCGCTGCTGCTGCTCACCTCACATCCCAGGGGGTGATCAAGGGTGATGGGTCAAATGCAGAGGATAATTTCACCACACCTAGTGTGTGTGTGTGACAATCATTGGTACTTTAACTTTATATGTAACATACCAAGTTATAAGACTGTAAGGTGTACGGTGAAAATGCTAACAGTTAGCATATGTAACATACCAAGTTATAGGACTGTAAGGTGTACGGTGTAAATGCTAACAACTATGTAACATACCAAGTTATGCGACTGTAAGGTGTACGGTGAAAATGCTAACAGTTAGCATATGTAACATACCAAGTTATAGGACTGTAAGGTGTACGGTGAAAATGCTAACAACTATGTAACATACCAAGTTATACGACTGTAAGGTGTACGGTGAAAATGCTAACAACTATGTAACATACCAAGTTAAAGGACTGTAAAGTGTACGGTGAAAATGCTAAGAGTTAGCATATGTAACATACCAATGTGACAATGCTAAGAGTTAGCATATGTAACATACCAAGGTGACAATGCTAAGTATTAGCATATGTAACATATCAAAGTGAAAATGCTAAGAGAACATACCAAGGTGACGGTGTGACTCTCACAGGAAGCAGCAGGAGGAGGATGCAAGGCAGCTGGTGGACAACAAGCAGCATGTGTCAGAGCAGAGAGAGCGTTACCATGCCTACCAGACGGTGGTGGAGGTGCAGCCAGGAGACTACGATGACGAGTATGACGACACGTACGACATGAACCAAGTGGGAGCCAACGACCTGGACGGAGACAGCCTGCTCAACAGGAGGTAGGAAGGAGCAAGATGGCCGCCAGATGACCTCTGACCCTGGCTGCTGTGTCCCTGCAGGCCCTTCACTGTCCCCAGGGTCTTGGAAGGAGGGAGCAGAGCCCATGATGAAGAGGAGGAGGAGGAGGAGGAAGACATCATGCAGGTGCACATATCTCACCTGCTCAAAGCAGGACTCACCTGCTCCATATTCACCTGCCACCTCTGGTCCTCCAGAGCAAGAACCCAGACCACTTTGTTCAGGACCCGGCACTGCTGAGGGAGCGAGCTGAGGCCAGACGTGCCATGCAGCAGAGGAGAGGGTAACCATAGTAGCATTAGCATAGTATCAGTACATCATTGATACTACACTCATTAGCACTTTTCTCCTTTCTCATTGTTACCATATCAGGAAGTAAACATTATTTGTATACACCTTTATGTGTGTATACAAATCTATGTATACATGTGTGTGTGTATATTACGTATCTACATGTCATGTAGATACATAACATGTAAATACATAACATGTATCTAACTACTTTTCAAAGGCAGTATAGTACCGATTTTAATCAATTGGTACTGATAAAGTACCGCGATACTGTACACCCCTAATATAAAGATTATATGTATGTGTATGTATATTTATGTTTATATATATATATATACATATGTGTATATATATATATTTATATATATATATATATATATATATATATATATATATATATATATATATATATATATATATATAGTTTGGGGTCACCCAAACAATTTTGTGGAATAGCCTTAATTTCTAAGAACAAGAATAGACTGTCGAGTTTCAGATGAAAGTTCTCTTTTTCTGGACATTTTGAGCGTTTTTTTGACCCCACAAATGTGATGCTCCAGAAACTCAATCTGCTCAAAGGAAGGTCAGTTTTGTAGCTTCTGTAACGAGCTAAACTGTTTTCAGATGTGTGAACATGATTGCACAAGGGTTTTCTAATCATCAATTAGCCTTCTGAGCCAATGAGCAAACACATTGTACCATTAGAACACTGGAGTGATAGTTGCTGGAAATGGGTCTTTATACACTGTTTCGTTGACCAGCATTCCTCCAATGGGGAATTGAAATTGCTAGTCTCTCCCAGATTCTTTTTATGGCAATACGCTGATGTTTATATTCAATCTCCAGGCAATAGTTGGTATTTTGTAGTTTATTCTCAAAGCTTAGAGGACAAACCTGAGACCAACCCAGCACCTAAGCGTTCCCTAGCCCGGTCCAGATCGGTCTAGCTCAAACTCCCGGAAGTCCCGTGATCTTCCGTCTGTCCCTCGCCCCCACTCTTTTTGTTTAGACTACTCCGAGTTATCTGTACTCTGACACATTCCAATCTAGAAGGCCAACACCTTACTATGAGACTCAAAAGAAGGAAGAATACTAGCTATTCTTTATATGACTATAGGAGTTTAGAAAGAAGTAACACTTAATTATGGATATTCTTCCAACAAGTCCCCCTTTAAGATCTTCTAATAAGATCTTTATTACTTGTACAAAACTTATAAAGCACGCCCCACATTAAAGTAGGTGCTGTTTTTTTTTCTTTAAGCAAGCTAGCAATAAAACAATAGCTTATTTACATGGGAGATAGATGGAAAGAGTCCACGTCAATGTCGTCATGGTCAGGGAAGTAAACCAACAATTCTCGAAAGTCTTAAAGTTACCACTTTGCTAGACCCCCTTTAGTGACACTTAGCCCAAGGGGCGATAAAGCAACCGCATGAGGCTATGATGGCCAAAAAAGCTCCGAATGGAGACCAAGACAGACTTAATTAGGTCAGTCCACCTGCCTAATGTGCTTTGAAGCCAACCTTTGAAGGGGTCAGAGACCCCTGAAACTTCAGTAGTTCCCTAGACAGGGCCTGGAGGCCCTTTAAGGCCCTCTGAACTGAGCCATCTGGGGTAGTGTTGTTAGGAATGAAGGTACAGCATTGGTCACCAAACATTGCACACACTCCTTCTTCCTTGGCTAGGATGCGGTCAAGGGCTATGCGGATCTGAACGGCCCTGAGGGAGGTCGGGGCAAGTTGTTCAGCAAGTCCCTCAACGGCGTCACGAGTCAGGTTGGTTAGTCTCAACGGCGGCGGGGAGTTAGAGAGGCCGCTGAAACAGGAGTTCCAAGGGGTGTTAATTTGGTGAGTGGGGTCACCAGTCTAACCATAGCACAAAGCCCAACGGCTGACGTCGGGATTCTAATGTACAATCTGTGCTTCCCACAACACCAGAATAAGTCAGCTCGTGCCTAAGGGCCTATCCTAGAGCCATCTATCAGTGTGGTGCACCAGTAACGGTTGATGTCACCCAATTTGTTGGGGGACGGAGAGGGTCCTGTAATTTGAAAACGCGTGTAATTCAGCTTTTGGGCCACAAAGGGAAGAAGTCGGGTGGCATTGTCAACAGAAGGGTACACATGTCAGTCAACTTAAAAGGGGCGGGGTAAGTGTGGGAAAAGGGACGTCCAGCGGAAGAAGCAACACAGTCACCCAGGTTTTGGCATCCACCTGAGCCACAGGTTGTCTGCACCCGCTCCTAAGGTCAAAGGTCAAAGTTACCAGGCCTTCGGTGGTGATGTCATTAGCACGCACAGATGTGAGCCTTTGAAACACCACCGAGGTGGGGTGGTACTTTAGGTGCTACAGAGGGTGTAGAAGTAGTTAACGCCCTCTCAAGGACATTAATTTTAATAATTCCTTTAGCGTCTGTATCAGTCAGGTCAAGCCCCAAAACAACATAAAAGGGACGACGGGCACAACTTACCAGAGTATGTTGTCTGCATCCGACACCAATGGTTCAGGGTTGAGTCGTAACAAATATAGAGGTTATTACCACGGTAATAGCTATTGTGTCCCCCGTAATTAATCACACTGCACAGGTGAAAAAATAAGTCTTGCTATCCCCTTTGACCCAGTCTATTTAAAGTCCGCTGTATGTTCTTAGACACTTGTCAGTCACTGTCGTCAGGAAGGATGAACTGAGACACAAAGACAGTAGAACACGCCCAAGCACCAGTCCGTCAGGGAACACTAGTCGGGTGTAACATCCTGCCTTTCGTCTATCAATATCAGAGTAATTTAGGTAACAAAACGGGGATAAACATCAAACTTTTCACTTAATGTAACGACACAGATAGTTATGCTGCAAACAAGCAAGAAAAACTGAGAAACATTTAGCATACTGTATTGGTCTCACACAAGGATATACAATATAGAAGTTGAAAAGAGTAATGTAGGTAGAAAATCTCTCTCGTCTCCTGGGCTGAGGGGCAGATGTTGTGGCGATGTCAGCAATGACATCCCCTGGTGATCTGTCAGGTTCTTCAGCTGTAGTGCAGAGGGAGAGGTGGTACCAGGTGTCCCCTCCACCAGCCAGTCGAAGGGCGTGGGACGTCCGTTCCACGACCTTGAAGGGACCAGTCCACCTGAGCTCCGTCCACTTGCGTTTGATGACCTTGATCTTGACCCTCTCAGCGGGCGGAAGGGAATCTGTACAGAAGAACTGGCACACAAATTCTGCAATTTTTTGTGTAAAATACCATTTTGGTTTTACGCTGAGTCCTCCTTCCATGGGGGGGGGCTGCTGGTCCTGTGAATGGCTGACCTGTATGCAGCTCATAGGGTGAAAAACTCAAAAGGGCGGTAAAACAGTTTTATTCACAGACCTTCGAATGATCATTAACGCTAATTGCAACATGTCAATCCAATTAAATTTGGTCTGTGCACAGATTTTAGCCAATTAGTTTTTGATGTTCTGTTCCATCCTTTCAACCTTACCTTGGGACTCAGGATGGTACTCCAAACCTGTGTTCTAGTCCGAAAGCCTTTTCGACCAAGGCTAAGTGAGTATTTTTTTTAAATGGTTGCCGTTGTCTGACCTAATCTTTTTGGGGAAACCATGTCGGGGTACTAGGTCATTCACAAGTCATTTAATTACTGATATTGCATCCTCTTTTGAGGTTGTTGTTGCTTCCGGCCAACCACTGTGATTGTCAACACAAGTCAGTACGTACCTTTTCCCTTGTACCGTATTGATCATATCAGTGAAATCAAAGACTATACATGGTTCACCCTCACCTCCTCCATATTCTAAATTTGATCTACTAAACTACTATCGATGTGTAAAATCATTATTTTCAAATTAAAATTAGTTATAAGTTCTTACCCACGGTAAAAACGTTAAAACTATGAAAAGTGTCAGAGTCGGATGATTGTCGATTTTGTTCCAAGGAGTCTGTATCCACCCTCACTCACCCCCTTCTGTTTCTGAAAAAAAGGACTGTGTTAGTCATATTATCACTTTCAGAAACATCTAAGAAAAAGGTCAGCTATTAGTCAAGTAGCGGGTCATGTTTGAGGTCAATGATTGTCTCTTCAGCCTCTATGGTCCACTGGGGGGTGGTGTTAGGGTAGGGGACCCCTTAGCAATATCACAATTAACTCAAACTCATCTGAACCCTAACTTTTATGTAACTTATTCAATATGGTGAAAGTAACAAAATATGCTTACGTTTATATTGTCACCAATACTAGAAAAATACTACCCTTATGGCGGATGCTTTAGCAATAGTATTTTGAAATTTTACCACACCTGGTGGCCCCAATAATTCATTAAGTCAAGCTCATGTTGTAGAAAGTTGAATGATGCAGACACGTTTGTTACTGAATACTTTCTATCAGACTTCTGTCTTGACGACTATGTGTATGTAATGAGCAACTATAATTATTTGATATGCTTAAATGTGTAATGTGTCGTTTTAGCTCAGCTGTTGTGTAGCTGCTAGCTCCTCGTAGCCTACAGGTGCCTAAAGTGCAGCCCATAGTTATGTGTTTAACATAACCATGGGCTAAACCTAAACAATTGAAAATGTGGTATTTGGGTGTTGGTGTAATGTTTGGCAGCTATGCCGTGTCTTATCATTGTACCTAAGTTCTTTGGTTTTGTAGGCGAGACAGAGAGCAAGGGAACAATGTGGGACACTATTGTGTCCATCTTATACCATGCTAGCTGTTGCAAAGATAGGTCAACATGAGCAGCCACACCTTGAGTTCCAACATATATAAATAATCATAACATATGGCGAGTCGGGTGGCAGTACACACGGAAGCATCTCAGCCAGTCAGGGTTTTCACTGTTAGAGCAGTTGGATGTCAGCCATTCCTATTGTTTCAGGCTGTGGTATGAGCTCCTGGAGGAGCCTTGGTAGTGGTGTCGCAGCTTGGTGGTTGAGCCGTCAGGTAACACCAGGAAGGTTCCTTCTGTGCGATATTGAATGTCAGGGTACAGTCTGTAAAGGAGGTCATTACCAATTAGGCAGGGTGTGTGCAGGTCAATCACGAAGGGGTGCTTTAGTGTGTGTCCAGCAATCTGAACCGGAAGTGGTTTGGTGACAGGCAACCTTCTTGTGACCCCAGCGAAGCCTTCGACCTTTAAAGAGGAAGCACACAGTTTCTTTGGTACCTCTGCAGTCAGAATCGAATGGGTGGCGCCAGTGTCAATCACGAACTGATAACATTGTCCGTTGACACTCATGTCCAGCAGGGGGCCAGTCTGTATCTCCTGCTGGGGCTCCTGCGGTGGGTGTGCTTTGCCACGCCGGTATGATGTTCTGGCTGCAAACCGGGGCCTGTCTCGTTCAGAGGAGTTAGGACATTCACGTTGCCAGTGACCCGGCAGGTCGCAGATGTAACAGTTTCCACCCCGGACTGGCTTTGAATTATTGTGTTGTCCACCACCCGAGTCCAAACGTCTGGTCTCACGTTTGTTGAGGATTCTTTCCTCCACCTGTTGGAACTCAAAAGCAAGGTCACCCACAGCTGAATATACCCTATCTGATTTTTGACCTTTTGGTTCTTTTGACTTTTTATCTTCGGCGATCTGTAATTTAAGTAGTTGCTTCCTTGTTGCTCTGTCATTAGCCCTATTTTGCATGGGATGAATAAAATGTCCCTGCCATATGTTGTTTTTGGCACCGTGTATATCAGGGTTAACTTTGTCCAAAGTGTTTGGCCAAAGGTTCCCTCCCGGAGGTACAGGTGGGAAAGCAAGGTCAACAATGGCTTGCATGTATGCATCGGCAAGAGACTTATATTGTAGTATGTCCAAAGTGTTAATGTCATGTGTCAAAAATGTCTGCCGGAGAAAATGGTCAGACGTGTACAAGGGGTTAATTTTCGGAGGCAGGATTAATCTTAGAGGGGGCGTGTTAATACCTCCTTCTCTTGTCACTGGAGTAGGGGGCGGTGTCCTAGTCAACGTCTGGGCGGGTCGTTTGAATTGTCTTGCGCATGCGCGGCAGACAAAAAAACCAATCAGTTCATTCTGTCATTAATCATCGTTTCTTTTGCTGCATTTCGTTTTTCCACGTAATCCCCGTTTACTTTTATCATACGCCAAACTCTTAAATTCTCTCCCTGAGTGTTCCATTTTCACCAGCGCACACACACACACACACACCACACACACACACACACACACACACACACACACACACTCAGCAGCACACACACACACTCAGCAGCACACACACACACACGAGCACGCGTAAGCACTCCCGCTCACACACACTCACACTCAGCAGCACACTCTCTGCGTTTCACTTTACCATAAAACTTCCAGTTACATTTTTTTATTTTATTTTACCAGACGTTTGAGTTCACGACTTTTCGAGTATTGTAAACTCCCTCTTAACCCTTTCAAGGAACGTTCTCCTTTTTTTTCTCTTTTTTTTTTCTCTACCTGCTAGTTCCATTGTCGACAACCGTCCATTCAATTGATCATTACACAGTAATGATTCATCACATTCCTCCCCCGCTGCCATCATTTTTCTGTTTGTCACACTCCAAGGCCATTGTGTCTATATTTTCTTAATTCTAGTGCCCTTATCGCACTGGGATCTTCCAACCCGGGAGTCTTTATTGTACCTTTTACAAATGGCCTCCAGCCTTTTCCGTACGTTTCAGTGCCCTATTATCGTCACTGGGATCTTGCAATCCGTACTCATTAAGGGACGACCAAATTCCCAGGGTAAGCTACACCCAACTATTAGTTCACTCGTCAATGAAACTGCCCGTCACGGTAATCGAGACACAATGGCCTGAGTTGACCACTTATTTACAATTTTAATGCAATGGCAGGCTCGGCAAAAATGCAATCAATCTATCAAAATCACCAATCTGTGCCTGGGATTAAAAAACAGTGTTTGACTTACAGACTTCAGGACAGACTCCTAACGCAGATTTTATCTAAAAAGAAAGGTTCTGCTTACCTTGAATTGGCCAATTGAGTCTGTCCAGAAGATTGCAAGAAGATGATACTGTAGATGATCAATATTGTAAACATCAATGTTTCATCATCACCTGTCCTTCCCAGCATGCGTCCAGACCACCTGCAGGGACGTCCCAAAGGCCAAGGCCAGACTCTGGAGACGTTCCTGGACCGCCGCAAGAAGGAAGCCAACAAGAGTCGCGGCGCCAACCACAACCGTCGCAACATGGCCGACCGCAAGAGGAACAAAGGTATGATCCCGTCCTGATGCTGGCCACCCTGAAGGACTGTGTGACCAGGTGACAAAGAAGTGAGGTCATGTGACCTGGTCAGTAGTTTTGTAGCCCTTCCAATAAACACTTCAATCATCCTCTTCAAACAATCCACCACAGCCTCATGGAATGATTCATCACCCCATAATGTTTTTTACACATGTTGTCACATTTATTCCAAATAAAAGTATGACACCTACTTAAGTCTTTGCCATAAAGCTGAAACCTGTTTCAGCTTGAGATGTTCCTCCAGCTTCATTCAGGGTATCTGCGGGCTCTTAAAAAGTCTGAAATCCAATCATTTGAATTTAAGGCCTTAAAATGTCTAAAATTCCTAAAATGTCATGATGTGTTGTTACAGCTTAGTTAGCATAGCAGAGGAGAACACTTCACCAAAGCCAAATGACTTGCATAAGATGGCTAAGTCAAAGATTTATGTCTCCTGAAGGATCCATTTAATGCACGCTTGAAGAGGAGGCAAGAGTTTGTAAATATGGTGCTGAAAGTCAATGGAATGTTCATGTCAAACTCCAAAATAAGTCTGTGTCAAAAGATGCTGAAACACTTGCACAACTTTACAAAGTAAAGTAAGTATGAGATGTTTAGTAGTGACATCATACTATTACATACAGTAAGTATGAGATGTTTACTAGTGACATCACACTATTACATATAGTAAGTATGAGATGTTTACTAGTGACATCACACTACTACATACAGTAAGTATGAGATGTTTACTAGTGACATCACAGTTTTACAGTAAGTTTGAGATGTTTACTAGTGACATCATACTATTACATACAGTAAGTATGAGATGTTTACTAGTGATGTCATACTGTTACATACAGTAAGTATGAGATGTTTACTAGTGACATCACACTTACATACAGTAAGTATGAGATGTTTAGTAGTGACATCACACTATTGTATACAGTAAGTATGAGATGTTTAGTAGTGACATCCTACTATTACATACAGTAAGTATGAGATGTTTACTAGTAGTGACATCCCACTATTACATACAGTAAGTATGAGATGTTTACTAGTAGTGACATCACTATTACAGTAAGTATGAGATATTTACTAGTGACATCACACTATTACATACAGTAAGTATGAGATGTTTACAAGTGACATCATACTATTACATACAGTATGAGATGTTTAGTAGTGACATCACACTATTACATAATGTAAGTATGAGATGTTTAGTAGTGACATCATACTATTACATACAGTAAGTATGAGATGTTTAGTAGTGACATCACACTATTACATGCTGTAAGTATGAGATGTTTAGTAGTGACATCATACTATTATATACAGTAAGTATGATATGTTTAAAAGTGACATCACACTATTACATACTGTAAGTATGAGATGTTTAGTTGTGACATCATACTATTACATACAGTAAGTATGAGATGTTTACTAGTAGTGACATCACACTATTACATACAGTAAGTATGAGATGTTTAGTACTGACATCACACTATTACATACAGTAAGTATGAGATGTTTAGTAGTGACATCATACTATTACATACAGTAAGTATAAGATGTTTACTAGTGACATACTATTACATACAGTAAGTATGAGATGTTTACTAGTGACATCACACTATTACATACAGTAAGTATGAGATGTTTAGTAGTGACATCACACTATTACATACAGTATGAGATGTTTAGTAGTGACATCACACTATTACATTCAGTAAGTATGAGATGTTTACTAGTGACATCCAGTGTTGGGTTAATTACTGAAAACCACTAACTAGTTACAGTTACTAGTTACTTTATTTCAAAAGTAACTCCGTTACTTACACCAAAAAGTAATGCGTTACTGTGAAAAGTAACTATTTAGTTGCTTATATATTTTTTTTTTTTAAATATATTTTTTAAGGCCCCATTTAATGCCCTTTTAGCCTTCATTTCAGTACTGTTATTGCACTGGAGAATAATACAATCTGTTGATCAACTTGACATGCATTTGCATCACTGAACTCTGCTAAGCAATGTGGTCTACATACAACACACAAAGACAAAGATATGTTTCAAAGGGCCGATTTGTTTCAGGCCAGAACAAATTGACAAAACTATTTTAAATAGCTGCAAGATAACATACATAAGTAACAAACAGCATAATAACAACATAGCTGTAAACCAAGGAAGGCACACACTGCATACACAAAGCCTAACCAGGCGTGTTTTTATCTCAAGAAATTCTGAAATAAAATCATGTCTGAAGCCCAGAACCCTAAACATTTCCCCAGTTTTAGTTTAGAGATAAGGAAAGATTGGCCTGGCCCACTAGCATCCCTCTTTATGTTTGTGAACTTTATAGTCTATACATTTAGAGTGATGTGATAATCAAACACTCTAGAAGTCTAGAATGAAAGAGCAACAGTATATAAGACAATTGACAGTGTGTGTACCTCCAGTGCGCAGTGCCTCGTTAAAATCCAGCCGCTGTTGCAGGTGGAGGTGAAGTGTGTCTCTCTTTACTAGCTTTGTCGAAGCATGTTGTTTTTGTAGCTGTTTCAGCAGATTTGAATTGCTAGGATAGGATCTTTGATCCAAGACACAACTTACAATCAACTAAAATGTTATTTTCTTTGTGGTGGACAAAAGAAAAGTATTGAGAATATCTCCATGTTGAGAAAATCGGGTTCGGGCTTCGCCATGACGTCTTGTTAGTAAACACAGACACGCCCCCTCCCACACACACACACAGACATAGCGCGGCGCGCCTCTTTCTTGTCGCCTCTTCCGCAGCGCTGCAATAAAACACACTCAGATCTTCTCAGTTTCTAGCCGATACTACATAAAAAATAGCGTAAAATAACGCAGTAATGCATCATGTAGTAACGGTAACTGAGTTACTGAATATAAAAAATAACGAGTTAGATTACTATTTACCGCTGAAAGTAATGGCATTACAGTAACGCGTTAGTCCCAACACTGGTGACATTACACTATTCCATACAGTAAGTATGAGATGTTTAGTAGTGACATCACACTATTACATACAGTAAGTATGAGATGTTTACTAGTGACATCACACTATTACATACAGTAAGTATGAGATGTTTACTAATGACTCGGCAGTAAAACTGTGAACTCTTATATTATTTATATTATTTGTTGCAACAATTTCAGGTCAGCTTCTCATCTTTTCTCCAAGTTTATACAGCAAGCGACATTAAAAGTGTTTACAGGAGAACAGGAGGCCGAGAACCATCGTAGCTAAATTGGAAGACTTCAAGCAGAAGGAGCAGGTGAGGATCCAGGGCCGAGAGCTGAAAGGATCCAATCACAATACACCTGTGTGTCATCATAACGCTCACGTAAAAATCTCTCTCTCTCTCTCTCTCTCTCTCTCTCTGTAAACCAGGGGTCGGCAACCTTTACCACTCAAAGAGCCATTTTGGCAAGTTTCACACATTAAAGAAAGTAATGGGAGCCACAAAAATGTTTTTAAAATTTTAAATGAAAAACACCGCATAGAAAGCTTACATGCTTTGTGCTATGTTAACCAGGGGTCTCAGACAAACGCACCGGCACGCACTTTAATGTGGGAATTGGATGTTAGTGCAGCCCGCGAGTTTTGGATGAATGTCGCTTGCGTCACACTTGCCAACCCTCTCATTTTTCCCGGGAGACTCCCGAATATCAGAGCGTGATGACACTGCATTTGGCGCCCTCTACAGTCTGCCCAATCAGTGTACCTGCTCGGCCACAAGTGGAATGCAGCTTTAGCTTGCTCACGTAAGAGACAGCAAGGCTACTAACTCAGCAGCCACACATCTTACACTGACGGTACCAATACCCAGAATCCCATGCAGCCCTAACTCTTCCGCTCAACCAACCACGAAGAGGGGGGGGGGGTTGATGTGTGGGGGGATTTGGTGGTAGCGGGGTGTATAATGTAGACCGGAAGAGTTAGGACTGCATGGGATTCTGGGTAATGGTTGTGTTGTGTTTATGTTGTGTTACAGTGGGATGTTCTCCAGAAATGTGTTTTTCATTCTTTTTTGGTGTGGGTTCACAGTGTGGCGCATATTTGTAACGTAACAATGTTGAAGTTGTTTGATACGGCTACCGTCAGTGTAAGCTGTGTGGCTGATGAGTAAGTATGCTTTGCTGTCTCCTGTGTGAGCAATTAATAACAACATACAACATGTGGCTGGCCTGGCATGCTGTAAGTAAATGCTATAGAGGACAATTACTGCGGTGCAATTAGGGCACGCCCTTTATATAGTAATTAGAGTGTTAATAGGATTATTTTTCCCTGGGAGTAGTCTATGAGAGACACTGACATCCATAAGTCTCCTGGGAAAATCGAGGGGGTTGGCATGCATGTAGCTGAGCCGCATCAGAGTGGTCAAGGAGCCGCATGCGGCTCCGGAGCCGCGGGTTGCCGACCCCTGCTGTAAACCAATATGTTTATTGTTTTACTTTCTCTTTTTCCTTTTTATGTCACTTATTTCACTACCTGTTCAATCCACCACTCTCTTCTTTTCTTTTCATTTGATGTTTTTTCTTTTTCTCTGTCTATTTCTCCACCTGTTGTGTGTCCCCTTGTCGTCATCAGCATGTACACTCACAGCTAATACATGCACAACTATACACACATGATAGGCTTACATTTAGATACATTATTTACACATAAAGTACACACATACATCCACACACTTAGTTACAGTCTAGTTTAGTATGTCCACTATACAGTTTGTCACTTGGAATGTGCGTGGGGTCGGGTCCAAGGAAAAATATATAACAATTCTTAATCATTTGAAGAGCATGCAAGCAGACATTGCTTTACTACAAGAGACTCACCTCTCCAAGTCCGATACCTCAAAACTGCATTCATCACAATACCCACACACATACTTTGCTAGTTACAACTCCAAAAAGAGAGGCGTAGCCATTCTCATTAGTAGAAAGGTAAACTTTACATTCCATAACTCCATTACTGACATAGAGGGAAGATACATCATTCTTAATATTTCTGATGACGGGAGAAACTTTTGTATCGCCAACATTTATGGTCCAAATGTTGATGACCCCTCCTTTTTCATACTTTCTTCTCTTCACTTTCTCCTCACTCAAACCACTGCTTGATTCCAGGAGGCGACCTCAATTTAGTATTTAATCCAAATATAGATGGGTCCAGAGTGAGTCTCAGTCAGTGTTAATACTTAAGCAATATATGAACGATTATGGTCTTTGCCATGCCTGGCGTTCTTATCACCGCACTCTTAGGTATTACTCTTATTTTCCCCCAGTTCACCACTCATTCTCTTGCATTGACTACTTTTTAACAAGTAGCTCAATTTTATCTGACATCGCAAACATTCACATCTATCCTATCATTATCAGTGACCATGCACCTGTCTCACTCTCCTTCACTAACAAAACTATCACTGCACCTATAAAACAATGGAGACTTAATACATCATTACTATAGGACCCAGACTTCCTAAACTATTTTGAGAAAGAATGGACAGATTTTTTAGATTTTAATGATCAAGCAGAAATCACGGCGTGCATTCTCTGGGAAACGGCGAAAGTAGTTATGCGAGGAAAAATTATTTCTTATTCATCATACAAGAAAAACAAGGAACATTTATTAGAGCAGGAACTTGAAAAATGAAATAAAAATATTAGAAATAGCTTATGCTAACTCACAAAATGAACAAATTGAGAAAACTCAAATTAGATTTAAGAGAAATAATTGATAAGAAAAGTAAATTCCTGCTCCAGGGGTTACGCTTAGAAAAATTTGAACATGACAATAAACCAAGCAAATATTTGGCTAACCAACTAAAATTAAACAAAGAAAAAAACTCCATATCATCCATTAAGGATTCAGCTGGGAACATTACGCATGTTCCTGAGGAAATTAACTCCATCTTTAGAGGCTTTTACAGAAACTTGTATACACCCCAGATTGACCCATCTCTTTCAGACATTGAGACATTTCTCAATGGTATAGACTTACCTAAATTAAATACAAGGCAGGTATCAAATTTAGATCTTGCTATTTCTGTAGATGAACTTCACGATGCTCTTCAACAGATGCCAAACAATAAAACACCAGGGCCTGATGAGTTCCCTGTGGAGTTCTACAAAATATTCTGGTCACTGCTAGCTCTGATATTTACAAAAATTTATTTTTTTACCTACTCAGTGGCCTAGTGGTTAGAGTGTCCGCCCTGAGATCGGTAGGTTGTGAGTTCAAACCCCGGCCGGGTCATACCAAAGACTATAAAAATGGGACCCATTACCTCCCTGCTTGGCACTCAGCATCAAGGGTTGGAATTGGGGGTTAAATCACCAAAAATGATTCCCGGGCACGGCTACGCTGCTGCCCACTGCTCCCCTCACCTCCCAGGGGGTGATCAAGGGGATGGGTCAAATGCAGAGGACAAATTTCACCACACCTAGTGTATGTGTGACAATCATTGGTACTTTAACTTTAACTTAACTTTAAATGGCTTTAGAGATTAAAGAAAACTCATTTCTTCCTCCAAATATGAACTCTGCCACGATCAGTCTCTTGCTAAAACCTGATAAAGACCCAACACTTCCATCCAGTTACTGGCCAATCTCCCTGATTAATGCTGATCTTAAAATGATCTGCAAAGTATTAGCTCAAAGATTAGAAAAAGTCACTCCATATACAGGACTGTCTCAGAAAATTAGAATATTGTGATGAAGTTCTTTAATTTCTGTAATACAATTAAAAAAACAAAAATGTCATACATTCTGGATTCATTACACATCAACTGAAATATTGCAAGCCTTTTATTATTTTAATATTGCTGATTATGGCATACAGCTTAAGAAAACTCAGAAATAATATCTCAAAAAATTAAAATATTTCCTCAGACCAAGTAAAAATACAAGATTTATAACAGCAAAACAAAATGGAAAATGAAATCATCATCTCCATAGAGCTTTTCAACAGATGGAAGCATGTAGTGCTCTAAAATCTCTTGGTACACAGCTGCATTGACTCTGGACTTGATGAAACACAGTGGACCAACACCAGCAGGTGACATGGCTCCCCAAACCATTGCTGACTGTGGGAACTTCACACTGGATTTCAAGCAACTTGGATTTTGCTCCTCTCCAGCCTTCCTCCAGACTCTAGCGCCTTGACTTCCAAATGAAATTGCTTTCGTCTGAAAACAGGACTCTGGACCACTCTGCAACTGTCCAGTGCTTCTTTTCCATAACCCAAGTCAGACGCTTCTTCCGTTGTCTTGAGTTCAGGAGTGGCTTGACCATTAGAATACAGCTATTGTAGCTGTATCTGTTGAAAAGCTCTATGGAGATGATGATTTCATTTTCCAGCATGATCTGGCACCTGCCCACAGTGCCAAAACCACCAGTAACTGGTGTACTGACCATGGCATTACTGTCCTCGATTGGCCTGCCAACTCCCCTGACCTGAACCCCATAGAGAATTTGTGGGGTATTGTGAAGAAGAAGCTGAAAGACACCAGACCCAATAATGCAAATGAGCTAAAGGCCGCTATTGAAGCATGCTGGGCATCCATAACACCTCAGCAATGCCACAGGCTGATTGCCTCCATGCCACGCCGCATTGATGCAGTAGTCCGTGCAAAAGGATTCCCAACCAAGTACTGAGTGCATTAATTGACATTTTCAAATGTTTGTTTTTGTTTTGCGGTTATAAATATTTTTTTTTTACTTGGTCTGAGGAAATATTCTAATTTTTTGAGATAGGATTTTTGAGTTTTCTTAAGCTGTATGCCATAACCAGCAATATTAAAATAATAAAAGGCTTGCAATATTTCAGTTGATGTGTAATGAATCCAGAATGCTGGTGGGGCGGGGGCGGTCTTCCCGTCCGGTTGCGGGGAGTCTCTGGGCCCCCCGGGCGGGGCGTCCCGCCTTTCTGGGTGTAGTCTCTCGCTGGCTTGAGGGCTGGCTGTCCCCTGCTTCTCCCGTGCCTTGTCCTCTGCCGGGCGTGTCTGTCTACAGCCTGCTGCTGGCTCTTCCGGGCGGCGTGGTGGGCCTGGGGTTCCTGTCGCTGGCCGGCCTTGCTGCGTGGGGCCGGTGGTCCCTGGTTCCCTGGGTGCCACACCTGCTGTTTGTGGGTTGGGCTCTCTGGGTGGCTGGGGCCGTACTCTGGCTCCCACACACACTGGGAGTCAAATATATTGTACATACAAATACACATATATACTCACATACACACCGTTATTCATACATACATAGGTACCTACGCTCCCACATACATACACAAATACAGTACATACCTACATACTCAAAAGTTCGTACATCGACACGCACATTCACTGTACAAACATACATATACACATACTGTACATATACATTCACTGTAAAAACGTACATATACACATACATGTACATATACATACACTGTATAAACATACATATACAGTGTACACATACTGTACATATACATTCACTGTATGATTGTAAGATACATCCTCAGATGCACTGGGACACATCCTCAGTGATGTGCCTGCGATCACCGGGGGTTTCGGGTCTTTCAACATCATACCCCCTCCCTCAGGTGACCCAGCCAGTGTTGATCAGACCCCAGCTTGTGTCCCAGTAGCATTGGCCCACAGTTCGCTCCTCCTGATCCAAAGCCATCTAGAGGCTCTCTCTGCTGCCTCCATGGTGGTCTTGATGGCCTTCCTTTTCCCATCACCTGTGATGCCAAGTAGTGTGAACACCTTGCACAGTGAGCGGCCAGCAAAGCCTCTACACCCCACTTCAATGGGCTCACAGCGTGCCCTCCAGCCTCCTCTGCGGCATTGCTCGACTAGCTCCTGGTACTTTGACCGCTTCCGCTCGTTTGCCTCCTCTATGCGATCCTCCCAAGGAACTGTCAGCTCTATCAGTAGCACCTGCCGTGAAGATACTGATGTAAGCAAGATGTCTGGCCTCAACGAAATTATTGTAACATAGTCTGGAAACTTGAGCTGCTTGCCCAAGTCCACTCGAAGATTCCAGTCCAATGCTGAGGTGAGGAGCCCGGCTGCTGACTTGGGCTGTGACTGTGGCTGCTCTCCAGTCCTGACAAAGGCAATTCTTCTCTTGCCAAGTTGTTGCTTGCTGCTGTTGTTTTTGGCCACGGCTTTAGCTATGGCTTCAGCAACGGTCTTCAGCACTTGGTCGTGCCGCCAGCGGTAGCGGCCCTCCCCCAGAGCTTTAGAGCAGCTGCTTAGGATGTGCTCCAGCGAGCCTTTCCTGGACCACAGCACACAGGCTGGAGAGTCAATCATGCCCCAGAGATGGAGATTGGCTGGGCTGGGTAGGACGTCGCAGACAGCTTGAACCATGAACTTAATGCGCTGGGGTTCAGCCAGCCTGATCTCAGACCAGGTCACCCTCCTCTCCAGTGCACCCTCCCACATTGTCCATGCTCTCTGCTGCTGCATTCCCACCATCCTGCTGGTTCGTTCCTCCTCAACATCTGCACGCACCTCCTTCAGGACTAGCTGGCGTTTGTCTTTACCACGTGCCTTCTCATAGTGAGGTTGGGGGAAGGCTCCCAGCCCAGCACGGCCTGTTGCCACCGTTCCCACCAGGGCCCTATGTCTCAGCCGAGACTCAGCAACCTCCAGGCTTTCCTGAGCCCTCCACTTCCTGCCAGTTCGCACCACGATGCCTGCTGATGCCACTTTAGAGTCCTTGGAGTCACGATAGAGCAAAGCCTCTCGAGTGCGAGAGACCCTGAACTCCTCGTCCATACTACTAAAGGGGAGCTGGAGCTTGTTGGTCTTCCCATACAGTGCTGTGCTGCACAGGCTGCGTGGAAAGCCCATCCATCGGCGGAGGTAGCTGCTGATCTTCCTCTCCAGAGTCTCCACTGTTGACAGAGGAACCTCATACAACAACAGAGGCCAGAGTATCCGGGGTAAGACGCCATGCTAGTAAATCCGCGCCTTAAACCGGCCAGTTAAGCCAGACTTGTCTACAGCCGATAACCACATCTCCAGGTCTTTGATGGTCGTTTGGATTGCTGCAGTATCCCTGAGACTACAGTCGAAAACCTTGCCCAGGCTCTTGACCGGTTTCTCTGTGATAGATGGGATTGCTGTGCCATCCACGAAGAAGCGGAACTTGTCTGCCAGTTTTCCCTTCTTCAGAACCATCGACCTGGATTTAGTTGGTTTAAAGCTCATTCTTGCCCAGGAGATGAGCTTTTCCAGGCCCTGGAGTATCCATCTTGCGCCGGGCACGGATGTAGTTGTGACAGTGAGATCGTCCATAAAGGCTCTGATGGGGGGCTGTCGAGTTCCAGACTTCGACAGAGGGCCTCTGCATTCCGTTTCAGCTGCCTTGACTACCATGTTCATGGCTAGGGCAAAGAGGCAAACTGAGATTGTACACCCAGTTATAATGCCTTTTTCAAGCCTGTGCCAATCTGATGTAATGCTCCCGGAAGTGACCCTGAGCCTGAAGTTCCCGTAGTAATTCAGGATGAGGTCTTTGATCTTCTTGGGTACATGGTGTCAGTCCAGGGTAGTCTCCATGAGCTTGTGGGGTATGGAGCCGTGCGCATTGGCAAGGTCAAGCCAAAGCACAGCAAGGTCTCCCTTACCCTCCCGCGCCTCCCTGATCAGCCGGTAAACTACACCGGTATGTTCCGGGCATCCTGACACACCTGGGATTCCACCTTTCTGGACCGAAGTGTCGATTTAGGCATTCTTGAGGAGGAAGTCAGTCAACCTTCTGGAAAGGATGCTGAAGAAGATCTTTCCCTCAACGCTAAGGAGCGAGATGGTCCTGAACTGCTCCAGCTTGGAGGAATTTTCCTCTTTAGGTATCCAAACACCCTCAGCCTGCCTCCACTGGTCTGCAACAGTTCCTCTGCGCCAAATCACTCGCAGGATCCTCCAAAGGATTCTAAGGAGTTCCGGGCATCGCTTGTACACCTTGTAGGGTACTCCACTGGGTCCTGGAGCTGAACTGGCTCTGGCTGCAGTAACAACCTCCTGGATTTCCTTCCAGGTGGACTCGCTGGTGATGAATTTGACAGTGGGAGATGGTATGTCCAATAAGGCACTGAGGGGCCCTAGCTCTTTCTCTTTTTCAGGGTAGCTCAGGTTGTTTTTCAAGAAGTTGTTAACTTCTTCTTTGGAGCAAACTAGACGCCCACTGCGCTTCTGCCCCAACAGCTGTTTAATAAATCCAAATGGATTAGCTATGAATGTAGTTCGCTTCCTGGCTCTCTCTCTCCTGCGCCTCCTGTGCCATTCAGTTCTACGTAGGGTCGTCAGTTTCTTCCTGATGATGTTCCGGAGTTCAGCCAATGGCGCCTTCTCCTCCTCAGTTGCTGCCTTGTACTGCCTTGCTAGGGACCGGAGCTCCTGTCGCAGTTGATGGATCTGTTCTGCCCTTCGGTTCATGGTGTAGTTGGAACTGATGGGCTTGTCCTCTTCCACACCGAACCTCTCTGCTCCATAAGAAACAATGATGGTGGTCATGGTTTGAAGCCGTCTGTCGACATCCCCTTTGGCTATTGATTCGATGATTCTGGCTGTGTGCTCGTCGAATTGGTGCCACACTTTGTGTTTGCTTGCAGGAGGCCACTTGATACGAGACTGCTTAATTACTTTGCTGGGAGCTGGAGGGTTTATCACATGGAGGTTCTGGGCTCTGTGGGGTGTCTCCCGGCCGGGCTCCTCCGTCGTCTCACCAGGACTCGGTCCTGTGCGCTGTGTGTCACTCTCCTGCACCAAGCATTTCATTCGACCCTGATGGATTTTTAGGCCACGCTCGTTCTTGAGGCTCTTGCCACAGTTGCATCTTAGGGTTGTCATTGTCGTTAAGCCGTTTGCTAAAGTCGTCAACGTTGGATCCGTCCTGTTGGGGAACTCATCCTCACCCCCCCTCTCGGGTTCCCCTTGGGGTATTTCTCAGTGTACACATACTGTACATATACATTCACTGTACACACATACATATACACATACTGTACATATACATTCACTGTCCAAACATACATATACACATACTGTACATATACATTCACTGTACAAACATACATATACACATACTGTACATACTGTATACATTCACTGTACAAACATACATATACACATACTGTACATATACATTCACTGTACAAACATACATATACACATACTGTACATATACAAGTACATATACATACATACACTCATGCATATAATCACGTTTCATCAAACATATTAACGTTGTTGCCCTCGGGTAAACTGGGTAACACATGGCACACTGACAAAGCTTAACCTATTGTTACTATAACAATCTACAAAGTTAATATAGCTGGCTTCTCTTTCTTCCCCTCCATGTATCTGCTTTCTTTTGTATCTGTAGTTATTACGTATATGTATTGTTGCATTTGAACAACTGTATTGTTGATAATAGAGGTAATTATTGGTATTATTCATTATCAATAGTGCTAATTCTATTGGTATTTGTATTGATCCATTTGTAGTGTAATAATGTTCATTGTCATTTCTGTATTATTATTTATTTCACTAACTGCTTCTTTGCTATCTCTTTTACTATCATATTTGTACATATCCTATTTGCTGATGTTGTTCTATTGTTGTTGTAGTTGTTGTTATTATTGTTGTGTTTGCTGTTTTTGTCTCTGTCTTATCCCCCTCTTGTCCCCATAATTCCCCCCTCTGTCTTCCTTTTTTTCTCTTTCTATCCCCTACTGCTCCGGCTCGGCTGCACCAAATAATAATATAATACATTTAATAAAGTCAAATACAAACAGGAACTTCAAACAGGAAACAGGAAGCCAGTTCAGTTTTAGTTTCGTTCTACGTAGCCTTCCCTAAGCTTTAATGCCTTTTCTTAGGGGCACTCACTTTTTCTTTATTCCATCTATCCATCCATCCATCTTCTTCCGCTTATCCGAGGTCGGGTCGCGGGGGCAGCAGCCTAAGCAGGGAAGCCCAGACTTCCCTCTCCCCAGCCACTTCGTCCAGCTCTTCCCGGGGGATCCCGAGGTGTTCCCAGGCCAGCCGGGAGACATAGTCTTCCCAACGTGTCCTGGGTCTTCCCCGTGGCCTCCTACCGGTCGGACGTGCCCTAAACACCTCCCTAGGGAGGCGTTCGGGTGGCATCCTGATGCCACCCGAACGCCAGATGCCCAAACCACCTCATCTGGCTCCTCTCCATGTGGAGGAGCAGCAGCTTTACTTTGAGCTCCCCCCGAATGGCAGAGATTCTCACCCTATCTCTAAGGGGGAGCCCCGCCACCCGGCGGAGGAAACTCATTTCAGCCGCTTGTACCCGTGATCTTGTCCTTTTGGTCATAACCCAAAAGCTCATGACCATAGGTGAGGATGGGAACGTAGATCGAACGGTAAATTGAGAGCTTTGCCTTCCGGCTCAGCTCCTTCTTCACCACAACGGATTGATACAGCGTCCGCATTACTGAAGACGCCGCACCGATCCACCTGTCGATCTCACGATCCACTCTTCCCTCACTCGTGAACAAGACTCCGAGGTACTTGAACACCTCCACTTGGGGTAGGGTCTCCTCCGCAACCTGGAGATGGCACTCCACCCTTTTCCGGGCGACAACTATGGACTCGGACTTGGAGGTGCTGATTCTCATCCCAGTCGCTTCACACTCAGCTGCGAACCGATCCAGTGAGAGCTGAAGATCCTGGCCAGATGAAGCCATCAGGACCACATCATCTGCAAAAAGCAGAGACCTAATCCTGCAGCCACCAAACCGGATCCCCTCAACGCCTTGACTGCGCCTAGAAATTCTGTCCATAAAAGTTATGAACAGAATCGGGGACTAAGGGCAGCCTTGGCGGAGTCCAACCCTCACTGGAAACGTGTACTACTTACTGCCGGCAATGCGGACCAAGCTCTGACACTGATCATACAGGGAGCGGACTGCCACAATCCGACAGTCCGATACCCCATTTTCTCTGAGCACTCCCCACAGGACTTCCCGAGGGACACGGTCGAATGCCTTCTTCAAGTCCACAAAGCACATGTAGACTGGTTGGGCAAACTCCCATGCACCCTCAAGGACCCTGCCCAGAGTACAGAGCTGGTCCACAGTTCCATGACCAGGACGAAAACCACACTTCCTCCTGAATCAGAGGTTCGACTATCCGGCGTAGCCTCCTCTCCAGTACACCTGAATAGACCTTACCGGGAAGGCTGAGGAGTGTGATCCCACGATAGTTAGAACACACCCTCTGGTTCCCCTTCTTAAAGAGAGGAACCACCACCCCGGTCTGCCAATCCAGAGGTACCGCCCCCGATGTCCACGCGATGCTGCAGAGTCTTGTCAACCAAGACAGCCCCACAGCATCCAGAGCGCTAAGGAACTCCGGGCGGATCTCATCTACCCCCAGGGCCTTGCCACTGAGGAGCTTTTTAACTACCTCAGCAACTTCATCCCCAGAAATAGGAGAGCCCACCACATATACCCCAGGCACTGCTTCCTCTTAGAAAGACGTGTTGGTGGGACTGAGGAGGTCTTCGAAGTATTCCCTCCACCGATCCACAACATCTGCAGTCAAGGTCAGCAGAACACCATCCTCACCATACACGGTGTTGACAGTGCACTGCTTCCCCTTCCTGAGGCGGCGGATGGTGGTCCAGAATCTCTTCGAAGCCGTCCGGAAGTTGTTTTCAATGGCATCCCGGAAGTCGTTTTCCATGGCTTCCCCGAACTCCTCCCATGTCCGAGTTTTTGCCTCCGCGACCGCTGAAGCCGCACACCGCTTGGCCTGTCGGTACCTGTCCGCTGCCTCAGGAGTCTTATGAGCCAAAAGAACCCGATAGGACTCCTTCAGCTTGACGGAATCCCTCACCGCCGATGTCCACCAACGGGTTCTAGGATTACCGCCACGACAGGCACAAACTACCTTGCGGCCACAGCTCCAATCAGCCGCCTCGACAATAGAGGTGCGGAACATGGTCCACTCGGACTCAATGTCCAGCAACTTCCTCGTGACATGTTCAAAGTTCTTCCGGAGGTGGGAATTGAAACTCTCTCTGACAGGAGACTCTGCCTCTGACTTTTCTTTATTTTTGGTTTAAAAATAACATACCTTTTCACCTGCATGTTGGGACCACAACAATGCATGTTCCCAAATTAGCTACCTGCTGCCACCTACTGATATGGAAGAGTATAACATGGTTAGTCTGCCGACACTCAACAACAACACATTATTTGCAGATTAAAATTACTGCTTTGCAAAAAAGATTTTTGGACTTACACTTACACAAACTTTAATGATCCACAAAGGAACATTTTCCACACAGTAGCTCAGTTACATACAGTGTTGGGTTAGTTACTGAAAACCAGTAACTAGTTACAGTTACTAGTTACTTTATTTCAAAAGTAACTCAGTTACTAACTCAGTTACTTACACCAAAAAGTAATGCGTTACTGTGAAAAGTAACTATTTAGTTACTTCTTTTTTTTAAAGCTCCCATTAATGCCCTTTTAGCCTTCATTTCAATACTGTTAATGCACTGGAGAATAATACAATCTGTTGATCAACTAGACATGCATTTGCGTCACTGAACTCTGCTAAGCAATGTGGTCTACATACAACACACAAAGACAAAGATATGTTTCAAAGGGCCAATTTATTTCAGGCCAGAACAAATTGACAAAACTATTTTTAAATAGCTGCAACATAACATACATAAGTAACAAACAGCATAATAACACTAACACTAACCACGTTAAACCCAGATTCCGAACTAACAAAGGTCTTAACTCATTCTCTTTCTATGCCACATCAATATGGAATGCACTCCCAACAGGTGTAAAATAAAGGGCATCTCTATCCTCCTTCAAAACCGCACTAAAAGAACACCTCCAGGCAACTAAATAAATAACTACAACCCTAAACTAACACCCTCCCTTCCACATAATACCTCTTCGGATTGAAAATAATCAAATGTAAACAATCAAATGTAGACACTTTTTCTTATACTTTCTGATCTCTCTCTCTGTGTCCACTACTTGCTGTACATATCCTACCAAGTCAGTCCTACACTGTTCCAATGTCCATTTCTCTGATGATGCAATTGTTGATGCTGATTGTTGATGACTGAAGTGTTGATACCAACCAAACCTAACACCCCCCCCCCCACACCCCCTCCATATCCCACACCCCGGATTGTAAATAATGTAAATAATTCAATGTATATACTCTGATGATTATCTTGTGTGATGACTGTATTATGATGTTAGTATATATTTGATAGTATATATCTGTATCATGAATCATTTTAAGGGGACCCCGACTTAAACAAGTTGAAAAACTTATTGGGGTGTTACCATTTAGTGGTCAATTGTACGGAATATGTACTGCACTGTGCAATCTACTAATAAAAGTTTCAATCAATCAATCAATCAACAACATAGCTGTAAACCTGGCTTCACCTAAGGAAGGCACACGTGACATACACAAAGCCTAACCAGGCAGATTTGAATTGTTGTTTTGGGCAGTAGACGGGATGTTTGATCCAAGACACAACTTACATTTAACTAAAATGTTCTTTTCTTTGTGCTCCACAAAAGAAAAGAAGTGAGAATATCTCATACTTGCCAACCCTCCCGAATTTCAGTGCCTCTCCCCGGGACAACCATTCTCCCCAATTTCTCTCGATTTCCAGCCGGACTTAAGGCACGCCCCCTCCAGGTCCGTGCGGACCTGAGTGAGGACAGCCTGTCGTCACGTCCGCTTGGCCAACCAAAAAGTAACCACAGAACACTATACCGTATAGTCGTATAGTGTTCTGTGGTTACTTTTTGGTTGGCCAACGGTTTACGTTGTGTTGCGCACCCTCCTCCCCTCCCTCCCCTTCCCACCCACACCCAGACACACACACACACACAGAGCGCAGAGGAAGAATCAGAAGCATGTCACAGCAGCGCTGCAATAACACACACGCAGATCCTCTGTTTCGAGCCGATACTACATCAAAAATAACGCAGTAACGCATCATGTAGTAACGGTAACTGAGTTACTGAATGTAAAAAATAACGCGTTAGATTACTAATGCGTTACTTTGTAACGCAATAGTCCCAACACTGGTTACATAGGATGGAAAGGATAAAGAGGGAAAGGATCGTGCACACAAGGGCACAAAAAGAGGGCGAAAACAAAAGGATTAAATTAGACTTAGAACGTACCAACTTTTAAGCCAAGTAGGTGAAATTAGATCATCTCCCACATCACACCAGACCATGTGTCACTGGTGTGCCGCGGCACATTGGTTGAAACACACTGCTTCATACAAACAGAGCGTTCTTTATGTGCACCGCGCCAAGACTGAAAAGAGCACGCCCACAACAACAACGTGATGACGTCGCACGATTGGGCAACGTCACATCCGCTTCCGCATTAACAATACACAAATACAAGAAAAGTATACTGTAAGGGTGCAATAAAAATAGAAAGCTTAACAATGTCTCAAAAACACAAGACACAAAAATTGCGTTTAGTTGAATACAACTACAAGTCCTATTTATAAACAGAAATGTAGCTGATTTTTCTGATATATTTGAGTTATTAATTTTCAAAAGCTTTATGAATACACATTATACTACTAGTCTTCTTTTGGAAAAAACTATCTTGCGGATTTTCCAGAAATAGTTTGTTTTTAATTTTGAATAGCCTTATTAAAAGTTGATGACACGCAGACGTCTACAAATATAACATTTACAGTAGAAGTCTAAAACAATATTCGTGTATTACTGTTTTCAATCAGTACTATTTCAAAATAGGTGTGTAATAATATTTCTATTCAACTAACCCACTTCCGCCCGCTGGCCTCACGTGACTGCGGAAGCCGGAAGTGGTTGTGATTGCGGAAGTGTTCTTTCCTCGAGTCCAACTTAAAGACGCTGCAATTCTTCTTTGTGCGACATCTTCCTTCATGTAGGAGCTGCCCGGGTAAGAAGGTTTCTGCTCCAAGAAGGAACGCGATGCTTCGTTGTGCGAGCTAACTGCGGCTAACGTAGAGCTACG
Organism: Entelurus aequoreus; assembly: GCF_033978785.1. Lineage (NCBI taxonomy): Eukaryota > Metazoa > Chordata > Actinopteri > Syngnathiformes > Syngnathidae > Entelurus > Entelurus aequoreus. Next base: position 36,020,121 of record NC_084736.1, on the reverse strand, counting down.
GCAGGCGCACATTAAAGCGTGTTCAAGCCCACATTTCATCGTTAATCAGCTCATTTTAAAGCTGAATTACACTTTTACATGTTGAATTAGACGTTTGACTTTGTTCAATGACACACTTCAATGAGACATTTGGAGCACCATGACACGTCAATAAATGCGTCTCTAGTTATCATTACGTATATGTATTGTTGCATTTGAACAACTGTATTGTTGATAATAGAGGTAAATTATTGGTCGTTATCAATAGCGCTATTTCTATTGGTATTTGTATTGATCCATTTGTAGTGTAATAATGCTCATTGTCATTTCTGTATTATTATTTATTTCACTAACTGCTTCTTTGCTATCACTTTTACCATCATATTTGTACACATCGTATTTGCTGATGTTGTTCTATTGTTGTTGTTGTCTCTGTCTTATCCCCCTCTTGTCCCCACAATTTCCCCCTGTCTTCCTTTTTTTCCTCTTTCTATCCCCTCCTGCACCAAATAATAATATAAATACATTTAATAAAGTAAAATACAAATAAGACAACAAGAGAAGTATCCCACACTTCTCTGTTGTAAAGTAAATCTGAACAGCCGATACGGACATCTACATCAACTATATGATTTGCCTGAGAAGCTGGACAGGACAAAAAATAAATAGATGCGTTTCATACAATGTGCTCGTTAATGTTCTACATTATGTTCTTAAAACACTAATTTGTCCACACGGTTACGTCTTGCAAAACTCCTCATTTGTCCACAGACTCGGGATTTATTTTAGGTTGTTGTGAAAAACTGCAAACTATCTCAAAGCTGGGGATAGCATTTTAAAGACTTTGGAAATAAGAGAAAACAAAATAAGTAGGAGATGTCTCAAGGCAGCACGGTGGCACAAGGTAGTCCTGAGTTCAATCCCGGGCTCAGGATCTTTCTGTGGGGAGTTTGCATGTTCTCCCCGTGACTGCGTGGGTTCCCCCCCGGGTACTCCGACTTCCTCCCACCTCCAAAGACATGCACCTGGGGATAGGTTGATTGGCAACACTAAATTGGCCCTAGTGTGTGAATGTGAGTGTGAATGTTGTCTGTCTATCTGTGTTGGCCCTGTGATGAAGTGGCGACTTGTCCAGGGTGTACCCTGCCTTCTGCCCGAATGCAGCTGAGATAGGCTCCAGCACCCCCCGTGACCCCAAAAGGGACAAGCGGTAGAAAATGAATGGATGGATGTCTCAAAACCTCATCAGGAGTCCCATCAAAACCCCAAAATGGCAGAACCTTTTTTTTTTAAACCTTTTTTTGCTAAAATATCATACGGGGGGAGCCTTACACTAAATATAAAACAACTGTCTTGCTTCAACAGCCCAATACTGGTCTTTTTGTATATATTTGTAATGTAATATATGCTAATATAATATAATATATGTTATATACTGTATATATAATATGTAAGTATTACATATGTTATATATATATATTGCTACTATGGTACATTTTTAGTCTACCTTTTATTTTCGCCCTCTTTTTGTGCCCTTGTGTCCATTATCCTTTCATCCTTTGTAAGTGACTCCTGTGTGGAACTATTTCCCTTTCCATCATTTGTAAGTGACTCTTGTGTGGAACCATTTCCCTTTCCATTCTTTGTAAGTGACTCCTGTGTGGAACCAGTTTGTATAAGTCTAGTTTTGCAAGGTGACGTGAATGATTGTGATGGCCAGTTATTGTTTTTGAATCATTTATTTTGTTGTTTTGAATGATCCTAAAGAGACATTTTTTTACCTACATTTTGGAAAGTCATCTTCCAAATATAGTCACTTCCTTTTTGTTTGTCATCAATCATGAAATCAAGTTCAGTTACCTCAAAGAAATCACCTCATTCTTGAATGTATTGAGTGAATGAGTTGGGGTGTAGGCTGAGTGAATGGATGAAAATCACTTCATTCTTAAATGTATTGAGTGAATGAGTTGGGGGTGTAGGCTGAGTGAATGGATGAAAATCACTTCATTCTTAAATGTATTGACTGAATGAGTTGGGGGTGTAGGCTGAGTGAATGGATGAAAATCACTTCATTCTTGAATGTATTGAGTGAATGAGTTGGGGTGTAGGCTGAGTGAATGGATGAAGATCACTTAATTCTTGAATGTATTGACTGAATGAGTTGGGGGTGTAGGCTGAGTGAATGGATGAAAATCACTTCATTCTTGAATGTATTGAGTGAATGAGTTGGGGTGTAGGCTGAGTGAATGGATGAAAATCACTTCATTCTTAAATGTATTGACTGAATGAGTTGGGGGTGTAGGCTGAGTGAATGGATGAAAATCACTTCATTCTGGAATGTATTGAGTGAAAGAGTTGGGGGTGTAGGCTGAGTGAATGGATGAAAATCACTTCATTCTTGAATGTATTGAGTGAATGAGTTGGGGGTGTACGCCGAGTGAATGGATGAAAATCACTTCATTGTTGAATGTATTGAGTGAATGAGTTGGGAGTGTAGGCTGAGTGAATGGATGAAAATCACTTCATTCTTGAATGTATTGAGTGAATGAGTTGGGGGTGTAGGCCGAGTGAATGGATGAAAATCACTTCATTCTTGAATGTATTGAGTGAATGAGTTGGGGTGTAGGCTGAATGAATGGATGAAAATCACTTCATTCTTGAATGTATTGAGTGAATGAGTTGGGGTGTAGGCTGAGTGAAGGGATGAAAATCACTTCATTCTTGAATGTATTGAGTGAATGGATGAAAAAGGCCATTTAGCGTGAATAATAGTGCGTTAGTCTGATATGATCTGACCAGAGTGAAGTTTTCTGTGGATGTTCCTGGGGAGCGCCACAAAACAATGGAGGTCAGGACTGTTGACAAACATGTGAAGTGTAATCATATGATTAATGTCTCACCTTCAGTCTTCCACCTTGGAGTGCGGCCATGGCGGACCCCAATGACGTCAGTCTGCAGCCCGAGGAGCGAGTCCGCATCCTGACCAAGAAGGGCAGCTCAGTGGAGATCAACGAGCAGGTGCCCCCCCGACGCTACTTCCGCTCTGGCATGGAGATGATCCGCATGGCCCATGTCTACGCTGAAGAGGGCAACATCGAGCACGCCTTTGTCCTCTACAACAAGTACATCACGTGAGTTACTCACCTTAGTCCTCTGCAACACATACATCACCTTAGTCCTCTGCAACACATACATCACCTTAGTCCTCTGCAAGACATACATCACCTTAGTCCTCTACAACACATACATCACCTTAGTCCTCTGCAACACATACATCACCTTAGTCCTCTGCAACACATACATCACCTTAGTCCTCTGCAACACATACATCACCTTAGTCCTCTGCAAGACATACATCACCTTAGTCCTCTACAACACATACATCACCTTAGTCCTCTACAACACATACATCACCTTAGTCCTCTGCAACACATACATCACCTTAGTCCTCTGCAACACATACATCACCTTAGTCCTCTACAACACATACATCACCTTAGTCCTCTACAACAGTGGACCGATTGGTACCGGACCGCACAAGAAATAAAAATAAAAAAAATTGTTTTTATTTATTTATTTTATTTTTTTAAATGTATTAAATCAACATAAAAAGCACAATATATGCATTATATATCAATATAGATCAATACAGTCTGCAGGGATACAGTCCGTAAGCACACATGATTGTATTTCTTTATGACAAAAAAATAAAATACCATTAACCCCCCCAAAAAGGTTGGGGACCACTGTTGTAGAGCAGTGGTCCCCAACCTTTTTGTAGCTGCGGACCGGTCAACGCTTGAAAATTTGTCCCGGGGGGGGGGGTTATGGGTATGATATTTTTATTTTTTTGTCATAAAAAAATGCAATCCTGTGTGCTTACGGACTGAATCCCTGCAGACTGTATTGCTCTATATTGATATAATAATGTAGGAACCAGAAATATTAATAACAGAAAGAAACAACCCTTTTGTGCGAATGAGTGTGAATGAGTGTAAATGGGGGAGGGAGGTTTTTTGGGTTGGTGGACTAATTGTAAGTGTATCTTGTGTTTTTTTATGTTGATTTAATAAAAAAAAAAATATATATATATATATTTTTTTTTAAATTTATTTCTTGTGCGGCCCGGTACCAATCGATCCACGGACCGGTACCGAGCCGCGGCCCGGTGGTTGGGGACCACTGCTCTACAACACATGCATCACCTTAGTCCTCTACAACACATGCATCACCTTAGTCCTCTAAATAAATAAATAAATGATAATAATAATAATAATAATAATGGATTAGATTTATATAGCGCTTTTCTAGACACTCAAAGCGCTTCACAGAGAAGTGAGAACCCATCATTCATTTTTACAACTCATTCATTCATCATTCATTCTCCGGTGTGAGCGGCACCGGGGGCAAGGGTGAAGTGTCCTGCCCAAGGACACAACGGCAGCGATTTTTGGATGGTAAGAGGCGGGGAGCGAACCTGCAACCCTCAGGTTTCTGGCAAGGCCGCTCTACCCACTACGCCAAGCCGCCCCCAAATGATAAATGATAAATGGGTTATACTTGTATAGCGCTTTTCTACCTTCAAGGTACTCAAAGCTCTTTGACAGTATTTCCACATTTACCCATTCACACACACATTCACACACTGATGGCGGGAGCTGCCATGCAAGGCGCTAACCAGCAGCCATCAGAGGCAAAGGGTGAAGTGTCTTGTCCAAGGACACAACGGACGTGACTAGGAAGGTAGAAGGTGAACCCCAGTAACCAGCAACACTCCGATTGCTGGCACAGCCACTCTACCAACTTCGCCACGCCGTCTCCAACACATGCATCATCTTAGTCCTCTACAACAGTGGTCCATAAAAAAACATAAAAAACACAAGATACACTTACAATTAGTGCACCAACCCAAAAAACCTCCCTCCCCCATTTACACTCATTCGCACTCATTCGCACAAAAGGGTTGGTTCTTTCTGTTATTAATATTTCTGGTTCCTACATTATATATCAACATAGATCAATACAGTCTGCAGGGATACAGTCCGTAAGCAAGCATGATTGTATTTTTTTATGACACAAAAAAACAAAAATACCATACCCATAACCCCCCCCACCCCCCCGTTCCGTGGGACAAATTTTCAAGCGTTGACCGGTCCGCAGTTACAAAAAGGTTGGGGACCACTGCTCTACAACACATACATCACGTTAGTCCTCTACAACTCATGCATCACCTTAGTCCTCTACAACACATGCATCATCTTAGTCATAGTCCTCTACAACAGTGGTCCCCAACTTTTTTGTAACTGCGGGGGGGGAATAAGAAATAAAATACAAACTTTTTTTTTGTCATTTATGTTGATTTAATAAAAATAAAAAAAATATATATATTTTTTTTAAATTTTTTAATTGTGCGGCCCGGTACCAATCGATCCATGGACCGGGCCGTGGCCCGGTGGTTGGGGGTTGGGGACCAACACATACATCACCTTAGTCTTCTACAACATATGCATCACCTTAGTCCTCTACAACAGTGGTACCGGTCCGCACAAGGATTAAAAAATAAATAAAAATAAAAATATTTTATTTTTTATTAAATCAACATAAAAAACACAAGATACACTTACAATTAGTGCATCAACCCAAAAAACCTCCCTCCCCCATTTACACTCATTCACACTCATTAGCACAAAAGGGTTGTTTCTTTCTGTTATTAATATTTCTGGTTCCTACATTATATATCAATGTAGATCAATTCAGCCCGTAAGCACACATGATTGTATTTTTTTATGACAAAAAACAAAAAAATCATCTTAGTCCTCAGTGGCATACTTGCCAACCCTCCCGAATTTTCCGGGAGACTCCCGAATTTCAGTGCCTCTCCCGAAAATCTCCCGGGACAACCATTCTCCCGAATTTCTTCCGATTTCCAGCCGGACTTAAGTCACGCCCCCTCCAGGTCCGTGCGGACCTGAGTGAGAACAGCCTGTCGTCACGTCCGCTTGGTCAACCAAAAAGTAACCATAGAACACTATACCATATAGTGTTCTGTGGTTAGTTTTTGGTTGGCCAACAGTTTACGTTGTATTGCGCACCCTGACGGCAAGTGTGGGAGTCTTATTTTTTGTTTTTTTCAAACCCTTTACTTATAAAATTCAACATTTACATACTATCAAAAAAATAATAATTAAAACAAGTACAAAACAGCGCCAGGGGGTTTGTAAACTCAATAAAGCAACTAAAGAAGAATGCAATATATATATATATATATATATATATATATATATATATATATATATATATATATATATATATATATATATATATATATATATATATATATATATATATATTGTAGCGGTTGATTTAAGGACATAATTCACCACACCTGTTATTTATCTTTGTCATCATCATTCACTGTACTGTTCTGTTGTGCACATGACAATGTTGTTCTTTGTGTGTTGTTAAGAGCGAGTAATTCGGCGCGGCCCCTTTAAGTGGCCGTCAGTACATTCTCACAAAGGTGGGGGTTTGTTGTTCCCGCGATATTTGAGTGTTGTGATGAAAGCGTTCATTCTTGCTTGTGCTTTTCTTGAATAAACGACGCACACGTTTTTGTGTGTCAACTATATTTCAAGTTGTCTAGCCTTCACGCTACGAGCACAACAATATATACATATATATGTAACAAAATGTAAAGCCATAGGCTCACACAAGTTCTGTAAATAATCCAAATTTGGAGCACAGCATCATCGTTTTCACAGCTTTTTGGTTGTTAGAGGTAGTAAGTGTTTTAATGTAGAGTTTTAAATCTTTTTTAAAGGCACAAAAAACAGGTCGGGTATTGAGAAACTTACATTTATGAATATAAAACTTAGCCAATAGTATAATGAGGTTGCAAAGGTAAAATTCCTTTTAAAAATGTTTTTCATATAGTGTAAATCCAAATATCACATCTTTAAAACAAAGCACAAATTTGTCATGGGCAAGTGTGGGAGTCGGTTCTGAAGTATGAAGTAAAGAGACGTAACTTCATCACCTCGCCTGGTTATTGACTCCAACCCAGAATATTACACTGCTCCTTCAAAGGCTGTGCTACTGGCTGCAAAGCATTGCACTTTCAAATACAACAATGAGTAGAGAGGAGTGTTATGTGTGTATATGTGTAAATAAATGAACACTGAAATTCAAGTATTTAATTTATTTATATGTATATATATATATATATATATATATATATATATATATATATATATATATATATATATATATATATATATATATATATATATATATATATATATATATATATATATATATATATATATATATATATATATATATATATATATATATATATATATATATATATATATATATATATATATATATATATATATATAACTTAAAGTCAAGTATTTATTTTATTTATATATATATATAAGAAATACTTGAATTTCAGTGAATTCTAGCTATAAATATACTCCTCCCCCTTGACCCCGGCCCCGTCCACCCCGACCCCGCCCACCTCAAAACCCCCCCAATATATATCATTACAGTCTGCAGGGATACAGTCCGTAAGCACACATGATTGTATTTCTTTATGACACATGCATCACCTTAGTCCTCTACAACACATGCATCACCTTAGTCCTCTACAACAGTGGTTCTCAAATGGGGGTACGCGTACCCCTGGGGGTACTTGAAGGTATGCCAAGGGGTACGTGAGATTTGTTTTAAATGTCTGTCAAAAAGAACTGTGAAAAGAAATGCAACAATGCAATATTCAGTGTTGACAGCTTTTTTGTGGACATTTTCCATAAATATTGATGTTAAAGATTTTTGTTTTTGTGAAGAAATGTTTAGAATTAAGTTCATGAATCCAGATGGATCTGTATTACAATCCCCAAAGAGGGCAGTTTAAGTTGATGATTACTTCTATGTGCAGAAATCTTTATTTATAATTGAATCAGTTGTTTTTTTTTTCAACAAGTTTTTAGTTATTTTTTAATCTTTTTTTCCAAATAGTTCAAGAAAGACCACAACAAATGAGCAATATTTTGCCCTGTTATACAATTTAATAAATCAGAAACTGATGACATAGTGCTGTATTTTACTTCTTTATCTCTTTTTTTCAACCAAAAATGCTTTGCTCTGATTAGGGGGTACTTGAATTAAAAAAAATGTTTACAGGGGGTACATCACTGAAAAAAGGTTGAGAACCACTGCTCTACAACACATGTATCACCTTAGTCCTCTACAACACATGCATCACCTTAGTCCTCTACAACACATACATCACCTTAGTGCTCTACAACACATGCATCACCTTAGTCCTCTACAACACATGCATCACCTTAGTCCTCTACAACACATGCATCACCTTAGTCCTCTACAACACATGCATCACCTTAGTCCTCTACAACACATACATCACCTTAGTCCTCTACAACACATACATCAGGTGAGTCACATGCCTCCCTGACTGTGTCCCACATCACATGAAGAACCTTTGTCTTGTCCTCAAGTCTCTTCATAGAAAAACTGCCCAGACATCGGGACTACAAGACGGCCAACATCCCTGAGAAGAAAGACACACTGAAGGTAAGAAGGACACAATCTCCTCTAACATGCTGAAGGTACACCTGACATGTCTCACTTGCACACCTCCTCTAACACACAGAAGGTACACCTGACATGTCTCACCTGCACACCTCCTCTAACACAGTGTTTTTCAACCTTTTTTGAGCCAAGGCACATTTGTTGCGTTGAAAAAATCTGGAGGCACACCACCACCAGAAATCATTAAAAAAACGAAACTCAGTTGACAGTAAAAAGTTGTTGTCACAATTGTTGGATATGACTTTAAACCATAACCAAGCATGTATCAATATAGGTCTTGTCTCAAAGTAGGTGTACTGTATCAATATAGGTCTTGTCTCAAAGTAGGTGTACTGTAACAATATAGGTCTTGTCTCAAAGTAGGTGTACTGTCACCACCTGTCACATCACTCCCTGACTTATTTTGAGTTTTTCGCTGTTTTCCTGTGTGTAGTGTTTTACTTCATGTCTTGCGCTCCTATTTTGGTGGCCTCTTTCTATTTTTTGGTATTTTCCTGTAGCAGTTTCATGTCTTCCTTTGAGCAATATTTCCCGCATCTACTTTGTTTTAGCAATCGAGAATATTTCAGTTGTTTTTAACCTTCTTTGTTGGGACATTGTTGATTGTCATGTCATGTTCGGATGTACATTGTGCACGCCGTCTTTGCTCCACAGTAAGTCTTTGCTGTTGTCCAGCATTCTGTTTTTGTTTACTTTGTAGCCAGTTCAGTTTTAGTTTCGTTCTACATAGCCTTACCGAAGCTTCAATGCCTTTTCTTAGGGGCACTCACCTTTTGTTTATTTTTGGTTTAAGCATTAGACACCTTTTTACCTGCACGCTGCCTCCCGCTGTTTCCCACATCTACAAAGCAATGAGCTACCGGCTGCCACCTACTGATATTGAAGAGTATTACACGGTTACTCTGCCGAGCTCTAGACAGCACCGACACTCAACAACAACACATCATTTGCAGACTATAATTACTGGTTTGCAAAAAATATTTTTAACCCAAATAGGTGAAATTAGATCATCTCCCACGGCACACCAGACTGTATCTCATGGCACGCCACGGCACAGTGGTTGAAAAACACTGCTCTAACACACTGAAGATACACTTGAGATGTCTCACCTGCACACCTCCTCTAACACATTGAAGGTACACCTGAGATGTCTCACCTGCACACCTCCTCTAAAACCTGTCCTTCTTCTACAGAAACTGAAGGACGTGGCTTTCCCTCAGGCCGAGATCTTGAAGAAAGCTCTGACCAAGAGATTTGAACAAGAGTATGCACAGTACCTGGTCAAGAAGGTAAACTTCTTGGTCACAGTCCAGGAACTGGGAGGGAGGTCCCACCACAAGACTTGATGAGTGTCCTTAGACACACCTTGCACCTTCACCTAGGGCTGGACCACTTCTGACTTCCACTTCCAAATGCTCACTAACACAGATTTAGACACACCTGTGCAATAATAATTCTGTTTAATCAGCACCTTGATATGACACAGCTGTGAGGTGGGAGGTACTAAAGAAGAAATGCTCACTAACACAGATTAGACACACCTGTGAGGTGGGAGGGATTAAAAAATAAATGCTCACTAACACAGATTAGACCCACCTGTGAGGTGGAAGGGACTAAAGAAGAAATGCTCACTAACACAGTTTAGACCCACCTGTGAGGTGGGAGGGACTAAATAAGAAATACTAAATAAATGATAAATGGGTTATACTTGTATAGCGCTTTTCTACCTTCAAGGTACTCAAAGCGCTTTGACAGTATATCCACATTCACCCATTCACACACACATTCACACACTGATGGCGGGAGCTGCCATGCAAGGCGCTAACCAGCAGCCATCAGGAGCAAAGGTGAAGTGTCTTGCCCAAGGACACAACGGACGTGACTAGGAATGTAGAAGGTGGGGATTGAACCCCAGTAACCAGCAAACTTCCGATTGCTGGCACAGCCACTCTACCAACTTCGCCACGCCGTTCCCAAGACTGATTAGCCACACCTGTGAGGTGGGAGGGACTAAAGAAATGCTCCCTAACAGATTTAGACACACCTGTGAGGTGGGAGGGACTAAAGAAGAAATGCTCACTAACACAGTTTAGACCCACCTGTGAGGTGGGAGGGACTAAAGAAGAAATGTTTACTAACAATGATTAGACACACCTGTGAGGTGGGAGGGACTAAAGGAGAAATACTCACTAACACAGATTAGACACACCTGTGATATGGGAGGGACTAAAGTAGAAATGCCCACTAACAGATTTCGACACACCTGTGAGGTAGGAGGGACTAAAGAACTCGTTAACACAGATTAGACCCACCTGTGAGGTGGGAGGGACTAAAGAAGAAATGCCCACTAACAAATTTAGGCACACCTGTGAGGTGGGAGGGACTAAAGAACTCGTAAACACAGATTAGACCCACCTGTGAGATAGGAGGGACTAAAGAAGAAATATTCACTAACAGATTTAGACCCACCTGTGAGGTGGGAGGGACTAAAGAAGAAATACTCACTAACACATATTAGACACACCTGTGAGGTGGGAGGGACTAAAGAAGAAATGCCCACTAACAGATTTAGACACACCTGTGAGGTGGGAGGGACTAAATAATTTGTTAACACAGATTAGACCCACCTGTGAGGTGGGGGGGACTATAGAAGAAATGCTCACTAACACAGATTAGACCCACCTGTGCGGTGGGAGGGACTAAAGAAGAAATGCTCACTAACACAGTTTAGACACACCTGTGAGGCGGGAGGGACTACAGTAGAAATGCTTACTAACACAGTTTTAGACACACCTGTGAGGTGGGAGGGACTAAAGAAGAAATGCTCACTAACACAGTTTAGACACACCTGTGAGGCGGGAGGGACTAAAGAAGAAATGCTCACTAACACAGATTATATACACCTGTGAGGTGGGAGTGACTAAAGAATAAAGGCTCACTAAAACAGATTTAGGCACACCTGTGAGGTGGGAGGGACTAAAGAAGAAATGCTCACTAACAGATTAGACACACCTTTGAGGCGGGAGTGACTAAAGAATAAAGGCTCACTAAAACAGATTTAGACACACCTGTGAGGTGGGAGGAACTAAAGAACTCGTAAACACAGATTAGACCCACCTGTGAGGTGGGAGGGACTAAAGAAGAAATGCTCACTAACACAGTTTAGACACACCTGTGAGGTGGGAGGGACTAAGGAAGAAATGCTCACTAACACTGATTAGACACACTTGTGAGGTGGGAGGAACTAAAGAAGAAATGCCCACTAAAAGATTTAGACACACCTGTGAGGTGGGAAGGGACTAAAGAAGAAATGCTCACTAACACAGATTAGACACACCTGTGAGGTAGGAGGAACTAAAGAACTCGTTAACACAGATTAGACCCACCTGTGAGGTGGGAGGGACTAAAGAAGAAGTGCCCTCTAACAGATTTAGACACACCTGTGAGGTGGGAGGGACTAAAGAAGAAATGTTCACTAACACAGATTAGACACACCTGTATGGTAGGAGGGACTAAAGAATAAATGCTCACTAACACAGATTAGACACACCTGTGAGGTGGGAGGGACTAAAGAAGAAATGCTCACTAACACAGTTTAGACACACCTGTGAGGTGGGAGTGACTAAAGAATAAAGGCTCACTAAAACAGATTTAGACACACCTGTGAGGTGGGAAGGACTAAAGAACTCGTTAACACAGATTAGACCCACCTGTGAGGTGGGAGGGACTAAAGAAGAAATGCTCACTAACACAGGTTAGACCCACCTGTGAGGTGGGAGGGACTAAAGAAGAAATGCTCACTAACACAGTTTAGACACACCTGTGAGGTGGGAGGCACTACAGAAGAAATGCTTACTAACACAGATTAGACACACCTGTGAGGTGGGAAGGGACTAAAGAAGAAATGCTCACTAATACAGAGTAGACACACCCGTGAAGTGGGAGGGACTAAAGAATACAGGCTCACTAAAACAGATTTAGACACACCTGTGAGGTGGGAGGGACTAAAGAAGAAATGCTCACTAACACAGATTAAACACACCTGTGAGGTGGGAGGGACTACAGAAGAAATGCTTACTAACACAGATTTAGAGACACCTTTGAGGTGGGAGGGACTAAAGGACAAATGCTCACTAACACAGATTTAGACACACCTGTGAGGTGGGAGGGACTAAAGAAGAAATGCTCACTAACACAGATTAAACACACCTGTGAGGTGGGAGGGACTACAGAAGAAATGCTTACTAACACAGATTTAGAGACACCTTTGAGGTGGGAGGGACTAAAGGACAAATGCTCACTAACACAGATTTAGACACACCTGTGAGGTGGGAGGGACTAAAGAACTCGTAAACACAGCTTAGACACACCTGTGAGGTGGGAAGGACTAAAGAAGAAATGCTCACTAACACAGATTAAACACACCTGTGAGGTGGGAGGGACTACAGAAGAAATGCTCACTAACACAGATTTAGACACACCTGTGAGGTGGGAGGGACTAAAGAACTCGTAAACACAGCTTAGACACACCTGTGAGGTGGGAAGGACTAAAGAAGAAATGCTCACTAACACAGATTAAACACACCTGTGAGGTGGGAGGGACTAAAGAAGAAAGGCTCACTAACACAGTTTAAACACACCTGTGAGGTGGGAGGGACTACAGAAGAAATGCTTCCTAACACAGATTTAGACACACCTGTGAGGTGGGAGGGACTAAAGGAGAAATGCTCACTAACACAGATTTAGACACACCTGTGAGGTGGGAGGGGCTAAAGAACTCGTAAACACAGATTAGACACACCTGTGAGGTGGGAGTGACTAAAGAATAAAGGCTTACTAAAACAGATTTAGACACACCTGTGAGGTGGGAGGGACTAAAGAACTCGTAAACACAGATTAGACAGCCCTTTGAGACACTTGTGATTTAGGGCTATATAAATAAACATTGATTGATTGATTGATTGATTAGACCCACTTGTGAGGTGGGAGGGACTAAAGAAGAAATGCTCACTAACACTGTTTAGACACACATGTGAGGTGGGAGGGACTAAAGAAGAAATATTCACTAACAGATTTAGACCCACCTGTGAGGTGGGAGGGACTAAAGAAGAAATGCCCACTAACAGATTTAGACACACTTGTGAGGTGGGAGGGACTAAAGAATTTGTTAACACAGATTAGACCCACCTGTGAGGTGGGGGGGGATTAAAGAAGAAATGCTCACTAACACAGATTAGACCCACCTGTGAGGTGGGAGGGACTACAGAAGAAATGCTTACTAACACAGTTTTAGACACACCTGTGAGGTGGGAGGGACTAAAGAATAAAGGCTCACTAAAACAGATTTAGACACACCTGTGAGGTGGGAGGGACTAAAGAAGAAATGCTCACTAACACTGATTAGACACACCTGTGAGGTGGGAGGGACTAAAGAAGAAATGCCCACTAACAGATTTAGACACACCTGTGAGGTGGGAGGGACTAAAGAACTCGTTAACACAGATTAGACCCACCTGTGAGGTGGGAGGGACTAAAGAAGAAATGCTCACTAACACAGGTAAGACCCACCTGTGAGGTGAGAGGGACTAAAGAAGAAATGCTCACTAACACAGGCTAGACACACCTGTGACGTGGGAGGGACTAAAGAAGAAATACTCACTAACACAGATTAGACACACCTGTGAGATGGGAGGGACTAAAGAAGAAATGCCCACTAACAGATTTCGACACACCTGTGAGGTAGGAGGGACTAAAAAAGAAATGCTCACTAACACAGATTAGACACACCTGTGAGGTGGGAGGGACTAAAGAAGAAATGCTCACTAACACAGATTAGACACCTGTGAGGTGGGAGGGACTACAGAAGAAATGCTTACTAACACAGATTTAGACACACCTGTGAGGTGGGAGGGACTATAGAAGAAATGCTCACTAACACAGGTTAGACACACCTGTGAGGTGGGAGTGACTAAAGAACTCGTTAACACAGATTAGACCCACCTGTGAGGTGGGAGGGACTAAAGAATAAATGCTTACTAACACAGATTAGACACACCTGTGAGGTGGGAGGGACTAAAGAAGAAATGCTCACAGACATTAATATTTAAGAGGAACAGGTCTTTTATGTCAAAGTTTGACATCAACTCATGAAGGTCAAGTGTTTGAGTTGCGTGCGACAGCTGACCTTTGACCTGTGACCTTGCAGAAGGCGGAGGAGGAGGCGCAGGCGTTAGAGCAGTCCCGGCAGCGAGCGCTGAATGAGGAGCGTGAGCGTGTGGCCGTGATGACGCGGCGCCAGCAGGAACAAGAACAGTTCAGTGCCTTCGAGGAGATGATCCGCCGCCAGGAGCTGGAGAGGGAGCGCCAACGCGTGCTGCTGGAGTTTGCCACGCCCTCCGCCCCAGCCCCCGACACGCCGCTTATTCCTGGCATCCAGGGGCCCCCCGCCCTCTCGCCCAACGACCCCCTCGGTCCCAGGGACATGTCCGGCGGCATCAACCACCAAGACAATCGCACCTCCGCAGTCGTGTCCCCGCCCACCTTTGACCGCACCCTCAAGCCCGGCTCATTGGTCAGCCCAGGAAACAACAGTGAGTTTATGCCATTGAATTCTTGTCTGGGAAGGTCCCCACAATGTGATTATTTTGTTCTGGCTATTGTCTGGGAAGGTCCCCACAATGTGATTATTTTTTTCTGGTTCTTGTCTGGGAAGGTCCCCACAATTTGTTCTGGTTCTTGTCTGGGAAGGTCCCCACAATGTGATTATTTTGTTCTGGCTATTGTCTGGGAAGGTCCCCACAATGTGATTATTTTTTTCTGGTTCTTGTCTGGGAATGTCCCCACAATTTGTTCTGGTTCTTGTCTGGGAAGGTCCCCACAATGTGATTATTTTGTTCTGGTTCTTGTCTGAATAGGTACCCACAATGTGATTATTTTGTTCTGCTTCTTGTCTGAATAGGTCCCCACAATGTGATTATTTTGTTCTGGTCCTTGTCTGGGAAGGTCCCCACAATGTGATTATTTTGTTCGTATTCTTGTCTGGGAAGGTCCCCACAATTGTATTATTTGGTTCACATTCTTGTCTGGGAAGGTCCCCACAATGTGATTATTTTGTTGTGGTTGTTGTCTGGGAAGGTCCCCACAATGTCATTATTTTGTTCTGGTTCTTGTCTGGGAACGTCCCCACAATGTGATTATTTGGTTCGTATCCTTGTCTGGGAAGGTCCCCACAATGTGATTATTTTGTTCTGGCTCATGTCTGGGAAGGTCCCCACAGTGTGATTATTTTGTTCTGGTTGTTGTCTGGGAAGGTCCCCACAATATAATTATTTTCTTCAGATTTTTGTCTGGGAAGGTCCCCAGAATGTGATTATTTGGTTCGTATTGTTGTCTGAGAAGGTCCCCACAATGTGGTTATTTGGTTCTGATTCTTGTCTGGGAAGGTCCCCAGAATGTGATTATTTGGTTCATATTCTTGTCTGAGAAGTAGGGCTGGGCGATATGGCCTTTTTTAAATATCGCAATATTTTAAGGCCATATCGCGATACACGATATATATCTCGATATTTTGCCTTAGCCTTGAATGAACACATGATGCATATAAACACAGCAGTATGATGATTCTATATGTCTACATTAAAACATTCTTCTTCATACTGCATTATTAATCAATCAATCAATCAATCAATGTTTATTTTTATAGCCCTAAATCACAAGTGTCTCAAAGGGCTGCACAAGCCACAACGACATCCTCGGTACAGAGCCCACATAAGGGCAAGGAAAAACTCACCCCAGTGGGACGTCGATGTGAATGACTATGAGAAACCTTGGAGAAGACCGCATATCCAATCCAATCCAATCCAATCCACTTTATTTATAAAGCACATTTACACAACAAGAATGTTTCCAAAGTGCTGCACAGCCATGTTAAAAACAATATTAAAAACAATATTATGCTACACCAATGACTGAATAAAAACAAAGAATAAATTAATAGAAAACCAAAACAAAAAAAATATAAAAAATAAATATGATTAAAAACGATTTTAAAGGGTAAAACCAATTAAATCAGTAAAATAGACATCAAAATTTATTTAAAAAAAAACACAGAGGACAACAGAGGACAGAAGACCACATAACTCACGTAGTGTTAAAAGCCAAAGAATAAAAGTGGGTTTTAAGACGAGACTTAAAACACTCCACTGTGGAAGCAGTTTGAACATGGAGGGGCAGAGTGTTCCAGAGCTTAGGGCCGACCACAGAGAAGGCCCTGTCTCCCCTGGTTTTAAGTCTCGTCCTGGGCACCACGAGCTGGAGCTGGCTCTCGGACCTCAGAGCGCGCGCGGTAGTGTAAATTTGGATGAGGTCCGAGATATACTGAGGTGCCAGTCCATGTAAAGCTTTAAAAACAAACAGCAAGGTTTTAAAATCAATTCTAAAATGAACAGGGAGCCATTGCAAACTCCGAAGAATTGGGGTTATATGCTCGCGTTTCCTGGCCCCTGTTAAAAGTCGTGCTGCCGCGTTCTGAACTAACTGCAACCTGGAGAGAGCTTTTTGGCTAATGCCAGCATAAAGTGCATTGCAGTAGTCCAGGCGACTTGAAATAAAAGCATGCACGACTTGTTCAAAAAGGTTTAAAGATAAAAATGGCTTTACCTTTACTAAAAGACGAAGATTATAAAAACACGATTTTAAAACGCCATTGACTTCTTTGTCAAATTTAAAATCGCTGTCTATAGTGACGCCAAGGCTGGTGACTTTGGGACGCACATAATTTTGCAATGGTCCCAAGTCAGTTAGGGCCGGACCAAAAACTGAAATTTCCGTTTTTCCCTCATTCATTACTAAAACATTCTGGGCTAACCAAGCCTTGACATCGCATAGACAGTTGAGAAGGGGTGTCAGGGGGCCGTGGCCTTTTGAAATTGGCATATAAATTTGGCAGTCATCTGCATAAAAGTGATAAGACACTCCATGTTTCTTAAAAATCTCTCCAAGAGGGAGAATGTATAAGGAAAACAGGATGGGGCCTAGAATAGATCCCTGGGGGACACCACAGTAAAGCGTAGCAGAAGAAGAGGTGGCGTCCCCCAGCCTGACAGAGAAGGACCTCTCTGACAGGTAGGATCTGAACCACTCTAATGCAGTCCCCCTGACACCCACACAGTCTCTCAGGCGGTCTAAAATAATTGTGTGGTCGACTGTGTCAAAGGCAGCTGTAAGATCTAAAAGCACTAAAATGGCAGAGCTACCAGAATCAGACATTAAAAGCAAGTCATTAAAAACCTTTAAAAGTGCAGATTCAGTACTGTGCAAAGCTTTGTATCCAGACTGAAATGGATCTAAAGTGCTATTTTCATCTAAAAAAGGCTACAGTTGCGCTAAAACACATTCCTCCAGAATTTTTGACACAAAAGGTAATTTGGAAATGGGCCGATAATTTGACAAACTTGTAGGATCTAGACCTGTTTTTTTAATCAAAGGCTCAACAACAGCTCTTTTACAAAAAGAGGGCACACTGGCAGAAATCAAGCTGCTGTTGATGATGTCCCTAACAGACAAGTCAATAGTGTCCCAGATTTCTTCAAAAAAGCGAGGGGGGACTGGGTCTGTGGGACAGGACGAGGGTTTTAGTTTGTCGACTATTCCTGTAAGCATATGTGGGTAACCCCCCCCAGGGGAGACCGAAAGCAATAGATGTCGAGTGGGTCTGACATAGTATTTTGAAAGTCCAGTCCATAGTGGATCTAACATATTAGTGAAAGTCCAGTCCATAGTGGGGCCAGCAGGAAACCATCCCGAGCGGAGACGGGTCAGCAGCGCAGAGATGTCCCCAACCGATGCACAGGCGAGCGGTCCACCCCGGGTCCCGACTCTGGACAGCCAGCACTTCATCCATGGCCACCGGACCTGTATGTCTCCCCCTCCACAAGGCAGAGGGGGGCCGAGGAGAAAAGAAAAGAAACGCCAGATCAACTGGTATAAACAGGGGGTCTATTTAAAGGCTAGAGTATACAAATTAGTTTTAAGATGGGACTTGAATGCTTCTACTGAGGTAGCATCACTAACTGTTACCGGGAGGGCATTCCATAGTACTGGAGCCCGAATAGAAAACGCTCTATAGCCCACAGACGTTTTTTGGGCTCTCGGAATCACTAATAAGCCGGAGTTCTTTGAACGCAGATTTCTTGCCGGGACATATGGTACAATATAATCGGCAAGATAGGCTGGAGCTAGACCGTGTAGTATTTTATACATAAGTAGTAAAACCTTAAAGTCACATCTTAAGTGCACAGGAAGCCAGTGCAGGTGAGCCAGTATAGGCGTAATATGATCAAACTTTCTTGTTCTTGTCAAAAGTCTAGCAGCCGCATTTTGTACCAACTGTAATCTTTTAATGCTAGACATAGGGAGACCCGAAAATAATATGTTACAGTAATCGAGACGAGACGTAACGAACGCATGAATAATGATCTCAGCGTCGCTAGTGGACAAAATGGAACAAATTTTAGCGATATTACGAAGATGAAAGAAGGCCGTTTTAGTAACACTCTTGATGTGTGACTCAAACGAGAGAGTTGGGTCGAAGATAATACCCAGATTCTTTACCGAGTCGCCTTGTGTAATTGTTTGGTTATCAAATGTTAAGGTGGTATTATTAAATAAATGTCGGTGTCTAGCAGGACCGATAATCAGCATTTCCATTTTCTTGGCGTAGAGTTGCAAAAAGTTAGCGGACCTCCATTGTTTAATTTCATTAAGACACGCCTCCAGCTGACTACAATCCAGCGTGTTGGTCATCTTTAGGGGCATGTAGAGTTGGGTGTCATCAGCATAACAGTGAAAGCTAACACCGTATTTGCGTATGATGTCGCCTAGCGGCAGCATGTAAATACTAAAGAGTGCAGGGCCGAGAACCGAACCCTGGGGAACTCCGCACGTTACCTTAACATAGTCCGATGTCACATTGTTATGGGAGACGCACTGCATCCTGTCAGTAAGATAAGAGTTAAACCAAGACATGGCTAATTCTGACCAGTGACGTGCGGTGAGGTTCATGACTGGTGAGGCACGGACTTCATCACAGTCAGATTTACAAACATATGAACCCTAAAGAGTATCTTATTCACCATTTGATTAGCAGCAGTTAACGGGTTATGTTTAAAAGCTCATACCAGCATTCTTCCCTGCTTGGCACTCAGCATCAAGGGTTGGAATTGGGGGTTAAATCACCAAAAATGATTCCCA
This sequence comes from Entelurus aequoreus, assembly GCF_033978785.1. Taxonomy (NCBI): domain Eukaryota; kingdom Metazoa; phylum Chordata; class Actinopteri; order Syngnathiformes; family Syngnathidae; genus Entelurus; species Entelurus aequoreus. Next base: position 36,000,273 of record NC_084736.1, on the reverse strand, counting down.
GGCACGGCGCCGCTGCTGCCCACTGCTCCCCTCACCTCCCAGGGGGTGAACAAGGGGATGGGTCAAATGCAGAGGACAAATTTCACCACACCTAGTGTGTGTGTGACAATCATTGGTACTTTAACTTAACTTTAACTTTACACATAGAAACTGTAGCACACAAAAAAGCACATTTAATAAAAAAAAACGTTATTATGGTCTTACCTTTACTTATAGGTGCGGGAACAGTGGTGTTCGTGTTGGAGGAGTTGTAAATGAATGAAATATGAAATCCGTGCTGCAGTCTGCAGGTGTACCTAATGTTGTGTCCCTGAGGTCGTTCGCAGCTCCTCCGGCGCGAGCATTGTTGTTTTTGCACTTTTTGGCTTCTTGTTAAGTGACTTTTTTTGGGGGTGGATTTGGTCTTGCATGTGGAGGGTTTGGGTGTGGGCTTTGGTTGGTGTGGCGCTCCCGTCGGGCGGTGCATTCTGCGGCGGACGTGCTTGGCACCAGGAGGCGGGGTTATGAGGCGAGCCTCTCACAGTGCGTCTTCGCAGCAGTTTTATGATCGCTCAGCACAAGAAATACTTTACACACATACAGTTGTTGACAAAATACACTGGACATTATATACCTCAGCTAGCTAAACTATGGAAATGTATAATATAATTCATATAGCAATACGGTCTCACTGCACAGCAGGCCAGCAGTTAGCCGAATCATTGCGCACAATCCATGTTGAGGCACAACTGAGTGACGTGCCTCAACTGGCTGCTGATCACCGCACCGTCTCTTCTCAGTATTTGACCGGCAAATGTGAAAATAAAAATAATCTAAAACTGGTGAAGTTAAATGGAAAATAACTTTAGTATAATCACTGGATACATATAACAATTTAATTAATTTTTTTTTCTTTTTACATTTTTTTTCTTTCCATGATGACAGGTTAGGCCGTGCCTCCCCTGCCTCCAGAGACGGCACGTCACTGAGTCTGACATACCAATACGTGTTTTGATACGCTCTAATAAAATATTATGATCGACGGTATCGAAAGCAGCGCTAAGATCAAGAAGCAGCAACATGGATGACGCATCAGAATCCATCGTTAGCAATAGATCATTAGTCATTTTTGCGAGGGCTGTCTCCATAGAGTGATTTGCCCTGAAACCGGATTGAAAAGGTTCACAGAAATTGTTAGACACTAAGTGTTCATTTAGCTGCTGTGCAACAATTTTTTCGAGGATTTTCGAAATAAAGGGAAGGTGGGTAGTTTACCATGAGGTCAGGATCGAGGTTAGGTCTTTTGAGCAGAGGATGAATAACCGCTTTTTTGAATGCTAAGGGAACAGTGCCAGAGGAAAGTGATAAGTTTATAATATTTAGCACTGATGGACCTAATAATACAAAAAGCTCCTTGATAAGTTTCCCAGGAAGTCGGTCAAGTAAACATGTTGTTTGTTTTATCCCACTTACACGCCGTAATAATTCCTCTAATGTTATTTCATCAAAAAGAGAGACTATTTTAGAGGGCAGTATCCGTTGTATATACAGTCGTATCTGTGTTAATAGAACCCAGTTGTAGCTGGGATGCGTTATCTTTAATCTCCTTTCTAATGAGTTAAATTTTCTTATTAAAGAAATTCATAAAGTCATCTGCCGAGTGGGTGGAGCTACTGGAAGAAGTCCCTTGTCGGGTTAGCGACGCTATTGTACTAATTAAAAATTTAGGATCGTTTTTGTTGAGGCGGATGAGATTTGAGTAATATTTAACTTTAGCTAAGGTAAGCATGCGTTTATAAGTTATTAAACTATCACTCCATGCTTGATGGAAAACCTCAAGTTTAGTCGCGCGCCATTTGCGTTCCAGCTTTCTACATGATAATTTACGAGCTCTAGTTTCTTCTGTTAACCATGGGGTACACCTTTTAGGGGCCCTTTTTTGCTTTAGCGGTGCTATACTATCAATGGTTTCGCGCAGGGCGTCGTCAAAGTTGTTAGTGAGGTTATCAATAGAGCCGACATAATTTGGGAATGGTGCCATTACCGAAGGCAGTAGGTCAGCAAGAGTCATCGTTGTGGCAGCATTAATGTTGCGGCTGCTATAGCAGTTATTATTATTATTAGCTTGTTGACAATGAGTCAGAACTTCGAATTGTATAAGGTAATGATCGGACATTACTTTAGTATACGGGAGTATCATAACTTTGGAGGTGGTGACACCCCTGACAAGCACTAGATCTATCGTATTACCGTTGCGATGCGTGGGTACATTTATTATTTGTGTAAGACCACAGCTATCAATTATAGTCTGGAGCGCCACGCACTGAGTGTTCGATGGGGTATTCATATGGATATTAAAGTCCCCCATTATGATTATATTGTCGGCGTGCGTCACTAGATCAGCAACAAACTCTGAAAATTCACTGAAAAAGTCCGAATAGGGCCCTGGGGGGCGGTAGATAACAGCCAGGTCGAGAGGCAGCGGTGTGACAGACCTCATAGTAAGCACCTCAAACGATTTATATTTATTATTTAGGTTACGGGTAAGGTTAAAGTTTTCATTGTATATTAGTGTGACCCCCCCGCTCCTTTTAAGGGGACGGGCAATATGTGCATTCGTATAGTTAGGAGGAGGGGCCTCATTTAGCGCAAAAAAATCGTCTGGTTTGAGCCAGGTTTCGCTAAGACCAATGACGTTAAGATTGTTGTCTCTAATGACCTCATTAACTAATAACGTTTTGGGAGACAACGATCTTATGTTTAAAAGCTTACATTATAGGTATTGGGCTGTTTTGACGAGTTTTTGTTGAAATTATCCGTAGTAGCAATATTAATAATATTGCGTTTATTATGCGTAGTGCACTTTAAATAGTTTCGACCATATCTAGGAATTAATATGACGGGAATTTTCAGATTGTTTGCTTGGTGCTGCGATAAACTGAACGCACAATAGTATGCCACCTCAGTAGAATGCATGTCTACCTCTGACACAGTCACAACAGAAAAAACATGTGAGTTGTGTATTATTCTACGAGAATTGCTATGTGTGCAGGGATTATCCAGCCTGGCGCTGGCTAGTTCTGTCTTAACTGACTCCTCACCCGGACTAGCAGACTCTGTAATTGCCTGTGACCGGGCTTGCTCTAGTATAGGTAGTCAAGTGTGACTCAAACAGTAGTCTATGTTCCTAGTCAGGATGATGGCGCCTTCCTGATTAGGGTCTCTCATCAGCAAGCCTGGTTTGCCCCAGAAAAAGGGCCAATTATCAATAAACGTTAGTCCCTGTTGTCTACAGAGGCTAGCCAGCCACTTGTTAAGCGAGACTAATCTGCTATAACTCTCATCATTGCCTCTCGCAGGCAGGGGGCCAGAGATAATTACTCGATGCATGGGCATCTTTCTAGCGAGATCACAAGTCCTGGCTATGTTTCTCTTTGTAATCTCTGACTGTCTCATTCTAGTGTCATTGGAGCCAACGTGTACAACTATATTCGCATAACTAGTGGTGCAATTAGCCTGTCGTACGTGTTTACTAGGCTTGTTGCGAGTTAGCTCCCTAAGATTGGCTTCAATGTCAGGTGCTCTGGCCCCGGGAATACACTTAATTGTGGCTGGTTTGCTAAGCTTTATGTTTCGGGTGATGGAGTCCCCTATGACTAAGGTGTGGTGCCCGGTAGACTGGGGTGTAGGGCTAGCTAAAGGGCTAAATCTATTATGCGTCTCAACCGGTACACCGTAGCTTATAGGTCGCTTAGGATTGCTATAAACTGGGCTAGTTAGCCCGCTACAGCTAACGCTAGCAGATGTGTCCGCAACATCTAAAGTTACAAGATTACTCTGCTCTAACTGGCGGACACGGACCTCTAGCAGAGCCAACTTATCCATGAGTAAGGTGCACGACGCACAGGAAGCCATACTTACGGTATTTTCTGTCACCGAGTGAAGTTCCTACTGTCTTCCGGGAAGTGGTCACGGTGTGCGGGAGTAGATGCCTTCTGACCGACGACCGGCGCCGCCTTTCTCCGCGATGATTTCGTTAGCTTAGCAGCTAGCTAGCTGAGGAAGGGGTGGTGAGACAGAGATCGGGTGATTTGCAAGTTAATTAGGACTACTAAATATGTTTGGGAAGTAGTAAAGAAAGCTGCAAAACAATTAAAAGCACACAGATAGAACGATACTTAGCTTTTTCGCAACAGCGAGCAGTCAGCGAGCAGTCACTCATTCTTCTTCATACTGCATTAATATATGCTACTTTAAAACTTTCTTGCAGAGAACGAAATCACAACTACAAAAATGACAATATTTTTCATACGGTGTTGATCTGGCAATGTTTGCCTCTGCATTTTGATGGTGTGGGCGTGTGGCACCGAATGGAGATGTTGACATGCGGAGTAAGCGCTCTTCATTCTCTAGCAGGTGACTTTTCAAATGATGCTACATATTAGCAGTAATGCTACTTTTTGTAACAACGCTTTTGCCCCACACTTGACAAATTACGGTTGTCTGTTCGACATATTCCCACTTGAAGCCAAACCACCGCCAGATGATGGACCCCCTGCTGTTTTTTGGGGGAATGAATTATTCCTTCATTTGTTACCAGATTCGCACCTTCTCTCTCTCGTATTACCACTCGCACGGCTGCGCTAGCATCACGGCTAACGTTACCCATGCTGCTACCTCTTTGCTGCGCGAGGGCGAAGACCTATGTGACGTATGTCGTGACAGTATGTGACGTATGTAAGAAGGTGCGCTTGTCTGTCTGTGAGAAGGAGACACAGGAAGCGAGGAGAGCCTGTAGTGTAATGCCAGCAGCTAAAAGCAACAGCGTGAGAACGTATACTGGAATATCACGATATAGTCATTTTTTATATCGCACAGAGACAAACCCGCGATATATCGCGTATATCGATATATCGCCCAGCCCTACTGAGAAGGTCCCGACAACGTGATTATTTGGTTTGTATTCTTGTCTGGGAAAGTCCCCACAGTATGATTATTTTGTTCCGATTCTTATCTGGGAATGTCCCCACAATGTGATTATTTGGTTCGTATTCTTGTCTTGGAAGGTCCCCACAATGTGATTATTTGGTTCGTATTTTTGTCTGGGAAGGTCCCTACAATGTGATTATTTAGTTTGGATTCTTGTCTGGATAGGTCCCCACAATGTGATTATTTTTGTTCTAGTTCTTGTCTGGGAAGGTCCCTACAATGTGATTATTTTGTTCTGGTTCTTTTCTGCGAAGGTCCCGACAATGTGATTATTTGGTTCTGATTCTTGTCTGGGAAGGTCCCCATAATGTGATTTTTTTCGTCTGATTCTTGTCTGGGAAGGTCCCCACAATGTGATTATTTTTGTTCTGGTTCTTGTCTGGAAAGGTCCCTAAAATATGATTATTTTGTTCTGATTCTTGTCTTGGAAGGTCCCCACAATGTGATTATTTGGTTCGTATTCTTGTCTGGGAAGGTCCCCATAATGTGATTATTTTGTTCTGGTTGTTGTTAGGGAAGGTCCCCACAATGTGATTATTTTGTCCTAGTTCTTATCTGGGAACGTCCTCACAATGTGATTATTTGGTTCATATTCTTGTCTGGGAAGGTCCCCATAATGTGATTATTTTGTTCTGGTTGTTGTTAGGGAAGGTCCCCACAATGTGATTATTTTGTCCTAGTTCTTATCTGGGAACGTCCTCACAATGTGATTATTTGGTTCATATTCTTGTCTGGGAAGGTCCCCACAATGTGATTATTTGGTTCGTATTCTTGTCTGGGAAGGTCCCCACAATGTGATTATTTGGTTCTGATTCTCGTCTGGGAAGGTCTCCACAATGTAAGTATTTGGTTCGTATTCTTGTCTAGGAAGATCCCACAATGTGGTTATTTGGTTCGTATTTTTGTTGGGGAAGGTCCCCATAATGTGATTATTTTGTTCTGGTTGTTGTTAGGGAAGGTCCCCACAATGTGATTATTTTGTTCTTGATCTTGTCTGGGAAGGTCCCCACAATGTGATTATTTGGTTCCGATTCTTGTCTGGGAAGGTCCCCACAATGTGATTATTTGGTTCTGCTTCTTGTCTGGGAAGGTCCCACAATGTGATTATTTTTGTTCTGTTTCTTGTCTGGGAAGGTCCCCACAATCAGAATCAGAATACCTTTATTGTCATTGTATGGAAACAACGGTAATTGTACAGCAATCCAGCTCAGTGCTTTTAAAACAACCTACATAAAATAGTCTTAAGACAACAAACAATAATAAAAAAATGTAAATGTAAAAACAGAATAAAATGTCAAAAACATATTGCACAGCAGATCTCTATCAGAGGTAAGCAAGTTAATCAAGTGGTGAGTGTTCAGGTAAGTGCAGAGTTTAGGGCAATAACAGCTCTAGGATAAAAACTGTTTTTCAGTCTATTTGCCCTTGCTTTGATGCTCTTATAGCGCCTCCCTGAGGGCAAGAGTTCAAGCCACTGGTGACCTGGGTGGGATGAGTCCCTGAAGATGCTGTTTGATCTCCTGCTGCAGTGTCTCTTATAGAGCTCCTCTAGAGATGTAAGAGGACATGCAGTGATGTAATTTCTTTCTCTCTGCCAGCGTGCAGCTAGAAAACCACACAGAGATACCGTAGGTCAGTATTGAGTCAACGGAGCAGCGATAGAAGGACAGGAGCAGGTTATCAGCCAGATCTATTTTCCTCAGCCTTCTCAGAAAATAGTCTTTGCTGACCTTTTTTCTGGAGTGCAGTGGTGTAGCTTTTTCAGGTCATGTTGCTTGAGATGTTCACACCCAGGAACTTGCACTCTGAGACCCTTTCTACCTCCTCTCCCATGATGTAGATGGGCTGAATGGGATCAGTGATTTTTTTCCTGAAATCAACAATCAGCTCCTTGGTCTTTGTGGGGTTGAGAATGAGGTTGTTTTATTGGCTTAGTGGTCTGACAGTGCCTTCACCTCTTCTCTTTAGGCAGTCTCGTCCCATTCTGTGATGAGCCCCACCACTGTAGTATCATCCGCAAATTTGATGATGGAATTGCTCGGATGGATGGGAATACAGTCATAGGTGTAAAGACTGAAAAGCAAGAGGCTCAAAACACAGCCCTGTGGGTCACCGGTGCTGACGCTGACGATTGAGGAATGATGGTGTCCGACCTTCACTCTCTGAGGGCGGTCCGTTAGAAAGTCCTTGATCCAGTAATAGATCTGTTGAGACAGGCCTCACTCCAGCAGCTTGGGAATCAGTCTGCTGGACAGAATGGTGTTAAAGGCACTACTGAAGTCAATGAAGAGCAGCCTGACATAGCTCCTTGGCTTTTCCAGATGTGTAAGTGTGGAATGAAGAACTGTTGCTATGGCATCCTCTGTAGATCGGTTTGCTCTAGGGTCGAGTGCAGGTGGTATGATAGCGGTCATATGGCTTCGGACCAGTTTCTCCAAACACTTCATGATGGTTGGTGTAAGAGGTACTGAGCGGTAGTCATTTTGGCTGCTGGCGTTTACCTTCTTTGGCAGGGGGATTATTGTGGAGGACTTTAGGCAAGGTGGAATCACGCCCTGCGATAGGGATTGGGTGAATATCTTAGTAAAGACATTTGCCAGTTGGTCCGCACAGTCCTTCAGAACCCTTCCTGTCACGCGATCTGGTCCCGCCGCTTTCCTTGGGTTTACAGCTCGCAGTGTGCGCCTGTCCTCTGCACCTGCACCGTGAGGATGTCGCTGCCGTGCGCTGGTGTCTGTGGTGAGGCCTCCGGTGTCTCCACCTCAAAACGAGCGAAGAAGTGGTTTAACTCCTCGGCTGATGAGGCGTCCCCACCGGCTGCGACGCGGTTGCTGGTTTTGTAGTTGGTGATGTGTTGGACCCCTTGCCACATCTGCCTTGTGTTATTGCTGCTGAAGTGACCCTCAGTCTTCTGCTTGTATGTTGCTTTAGCCCTCCTAATGCCTTTGTCCAAACAGATTCTTGACGCTTTGTAGAGTGCCTCATCTCCATTTCTGAAAGCACTATTTCTCTCCTTCAACAGGATTTTGACCTCTCTGGTCATCCAGGGTTTCTGGTTAGGGTACACCCGGATACACCTGTCCACTGTGACTGTGTCTACACAGTGTTTGATGTAGCCTAAAACAGATGAGGAGTACATTTCCAGGTCCTGGTGTGCAAAGATGTCCCAGTTGGTGCTTTCAAAGCAGTCTTGCAACTGCTCTGTAGCTCCATCTGGCCACATTTGAACAGTCCTGGTTGTGGGGGGAGCTTTTTTCCTGAGGGGGGTGTATGCTGGTGACATGGGATCTGAAAAGGCAAGGTGAGGTAGTTGTATAGCCCTATAGCCCTGCTTTATGTTAGAGTAGACTTTATCCAGGGTGTTTACACCTCTGGTGGCACATTTTACGTGCTGATGGAATTTGGGCAGTACTACTTTAAGCTCAGCATGGTTGAAATCCCCTGCGATCACATGTACTCCCTCACAATGTTATTATTTTGTTCTGGTTCTTGTCTGGGAAGGTCCCCACATTGTGATTATTTTGTTCTGGTTCTTGTCTGGGAAGGTCCCCACATTGTGATTATGTTGTTCTGGTTCTTGTCTGGGAAGGTCCCCACAATGTGATTATTTTGTTCTGGTTCTTGTCTGGGAAGGTCCCCACATTGTGATTATTTTGTTCTGGTTCTTGTCTGGGAAGGTCCCCACAATGTAATTACTTGGTTCCGGTACATGTCTGGGAAGGTCCCTACAATGTAATTATTTTGTTCTGATTCTTGTCTGGAAAGGTCCCCACAATGTGATTATTTGGTTTGGATTCTTGTCTGGAAAGGTCCCCACAATGTGATTATTTTTGTTCTGATTCCTTATCTTGGAAGGTCCCCACAATGTAATTACTTGGTTCCGGTACATGTCTGGGAAGGTCCCTACAATGTAATTATTTTGTTCTGATTCTTGTCTGGAAAGGTCCCCACAATGTGATTATTTGGTTTGGATTCTTGTCTGGAAAGGTCCCCACAATGTGATTATTTTTGTTCTGATTCCTTATCTTGGAAGGTCCCCACAATGTCTTACTATGTTGTGATTCCTGGTCTGGGCAGGTCCCCACAATGTCCTATTATGTTGTGATTCCTGGTCTGGACAGGTCCCCACAATGTGATTATTTTGTTCTGGTTCTTGTCTGGGAACGCCCCTACAATGTGATTATTGTGTTCTGATTTTTGTCTGGGAAGGTCCCTACAATGTGATTACTTGGTTCTGGTTCTTGTCTGGGAAGGTCCCCAGAATTTGATTATTTTTGTTCTGATTCCTTATCTTGGAAGGACCCCACAATGTCCTGTTATGTTGTGATTCCTGGTCTGGGCAGGTCCCCACAATGTCCTTGCCTTGTGTGTGTCTGCAGATGTGACGGTGGATGCTCTTCGGCAGCTGGCGGTGCCTTCGGAGCTGTGTAGGCACTTCCTGCGCCTGGCGGAGGCCAACACCAGCCGGGCCGTGGAGACGTGCGGCATCCTGTGTGGAAAACTGGTAGGACTGCTGGCAAGCCATCCTACACATACAGGAAGCACATACAGGAAGTACTCACAGCGCGTCACTTTTGTTACTGCCTTATTCCTACATGGAATACATTTGTTTGTGTCCTCAAAATTCTGCACACAATACCTCGTAATGACAATGCAAAAAGTTTGTTTTTAAAAAACATCCAATGTATTAAAAATAAAATCATGTACAGTACATAAGTATGGAGAGCCTCTGATCAATACTTAGTCATTCCACCTTTGGCTGCAATTTCAGCCTCAAGTCTTTTTGAATACGATGCTTGGCACACCTATCTTTGGGCACTTCCTCTCCTTCCTCTCAAGCTCTATTAGGTTGCATTCATCTTTCCCTCTATCCTGACTAGGATAGAGGGAAAATTCCTGCCCCCCAGCATGATGCTGCCACCAGCATGTATTCATAGGGGCAGTATCGTTCATACAAGGCTGATACTGACACACATCATTGAGAATGTTCCTAAACTTGTCCACTTCAACAAGATACACTAGTAGTCAATACAGGAAGTCATGTGATAATCTTCTTCTCTTCCAGACCAGGAACATGTTCACCGTGACACACGTCATCGTTCCCAAGCAGTGTGGAGGACCCGATTATTGTGACACCGAGAACGAGGAGGAGCTCTTCCTCATCCAGGACCAGTATGACCTCATCACGCTGGGATGGATCCATGTGAGTGTTGACGTCTGACTCACCCTGTCACCATCCTTTGAACAACATACACATATGGATCCATGTGAGTGTTGACGTCTGATTCACCCTGTTACCATCCTTACAACAACATACACATATGGATCCATGTGAGTGTTAACGTCTGATTCACCCTGTTACCATCCTTACAACAACATACACACATGGATCCATGTGAGTGTTAACGTCTGATTCACCCTGTCACCATCATTTCAACAACATAAACTTATGAATCCATGTGAGTGTTGACGTCTGATTCACCCTGTCACCATCATTTCAACAACATAAACTTATGGATCCATGTGAGTGTTGATGTCTGATTCACCCTGTCACCATCCTTGGAACAACATACACATATGGATCCATGTGAGTGTTGACGTCTGATTCACCCTGTCACCATCATTTCAACAACATAAACTTATGGATCCATGTGAGTGTTGATGTCTGATTCACCCTGTCACCATCCTTTCAACAACATAAACATATGGATCCATGTGAGTGTTGACGTCTGATTCATCCTGTCACCATCCTTAGAACAACATACACATATGGATCCATGTGAGTGTTGACGTCTGATTTACCCTGTCACCATCCTTTCAACAACATACACATATGGATCCATGTAAGTGTTGACGTCTGATTCACCCTGTCACCATCCTTACAACAACATACACATATGGATCCATGTGAGTGTTGACGTCTGATTCACCCTGTCACCATCCTTTCAACAACATACACATATGGATCCATGTGAGTGTTGCTGTATGATTCACCCTGTCACCATCCTTTCAACAACATAAACATATGGATCCATGTGAGTGTTGACGTCTGATTCACCCTGTCACCATCCTTTCAACAACATAAACATATGGATCCATGTGAGTGTTGACGTATGATTCACCCTGTCACCATCTTTTCAACAACATACACATATGGATCCATGTGAGTGTTGACGTCTGATTCACCCTGTCACCATCCTTTCAACAACATAATCATATGGATCCATGTGAGTGTTGATGTCTGATTCACCCTGTCACCATCCTTTCAACAACATAAACATATGGATCCATGTGAGTGTTGACATATGATTCACCCTGTCATCATCTTTTCAACAACATACACATATGGATCCATGTGAGTGTTGACGTATGATTCACCCTGTCACCATCCTTTCAACAACATAATCATATGGATCCATGTGAGTGTTGATGTCTGATTCACCCTGTCACCATCCTTTCAACAACATAAACATATGGATCCATGTGAGTGTTGACATATGATTCACCCTGTCATCATCTTTTCAACAACATACACATATGGATCCATGTGAGTGTTGACGTATGATTCACCCTGTCACCATCCTTTCAACAACATAATCATATGGATCCATGTGAGTGTTGACGTCTGATTCACCCTGTCACCATCATTTCAACAACATAAACTTATGGATCCATGTGAGTGTTGATGTCTGATTCACCCTGTCACCATCCTTAGAACAACATACACATGTGGATCCATGTGAGTGTTGACGTCTGATTCACCCTGTCACCATCATTTCAACAACATAAACTTATGGATCCATGTGAGTGTTGATGTCTGATTCACCCTGTCACCATCCTTAGAACAACATACACATTTGGATCCATGTGAGTGTTGACGTCTGATTCACCCTGTCACCATCATTTCAACAACATAAACTTATGGATGCATGTGAGTGTTGCTGTATGATTCACCCTGTCACCATCCTTTCAACAACATAAACATATGGATCCATGTGAGTGTTGACGTATGATTCACCCTGTCACCATCCTTTCAACAACATAATCATATGGATCCATGTGAGTGTTGATGTCTGATTCACCCTGTCACCATCCTTTCAACAACATAAACATATGGATCCATGTGAGTGTTGACATATGATTCACCCTGTCATCATCTTTTCAACAACATACACATATGGATCCATGTGAGTGTTGACGTATGATTCACCCTGTCACCATCCTTTCAACAACATAATCATATGGATCCATGTGAGTGTTGACGTCTGATTCACCCTGTCACCATCCTTTCAAGGACATACACATATGGATCCATGTGAGTGTTGAGGTATGATTCACCCTGTCACCATCCTTTCAACAACATAAACTAATGTGAACTGATCTCTGCAGACACACCCCACACAGACGGCCTTCCTGTCCAGTGTAGACCTGCACACTCACTGCTCCTACCAGATGATGCTGCCTGAAGCCATCGCCATTGTGTGTTCGCCCAAGTTCAATGAGTGAGTGAGTGAGTGAGGTAGGGCGGCGGCCAGACAAAACCTTAGCTCTCCCCTAAAAGCAGGTGTGCTCTGGCAGGATCGGCTACTTCAAACTGACGGAGCGAGGAACCAACGAGATCTCCTCCTGCAAGCAGAAGGGCTTCCACCCTCACAGTAAAGATCCACCTCTGTTCACGGTGAGAACTGCAAGTATATATATATATATAATGTAGTAACAGACACCTTCATAACAATATGTAATATGTACAATATACACACTGCAAGTATATATATAATGTAGTAACAGACACCTTCATAACAATATGTAATATGTACAATACACACACTGCAAGTTTATATATAATGTAGTAACAGACACCTTCATAACAATATGTAATACGTACAATATACACACTGCAAGTATATATATAATGTAGTAACAGACACCTTCATAACAATATGTAATATGTACAATATACACATTGCAAGTATATTAATTATGTAGTAACAGACACCTTCATAACAATATGTAATATATTTTATATACACACTGCAAGTATATATATAATGTAGTAACAGACAATTTCATAATATGTAATATATACAATATACACATTGCAGGTATATATATAATGTAGTAACAGAGGCCTTCCTAACAATATGTAATATGTACAATATACACACTGCAAGTATATACGTCATGTAGTAACAGACACTTTCATAACAATATGTAATATATTTTATGTACACACTGCGAGTAGATATATAATGTAGTAACAGACACTTTCATAACAATATGTAATATATACAATATACACACTGCAAGTATATATATTTTTATATATATATATATATATATATATATATATATATATATATATATATATATATATATATATATATATATATATATATATATATATATATATATATATATATTATATATATATATATATCAGTAACATACACCATAACAACATGTAATATGTACAATATACACACTGCAAGTATATATATAAATATTGTAGGAACATACACCTTCTAAACAATATGTAAAATGTACAATATACACACTGCAAGTATATATACAATGTAGTAACCGACACCTTCACAACAATATGTAATATGTACAGTATACACACTGCAAGTATATAATGTAGTAACAGACACCTTCATAACAATATGTAATATGTTTTATATACACACTGCAATTATATATATAATGTAGTAACAGACACCTTCATAACAATATGTAATATGTACAATATACACACTGCAAGTTTTATATAATGTAGTAACAGACACCTTCATAACAATATGTAATATGTTTTATATACACACTGCAATTATATATATATAATGTAGTAGCAGACACCTTCATAACAACATGTAATATGTACAATATACACACTGCAAGTATATATATAAATATTATAGGAACATACACCTTCCAAACAATATGTAATATGTACAATATACACACTGCAAGTATATAATGTAGTAACAGACACCTTCATAACAATATGTAATACTTTTTATATACACACTGCAATTATATATATATAATGTAGTAACAGACACCTTCATAACAATATGTAATATGTACAATATACACACTGGAAGTATATATATAATGTAGTAACATACACCTTCAAAACAATATGTAATATGTACAATATACACACTGCAAGTATATATATCATGTGGTAACAGACACCTTCATAACAACATGTAATATGTACAATATACACACTGCAAGTATATATATATATATATATATATATATATATATATATATATATATATATATATATATATATATATATATATATGTATATGTATATATATATGTGTGTAGTAACAGACACCTTCATAACAATATGTAATATGTACAATATATACACTGCAAGTATATATATAATGCAGTAACATAAACCTTCATAACAATATGTAATATGTACAATATACACACTGCAAGTACAAACCCCGTTTACATATGAGTTGGAAAATTGTGTTAGATGTAAATATAAACGGAATACAATGATTTGCAAATACTTTTCAACCCATTTTCAATTGAATGCACTACAAAGACAAGATATTTGATGTTCAAACTCATAAACTTAATTTTTTTTTGCAAATAATAATTAACTTAGAATTTCATGGCTGCAACACGTGCCAAAGTAGTTGGGAAAGGGCATGTTCACCACTGTGTTACATGGCCTTTCCTTTTAACAACACTCAGTAAACGTTTGGGAACTGAGGAGACACATTTTTTAAGCTTCTCAGGTGGAATTCTTTCCCATTCTTGCTTGATGTACAGCTTAAGTTGTTCAACAGTCCGGGGGTCTCCGTTGTGGTATTTTAGGCTTCATAATGCGCCACACATTTTCAATGGGAGACAGGTCTGGACTACAGGCAGGTCAGTCTAGTACCCGCACTCTTTTACTATGAAGCCACCTTGATGAAACACGTGGCTTGGCATTGTCTTGCTGAAATAAGCAGGGGCGTCCATGGCAACATATGTTGCTCCAAAGCCTGTATGTACCTTTCAGCATTAATGGCGCCTTCACAGATATGGAAGTTACCCATGTCTTGGGCACTAATACACCCCCATACCATCACAGATGCTGGCTTTTCAACTTTGCGCCTATAACAATCCGGATGGTTCTTTTCCTCTTTGGTCCGGAGGACACGACATCCACCGTTTCCAAAAACAATTTGAAATGTGGCCTCGTCAGACCACAGAACACTTTTCCACTTTGTATCAGTCCATCTTAGATGAGCTCAGGCCCAGCGAAGCCGACGGCGTTTCTGGGTGTTGTTGATAAACGGTTTTCGCCTTGCATAGGAGAGTTTTAACTTGCACTTACAGATGTAGCGACCAACTGTAGTTACTGACAGTGGGTTTCTGAAGTGTTCCTAAGCCCGTGTGGTGATATCCTTTACACACTGATGTTGCTTGTTGATGCAGTACAGCCTGAGGGATCGAAGGTAACAGGCTTAGCTGCTTACGTGCAGTGATTTCTCCAGATTCTCTGAACACTTTGATGATATTACGGACCGTAGATGGTGAAATCCCTAAATTCCTTTCAATAGCTGGCTGAGAAAGGTTTTTCTTAAACTGTTCAACAATTTGCTCACGCATTTGTTGACAAAGTGGTGACCCTCGCCCCATCCTTGTTTGTGAATGACTGAGCATTTCATGGAATTTACTTTTATACCCAATCATGGCACCCACCTGTTCCCAATTTGCCTGTTCACCTGTGGGATGTTCCAAATCAGAATCAGAATCAGAATAGTTTTATTGCCATTGTTTGAGAACGGGTTCTCAAACTAGGAATTTTTCTTGGTGCAAACGTGCGACATAAAACACATGTAACACATATTTGGTATAAAAAGAGCTGTGACTGAGCTATCAGATAGACTTAGAAGGGATTCAAGGAATTCAAGGAGCTGCTGTTAGGAGTTATTGTTCATTTGCCTGATGGCAGAGGGGAAAAAACTGTTCAGGTGGCGGGAGGTGTGGGTCTGGATGGAGCGTAGTTTCCTGCCTGAGGGGAGAGGGGAGAATAGTGTGTGTCCAGGGTGAGAAGAGTCAGCTGTGATCCGACCCACACGCCTCCTGGTCCTGGAGGACAACAAGTCCTGGAGGGATGGGAGCTTGCAGCCAATCACCTTCTCAGCAGCACGTACGATGCGCTGCAGTCTATTCTTATCCTGGACTGTGGCGCCGGGGAACCACACTGTGATGGAGGAGGTCAGGATGGACTCTATGATGGCTGAGTAAAACTGCACCAGCATCTCGGTCGGCACCTTAAGTTTCCTTAGCTGCCGCAGGAAGTACATCCTCTGCTGGGCCTTCTTGATGAGGGAGCTGATGGTCAGCTCCCACTTGAGGTCCTGGGTGATGGTGGTGCCCAAGAAACGGAAGTAGTCCACAATGGGGACGGGAGTGGGAGAGTCAATCAGGTTGAGGGGGGATGGTGGGGCTGTGACTTTCCTGAAGTCCATGATCATCTCCACTGTTTTCTGGGCGTTCAGCTCCAGGTTGTTGAGGCTGCACCAGGACGTCAGCCGGTCCACCTCTCTCCTGTAGGCGAACTCATCGCCATTCGAGATGAGCCCGATGAGGGTGGTGTCATCCGCAAACTTGAGCAGTTTTACGGATTGGTGACTGGAGGTGCAGCGGTTTGTATACAGGGAGAAGAGCCAGGGGGAGAGTACACAGCCCTGAGGAGTACCAGTGTTTGTGGTTCGACTGTCCGAAACAATCTTCCCCAGCCGTACGTGCTGTCTTCGGTCTGTCAGGAAGTCATTAATCCAACTGCAGAGGGAGTCGGGCACGCTGAGCTGGTAGAGCTTGTCTCGTAGCAGTCCAGGGAGGATGGTGTTGAAGGCAGAGCTGAAGTCCACAAACAGGATCCTAGCGTAGGTTCCTGGGGAGTCCAGATGCTCCAGGATGAAGTGGAGGGCCAGGTTCACTGCATCATCCACAGACCTGTTGGCTCTGTAGGCAAACTGCAGTGGGTCCAGGAGGGGGGTGGGGATGTCCTTGAGGTGGGGCAGGACCAAGCGCTCAAAGGACTTCATGACCACAGACGTCAGCGCGACCGGCCTGTAGTCATTTAGTCCTGTGATCCGTGCTTTCTTGGGGACAGGGACAATGGTAGAGGTCTTAAAGCAGGACGGCACGCGGCATAGCTCCAGAGAGGTGTTAAAAATGTCAGTGAAGACAGGAGCCAGCTGGTCCGCACAGTGTCTGAGAGTGGAGGGGGAGACACCATCCGGCCCGGGGGCCTTCTGCGTATTCAGCTTCAAGAACAGCCGGCGTACATCCTCTTCTTTAATGGAGAGGGTCTTTACAGTCTTATGATAATAAGTGTTTGATGAGCATTCCTCAACTTTATCAGTATTTATTGCCACCTTTCCCAACTTCTTTGTCACGTGTTGCTGGCATCAAATTCTAAAGTTAATGATTATTTGCAAAAAAAAATGTTTATCAGTTTGAACATCAAATATGTTGTCTTTGTAGCATATTCAACTGAATATGGGTTGAAAATGATTTGCAAATCATTGTATTCCGTTTATATTTACATCTAACACAATTTCCCAACTCATATGGAAACGGGTTTTGTATATACGTGTATATCATGTAATTTATATATATATAAGTATTGATAAGTGTGTTGTGTAGAAGTCTTGATGAGTGTGTTGTGTAGAAGTATTGATGAGTGAGTTGTGTAGAGGTATTGATGAGTGTGTTGTGTAGAAGTATTGATGAGTGTGTTGCCTAGAAGTATTGATGAGTGAGTTGTGTAGCGGTATTGATGAGTGTGTTATGTACAGGTATTGATGAGTGTGTTGTGTAGAGGATGAGTGTTGTGTAGAAGTATTGATGAGTGTGTTGTGTAGAAGTATTGATGAGTGTGTTGTGTAGAGGTATTGATGAGTGTGTTGTGTAGAAGTATTGATGAGTGTGTTTTGTTGTGTTGTGTTGTTAGCATGCAGCACACATGTACATCAGTGAGGACAAGGTGACTATGCTGGACCTGAGGTGACTTGGATCTTTCTTCATGGTTGGAAGGACTTACCAGGACCTTGTCATCAAACACCTTGACAACTCAGGAATGTCTCTCTCTCTCCATCCATGGTGTTGTTTTTGTTGCCTCTCTCTCTCTCTCTCGCTCTCTCTCTCTCTCTCTCTCTCTTTCTTTCTCTCTCCATGGCATTGTTTTGTTGCTTCTCTCTCTCTCTCTCCATGGTCTGGTTGTGTTGCTTTTCTCTCTCTCTCTCCGTGATCTGGTTTTGTTGCTTCTCTCTCTCTCTCTCTCTCTCTCTCTCTCTCTCTCTCTCTCTCTCTCTCTCTCTCTCTCTCTCTCTCTCTCTCTCCATGGTCTGGTTTTGTTGCTTCTCTCTCTCTCTCAATGGTCTTGTTTTGCTGCTTCTCTCTCTCTCTCAATGGTCTTGTTTTGCTGCTTCTCTCCATGGTCTGGTCTACTTCTCCTCCAACACTCAGCAGCACAAATAAAGACTTTGTCAAGGACTGCTTGTCACAGTTGGAGTCATGAAAATACACACTTAAAACTTTTTAAATCCCAATATTACTTCTACAAAGTACTTCATATATATTAGGCTAGTCATGTATTTAATGGACTGTAAAAGTATACAAAGTATTAAACTAAGTATTTCATGTATAATATGAAATGAATGGTCTGTAAAAGTATAAATAACACTGAAAGTATTTCATGTATGATATCAAAATAACTACTTCTGCCACATCATGACAACACCTGGCAGGTAAGTTAAGATCTACTAGTTTATTTAACCTGTGGGGGGCGCCACACTTTCCTTCAGGTGGAAGGAGTACTAGTTATTTTAACCTGTGGGGGGCGCCACACTTTCCTTCAGGTTGAAGTAGTACTAGTTTTTTTTAACCTGTGGGGGGCGCCACACTTTCCTTCAGGTGGAAGTAGTACTAGTTATGTTAACCTGTGGGGGTGCGCCACACTTTCCTTCAGGTGGAAGTAGTACTAGTTATTTTAACCTGTGGGGGGGCACCACACTTTCCTTCAGGTGGAAGTAGTACTAGTTATTTTAACCTGTGGGAGGGGCGCCACACTTTCCTTCAGGTGGAAGTAGTACTAGTAGCACTAAGGTCATGTTGTGGAACTACAAAATCAACTAGACAGGATCCAGTCACAGGCACTAAGGCCATGTTGTGGAACTACTAAATCAACTAGACAGGATCCAGTCACAGGCACTAAGGTCATGTTGTGGAACTACAAAATCAACTAGACAGGATCCAGTCACAGGCACTAAGGTCTTGTTGTGGAACTACTAAATCAACTAGATAGGATCTAGTCACAGGCACTAAGGTCATGTTGTGGAACTACTAAATCAACTAGACAGGATCCAGTCACAGGCACTAAGGTCATGTTGTGTAACTACTAAATCAACTAGACAGGATCCAGTCACAGGCACTAAGGTCATGTTGTGTAACTACAAAATCAACTAGACAGGATCCAGTCACAGGCACTAAGGTCATGTTGTGGAACTACTAAATCCACCCAGTGGCAGCATTACAAGTAGAAATGAATGAAAACCCTTCAGACATGAGAAAAGATCAACTGTCAGCAGTTTATTGCACAAACTTGAAAGGGTCCAAGCAAGGACATCCTACTCATCAAGTGTTATTAAAGTGCCAAGAAAAGGAGAAGAAAAAAATGAATAGTTTGGGGTGGATAATAGGAGACATATGTGAAAAAGCTCAAATTGACAATATTAAAGTTAGCCCTACAGCACCAATCCCTGCAATACCACCGTGGATGTACCATAACCCAAATGTAAATATGCAATTATTAAAAAATAGAAATTGAAATAGTTAGAACAATGGATTGAGGAAACATTTTTAGACAACATCATAATATATTCAGATGCATCAAAAAGTATAAATTATAAAGTAGGAGCTGCAGCAGTTATCCCACAAGGAAACATAATATTGAATTAAAAAAAATCAGTGATAAGTTATCTGTTTTTACGGGGGAATTAATAACAATTTATATGGCAATTCATTGGATAGAGGAAAATAAAGAAATGAAAGCAGTCGTGTGTTCGGACTCCAGCAGTGCATTGATGAGCATCAAAAACAGCATCAAAAACCAGACAAGATTTAGTTGATGAAATAGTTCAGGCAATCTGCAGAATAAATCAAGTGTGCAAACATTTAGGCCGTGAGGTGAACCCGTTTTTCGTTTCATCTCGTTCCCATGTCTGGGCACTAAATAATTTTTGGTTCTTCAAAAATATATTTTGGTTTTCAATGAGAAAAAAAAAGTTCTCCACTGGACATCCAGGCAAATTTTTTAAATTGGTGTTTAAAGTCGGGACTATTTCTTGCTTGCCGTAACAATATTTTCGTCTCAAGAGGTGACGTTTTTGTCACGTGCTTCACATTCGACCAATCGGGTAGCCGCGCAGATCCAAGATGGCGATGTCAACAACGTCTAGCGATGAAGAGGAAAATACTCTAAAACACCTTAAAAAAGTTTGAAAAAAGAACAACAAAATATGCTACAAGCATGTTACGTCTGTTAGGAATGAAGAGGTGAATGATTTCACTATCAGAAGGTGGGATACTTACAGGAATTGTTTAAAACGGTGGCTTTGCTGTGATGGCGAGTCTCATAAAGTAGCCGAGTCATTCAAATCCTGTATCGATGTTGAATTTAAAGATATTCCTGATGACGCTGGGCTTCACCCGACTTGTTACCGGCGGTTCATTGATAAGAAGCATTTGGATTCTACCGAAAAACTGGCCAATCGGCAGGAGGTGGGTCAAGATGAGTTTGTGGCATCGGACATTCCAAAGAAAAAACTAAGATCGAAGACGGGCTTGCCTATCGGTTCTGCTGGCCCTGTGCTTCCTGCCATTTGGATCATTTGCAAGAAAACGTACAAGAGAGTTACTGTGGGAGGCAAACGACAGAGGGACCATCTTTCACAGGCAGAAACGCTTCCAGCAGGTAAACACGCACACACACACATTACACGTAGCACTTACACACATACAAACCATTTAATCATCTTTTACTTTTAGGCCAGTTGATGAACGCTGCCAGGATAAAGCAAGACAGTAGCATTCTCTTGCATATTGAAGACAGTGACTGTGTGGCCATGGAAACGCGGTACCACAAGTCCTGTTCCAGACAGTACACCAGCTTCATGACAAAGTCTGATGTAACACTTACTGGAACCGCAGATGAAGAAGTGTGAGTTATTAAATTGCATTATCAATTATATACACACTATAAATTACAATTCATATTATAGATGCATGACAGATACAGTGTCAATACTTATGAAATGAATATAGAATAAATAAAAGTTTCACTTTTTGAATGGACTTTTCCATGATATTACATTTGTTTTAGATGCACTTGTAAAGGCTGTTTGTATGTAGCTACAATCTTGACTGCATACCCTTTGGCACATATTAAATGCGTGTGTGTGTGTGCGTGTGCGTGTGACTTTTCCATGATATTACATTTGTTTTAGATGCACTTGTAAAGGCTGTTTGTATGTAGCTACAATCTTGACTGCATACCCTTTGGCACATATTAAGTGTGTGTGTGTGCGTGTGCGTGTGTGTGTGTGTATGTGTGGGTGTGTGTGTTTCTTTTCAGAAGTGAACCAACCTATGATGCCAGCTACAACATATTCTGCGAGAGGATCATCCGCCAAAGAATAATTGTTAATCAGGAGGTGCTGAGAATGAACCAGCTACGACGAATGTTTTTAAATACGGTGCAAAAACATGAAGATTGTGATGCTTCAAACTACAGGTAACAACAGAAGCTTTTTTTGGCAGCGATGTAAAACACTTTTATGCTGGAAAATATCAAAAGAATAATAAATAATTTAAAAAAAGGCTTTGATAGTATATTAGTAGTAGTAGAATTTCTGACCTTTGACCTATATTGCATGTCTAATAAGAATGTCCGCTCATTTTCAATTCTCTTCCATTTTGTGCCATTGAATGGACCAGTGGGACAAAGGTGAATATGGAGTTGTGCCAACCTGTCTACAGAATGTTTAGAATTTCCAAATATGACTAAGAGATACAAGGTTGTTTTGGAACAGACAAAACCAAAACATAATAATTATGACGCACTAGATAAAAAACAATGACGCACAAGAGGCATATAAAAAATGGCAGAAGACCGGAACTCGACAGTGATTTTGGCTTGTGTGTGTCTTGTTTACTCCGGAGTAACATGTGGTCTGTCTGCACGGCCAAGTTAATTCAACCTGCACTTCTGATAATGGGTAAATAAATTTGTTGTACTAAACTACTTTTGTTGCCTGTTTAAGCTTCGGACAATCCACTACACAAATTGGCGTCACAAACAGGATGGCACAGAAGCTACAGGTCGACAGCCGCTCCCGCTCTCTCTGTCAGGCAGACAGTGTGTTGCACGCGCGCATCACAAGGTAAGCGTTTTGCTTAAAGTGTAAACATTTTCTGCCTGGAGAGAGCCGGATCGATAAGACTAATTGCTGAATCTATTTTTGATAAAAGATAGGTTTAGTCAGGTTCTCCAAAAACAACCTGGAATGGGGTAAATTATGGTTGGATTGAGTTGTTTTATATGTGATCATTTGTCTGTGTGTTTGTTGAAAACTTGTGATTTCTTGTTTTTAACATAAGGGGATTGTTATTGGACTGGACTTTCACAATGTTATGTCAGACCCACTCGACATCCGTTGCTTTCGGTCTCCCCTAGAAGGGGGGGGGGGGGTTACCCACAAATGCGGTCCTCTCCAAGGTTTCTCATAGTCATTCACCGACGTCCCACTGGGGTGAGTTTTTCCTTGCCCGTATGTGGGCTCTGTACCGAGGATGTCGTTGTGGCTTGTACAGCCCTTTGAGACACTTGTGATTTAGGGCTATATAAATAAACATTGATTGATTGATTGATTGATTATTAGAATTTTGGTGGTTTGGAGTGTAGAAGCATAGACGATGTGAGACGAAAAATTTCTTTTAACCTCTTCATCCTCTGTCGTTGTTGGCAGAGGATGCCTTTTTCTGCAAGTACATTAGGTTAGCCGGAGTTGGACACAGCGAAATTTAAGGCAAGGTTGGCTAACTGGTGTGACATTTGGCCCACACAAATTTATGACGTCTATGAAGGTCCTACGTATCTGTCTATGTGGAAACTGCAGCCGGGTAAAAAGCCTGATATAAGGTGATCGTTCAGTGACTCCAGTAAAGGAGATCAACTGAGCCAAGTTGTCACGAATTTGGAAATTTGCTGCAGTATAGATGGATAGAGTTAAGGGCTCCGTATGGTAGAGCCTTGGTGAAACTATATGGACTGACCAGACACGATGTACTGTAGGATTGGTGGGTGATTCCTGGTAATTATACAGCGCCTTAGGCCGATTATCCGTGTTGGTCAGGAAGGATAACGCAGGTGCTGCTCCAATAAAACGGGTTAATCGCCGTTTTATGAGCAATGATGGAACCTGGTTTTTGTGATATGAGACGGCCGATTCCACAAAAGCACGCGTGCATTAGTTGTTTATATTTGTCCGGACAATGGGGTGGTATTGTAATTTAACAATGTGTGTGTATAATGATGAATGCTGAAATGTGTGTGTATTGAGTGAGTCAGTTTATGTTGGTACATTTAGATATATGCGTAATTTAATTACTTTTGTGTAGCACCTGGTTTCTTATCTGGTTTAATTCCCCCCTTCCTTTTCTTCCACCCCTCTCGCAACCTCCCTTCACGCTTTTTCTCACTGTAAAAGTTGGGAAATTGTCTAAAATGTGTGTGCGTGTGAGAAAATAGACAAAGTTATGTACAGAAAACACATGAGTGAATGATCCATCCATATAATTATTTTCTTCCGCTTATCAAGAGGTTGGATCGCGGAGGCAGCAGCCTAAGCAGGGAAGCTCCCCCTCTTTGGCGCTGCGAGCGAATTCCAGTCATTTGAATTTGTTTTTAACTATACTGGTGATTGTGACTGTGCGATATTACAGTTGTTTTACACACTGAGATTTTGAGTACGGGAAAAAAGGCTCTTGCTCGCTGGTAAATTCTCTGTGTGCGAGTGACTGTGTGACGCATATAAAAAAATAAATTAAAAAAAGGAGTCTCAGCTGGGAGACATTTTGAGATAAGAGTGTGTCAGAAGTGGCGAGGCTGTGAGTGACAGCTGCGTGAGGCGTGGGCCGAAGAGGTGTGACACTGTTAGCATAGCATTGAGCTAGGTTAGCATTGAGCTAGGATAGCATTGAGCTAGGTTAGCATTGAGCTAGGTTAGCATTGAG
The DNA here is from genome assembly GCF_033978785.1 of Entelurus aequoreus. Classification (NCBI taxonomy): domain Eukaryota; kingdom Metazoa; phylum Chordata; class Actinopteri; order Syngnathiformes; family Syngnathidae; genus Entelurus; species Entelurus aequoreus. The sequence goes on along the minus strand of NC_084736.1, from coordinate 35,975,982 downwards.
CTAGGATAGCATTGAGCTAGGTTAGCATTGAGCTAGGTTAGCATTGAGTTAGCATAGCATTGGATTAGTTTAGCATTGAGCTAGGTTTAAAGAATAAATAAATAAAAAACTATATATATATATATATATATATATATATATATAAGTTCACGAGCCCAGATGGATCTCTATTGCAATATCCAAAGAAGGTTGATGATTGATTATATGTATAGAAATCTTTATTATAATTTAATCACTTGTTTAATTTTTAAAACGTTTTAGTTATTCTTATATTTTTTTGTCCAAATAAGTCAAGTAAGACCACAACAAATGAGCAATATGGTGCACTGTTATACAATTTAATAAATCAGAAAATGATGACATTATGCTGTATTTAATTTTTTTATTTTACTGGGAAAAAAAGGTTGAAAACCACTGCCCTAAATCATATTTAAAGCTAAAATTATTTTATAAGACTGATTATTTTGGATTATTGTGTTTGTATTGTGAGAGAAGGAGAGAAAGTGAGAGAGAGAGGAAGAGAGAGCAGGTGAAAAAACAAAAGGAGGGTGAAGAGGATGGTTTGAGAAAATATGGGAAAAGGATGTTTATAACCTTACATTATGTGAATGGTTTCTAGGAGAACAGAAAATAGAAACATTGTGTGAAGTGTAAGGAAGAGATGGATACAGGATGTTGTTTGTAAAGGAAAACGAAAGTGAAGAAAAGATGAGAAAGTGACAAATGAAGGTATTCGTAAATGGTATGCTGTTGATTGTGGTTAGCTGCAAGTTTGTTTATTTGTTTGTTTGTTTAGTTGTTTGAGTGAAATGGGAAGAAATCAATAGGAATAATTACATGCAAAATGGAATAAAACTATGAGTGCGATAGATAATGAATGAATAAATGAAATAAGTTTATTTTGGTCATATAATCAACCATCAACCAATTTGTGTGAGCAGTTTAACAGTAAATTAGACATATTAACAATCATACACATTTACACACAGAACAGAAAAGAAAAAGAATGACCGAAAAAAGAATAGGCGGAAGCCAAAGCTTATATTGGCCTATGATATACATTTACTGAACATTAAATTACCTGGAACATCAACGTTAAAAGATGAAAGTAATTGTTACTATATTTTATAATGTTCAAAAAACTTTACTTTTCAAGGGTCTCCAAAACCATAACAAAAAACTACATGTGTTCAGCTCATCACTGAGGATGGTACATCTTTTAACTCCTAAAACTGAAATACATTTGTGTTTTTATTTTATTTTACTTGACCTATTTCAAAAATCAATATCCCCCGTAAATGATAGTTTTCTCTTCATAATGTAAATAAGCTAAGAATACAAACTGGAAGGCTGTTGTTCTTTACTCGGAAACATAATTGCCATTGTTTTAAAATTAAATTATCTGAACATTTTAAGGCTGCAACTAACGATTATTTTTCTATCGATTAATCTATAGATTATTTTTTCGATTGATCGGTTAATCTATAGATTTTTTTTTCGATTAATCTATAGATTATTTTTCCTTTTACCGATTATTTTTTTATTCAAAATGAAGATGAAAAAATAAATGTAGGCCCGTTTTTTCAAAAGGCATGGCTTTTATTTACAAAAAAAAAGAAGTATGGCCACTCAGTCAACATTGACAACAACATGACTAAATATTCTTTAACAATGTAAACATTTAAAACTTTTAACATTTAACAAAATTAAAAGTAGCTTATTTGCTTTTTAATGTGCAAATATAAAAGTCAACATCCAGTGCAAATCTTAATATTCTGCAATAGTATAAGCATTTCAAAAGTAAAAGTATTGCTTATTTTGCTTTAAAATGTGCAAAAATAAAGATAAACATCCAATACAAAAAAGTGCAAAACGAAATATTCTGTAACAACAGTGTAAACATTTCAACAAAAGTGAAAGTATTGCTTGTTTGCTAAAATGTGCAAAAATAAAGATAAACATCCAATACAAAAAAGTGCCAATCTAAATATTCTGGAGCACTGTAAACATTAAGTATTGCTTTTAAAATGTGCAAAATAAACATCCAGTCCAACACAGTACACAATAACCAATTCTACTCATTCCAGTGAGTGACTAACAGTTGTAATGAAGAAAGGTTAGCATGTGTACATGTTTGGTTCTTTTCTTGTTTACAATATTCCCAGCAGCTGAAAATAGGCGCTCAGAAGGGGTCGATGTGGCTGGAACTGAGAGGTAATTAGCCTTCACCTCAAGCCAGGACTGCGAGTGAGCTGAGCTGCAGTTTATATTTCTAGAAGGTCAACGGGCTCATAGTGATGTTACTAGTAGTTGACTGGGAGGTGTTTATTATCATTTGGGGAGAGTCCGCTGCCTGATGCTCACCTGCTAAACACCTATCTGCTCCACGCTGAAGCGCTGACTACATGCGCTCTGAATGCGCACTGCTGATTGGCTGACAATGCTTTGTGTGTAACCAATCAGATGGTTGTGTGGGTGGGACAATGCTGCGTGCTGAGACAGAGGCAGTAGGAGCAAAGCAGCTTGTTAAGACTTTAGCAGCTAAAGTTAGCTTTAGCTTAGAAACTCGTTCGGTACACCCCCGTGCCGAACCGAAAGCCCCGTACCGAAACGGTTCAATACAAAACACGTACCGTTACACCCCTAGCAGATACAAATGACACATTCATGTTTTTGTGTAATGATGACAACGTATGCTCACGCGGACGATTGACTAGTTGATGGTTTTCTTTTCAAATGTTCGTTCATAGCCGTTGTGCTGCTATGATAGGCCATTTCTGCTACAACAACATTATTAGGCCGTTTATTGAAATACTCCCACACTTTTGACCACTTTTGGCATGCTTTTCCCCCCTCGCTCGCACCGCTCGCATCGTCTGCTTTGATCGTCTGCTTTGCGGTCCGCCATGACGGTAGTGTGACGTAAATATGCGACGCGTCGACGCACAAAAACGGCGTCGACGTATTTACGTAACCGATGACGTCGACTACGTCGACGCGTCGTTTCAGCCTTGGAACATTTAACACATTATGACTTATAAAAATGGATTGGTATGATCATAATAATAATGCTTTGTGTATTATTGAAATGAGCCTTTTAAGTTTAAGTATTGGGTCTATATTTCTTCTATAAACATTTCCCCAAACTTCAAAACAATATTACATATGGAAAAATAAATGAATAATATAACATGTGCAGACATTTCTTATTCAGCATGTGTTTAACTTTATACCGAATAGCAATGGATTTAGATATTTTTCTTTAATATGTTCAATATGCGGCTTCCAACATATTAATGATCAATTACTATTCTCAAGAATGTAGTTCATATACTCTGTCAATTTCCACTTGATTCAACTTTAATTTTTATTTCACAATTTGACTTTGCACCCTGGACAGGTCACCACCTCATCACAGGGCCAACACAGATAGATAGACAGACAACATTCACACACTAGGGCAAATGTAGTCTTATTAATTTCTACATATTGAGATCTATTACTTAAAATAACTACTTAACCACTGTTGTGAAACACCTTTCTAATTTATGGGAGTATTGGGATAGGATTGAGGAAGATGTCTGCTGTGGTGGTGGTTAGTTTGGAAATTAATTTAATAAAAGTAACTTTAAAGTGCAGTCTGACATATTAGTTTGGAGTAATTTATAGTTTTATTTAGACATTGCAGTACACCATACCATACGCCCGGGAATCGTTTTTGGTGATTTGGCTCCCAAATTTTTTTATAGTCTTTGGTATGACTCGGCCGGGGTTTTGAACTTGCGACCTGCCGATCTCAGGGCGGACACTCTAACCACTAGGCCACTGAGATGAAGGAGGCAAACCAAATCTCAACAGCTTTCAGTTAGCTACAGATTTTGAGAGTATAATGCGAATAACTATTACTTTACAACTGTTTGGTGTGAATAGTGTTGAATAATAATTACAAATAACAGCCTACATTAATAATTAGAATAAGAGCCGATATGTAAAGTGTTAAAAAGAGGAGAAGTGTGATTAGGCCTGGCGCTTAGAGCATGGCCTTGTGTGTTTGTTGTGACTAGGTTGGATAACCAGTCGGAGACAGGCAAGGCAAGGCGGGGCAGCTTTGTTTGTGTGGCGTTTTTCATGCAACAAAGTGAAATGAAAGAAAATAAAAGCAAAATTAAAATGCAGACAATAAAAATAAACACAGTGCGGACGTTAAAAGATTTAGCTAAAAGATAAGGAGAAACGTGAATAAAAACATTCTTTTGTTTTGGAGAATATCACGCACAGCGGGAGGTCAGAGTGCAAGCATGACAGCTTGCTCGCGGCTACTGATAGACAAATGATAGTTTAAATTAATTTATAGATAATCTTTAAGTGAATTAAAAGGGTACTTAAATAAACATGAAGTAGTACGTATAATCTTTGAATTAAGGTTATTGATTAGCAATTAATGGGATAGTTAAGACTGTAATTTTAATCAATCAATCAATGTTTATTTATATAGCCCTAAATCACAAGTGTCTCAAAGGGCTGTACAAGCCACAACGACATCCTCGGTACAGAGCCCACATACGGGCAAGGAAAAACTCACCCCAGTGGGACGTCGGTGAATGACTATGAGAAACCTTGGAGAGGACCGCATATGTGGGTAACCCCCCCCCCCTCTAGGGGAGACCGAAAGCAATGGATGTCGAGTGGGTCTGACATAACATTGTGAAAGTCCAGTACACAGTGGATCCAACACATCAGCGAGAGTCCAGTCCACAGCGGGGCCAGCAGGAAACCATCCCGAGCGGAGACGGGTCAGCAGCGCAGAGATGTCCCCAACCGATGCACAGGCTAGTGGTCCACCCGGGGTCCCGACTCTGGACAGCCAGCACTTCATCCATGGCCACCGGACCTATGCAACTCCCCCTCGCAAGGGACAGGGGAGAAGAGGAGAGAAGAAAAGAAACGGCAGATCAACTGGTCTAAAAAAGGGGGGTCTATTTAAAGGCTAGATTATACAAATGAGTTTTAAGATGGGACTTAAATGCTTCTACTGAGGTAGCATCTCTAACTGTTACCGGGAGGGCATTCCAGAGTACTGGAGCCCGAATAGAAAACGCTCTATAGCCCGCAGACTTTTTTTTGGCTCTGGGAATCACTAATAAGCCGGAGTTCTTTGAACGCAGATTTCTTGTCAGGACATATGGTACAATACAATCGGCGAGATAGGCTGGAGCTAAACCGTGTAGTATTTTATACGTAAGTAGTAAAACCTTAAAGTCGCATCTTAAAGGCCTACTGAAACCTACTACTACCGACCACGCAGTCTGATAGTTTATATATCAATGATGAAATCTTAACATTGCAACACATGCCAATACGGCCGGGTTAACTTATAAAGTGACTTTTAAAACTTCCCGGGAAATATCCGGCTGAAACGTCGCGGTATGATGACGTATGCGCGTGACGAAGTCAGAGTAACGGAAGTTATGGTACCCGTAGAATCCTATACAAAAAGCTCTGTTTTCATTTCATAATTCCACAGTATTTTGGACATCTTTTGCAATTTGTTTAATGAACAATGAAGGCTGCAAAGAAGACAGTTGTAGGTGGGATCGGTGTATTAGCAGCGGACTACAGCAACACAACCAGGAGGACTTTGTTGGAGCGCTAGCCGCGCTAGCCGCCGACCTCACCTTGACTTCCTACGTCTCCAGGCCGCCAAACGCATCGGGTGAAGTCCTTCGTCCTTCTGCCGATCGCTGGAACGCAGGTGAGCACGGGTGTTGATGAGTAGATGAGGGCTGGCTGGCGTAGGTGGAGAGCTAATGTTTTTAGCATAGCTCTGTGAGGTCCCGTTGCTAAGTTAGCTTCAATGGCGTCGTTAGCACAGCATTGTTAACCTTCGCCAGCCTGGAAAGCATTAACCGTGTATTTACATGTCCACGGTTTAATAGTATTGTTGATTTTCTATCTATCCTTCCAGTCAGAGGTTTATTTTTTTGTTTCTATATGCAGTTAAAGCACAATGCTATCACGTTAGCTCGTAGCTAAAGCATTTCGCCGATGTATTGTCGTGGAGATAAAAGGCACTGAATGTCCATTTCGCGTTCTCGACTCTCATTTTCAAGAGGATATAGTATCCGAGGTGGTTTAAAATACAAATCCGTGATCCACAATAAAAAAAGGAGAGTGTGGAATCCAATGAGCCAGCTTGTACCTAAGTTACGGTCAGAGCGAAAAAAGATACGTCCATCACTGTCTCTCAAGTCCTTCACTGTAACGTTCCTCATCTACGAATCTTTCATCCTCGCTCAAATTAATGGGGTAATCATCAATTTCTCGGTCCGAATCTCTCTCGCTCCATTGTAAACAATGGGGAATTGTGAGGAATACTAGCTCCTGTGACGTCACGCTACTTCCGGTACAGGCAAGGCTTTTTTTTTATCAGCGAGCAAAAGTTGCGAACTTTATCGTCGATTTTCTCTATTAAATCCTTTCAGCAAAAATATGGCAATATCGCAAAATGATCAAGTATGACACATAGAATGGATCTGCTATTCCCGTTTAAATTTAAAAAAATCATTTCAGTAGGCCTTTAAGTGCACAGGAAGCCAGTGCAGGTGAGCCAGTATAGGCGTAATATGATCAAACTTTCTTGTTTTTGTCAAAAGCCTTGCAGCCGCATTTTAAAACGTGATATGCAAAATTGAACTGACCGAGAGGATATGAAAACGATGGGTGTACATGTTTTGAGTTCCAAATTCTGGAGGAAAAAACCTCAACAAAACGTAAAACCATACAGACGGACTTGGGTGGTAGCCACGGTTGTGCTAGGTCAAGCGAGGGTGGAAAGGATGTGCAGCCGGGGGACTGCCAGCTTCTCTGAACAAGACAAGCTCCAAAGTTGTAGCCAGAACATGCTCACAAAAAATACAGGTGTGACAGCAGGACGAACAGCAGGATACAAACAGACCCCTGCTGGACATAAGTGTCAACGGACAATGTTCAACACAATCTTTGAAGCATTCCTTTGTAGTCAACCTGCACACACCTTGTAATGACCTGCTTACGAACTGTGCCCTGACAATTCAATACCGCACAGAAGGAACTTCCTAATGTTGCCTGACAGCACGACATCAGCTGACAACTACTGGGGACGCCTCCCAGGAACGAGTGGAGGACGGGGACTGCTCCAACTGTCCTAGCACTGGCTGACGGAGGTGCGTCCGTGTGTCCTGCCACCCAAACCGCCAAAGTGTATGATCACCAATTAGACGACTCATAATAGGAGCCTTTTGACTCTTATATATGGTGGGACTCAAGGTATGGCCGCTCATGTGAACTATCCTTACAACAATTAGAATGGTGTAAGATGGACAACTAATGACCCACATTGTTCCCTCTGTCCTGCCTACGAAACCAAAAATGTAGGTCAAATGATAAAACAGGGCGTAGCTGCCGCTGATTGAACCGATACGCAAATACCACATTTTCAATTATTTCGGTTGTCTGTTAAAAACAAAGCTATTGGTTGCAATTTGGACACTCCTGCTGTAGGCTACAAGGAGCTAGCAGCTACACAACAGCTGAGCTAAAATAAAATTTAAGCATTAAAAAAAAAAAAAATTGTAGTTGCTTATTACATACACAAAGTCGCTTAGAGACAGAAGTCTGTAGAAAGTATTCAGTAACAAACGTGTCCGCATTATTAAACTTTCTACCACAGGAAACATACTGAACAAATACAGCAGTTACTGTCAGACTCTAATCTGGGATACCTTGTCTATCAGAGACATGGTTAAAACCCACAACACCTTATGTTCTAATTAATGTCCCGGGGGACAAGATTACAGAAAAGACAGATCGAGTGACAAAAGGGGGAGGAATTATGATTTATGAAAGGGAAAACATTAAAAAAAGATCAATTTGAGTATGTTGAAATTAAAATCACATTTTCCTCAGAAATGTATTTCAAGGTAATTGTAGTATACCGACCGACCACAGCTAAAGACATTTTTCTTGATTCATTTTCAGACATCCTCAAACAGCATAGTATGAAAGAAGTAACGTCATGGGGGACGTTAATCTGTACTGGTTAAATAAAACACGTAGAAAGAAACTTAAGGATATTATAAACGGCTTCTATATGATACAAATGATAAGCAGCCCTACTAGAATTACAATTGGATGTCAAAAATCAAAGAGAACATCTGTAAATACGCGAATACAAAACCAGAAAGAAGAGTGCTAAAATAAAAATACCATTGGATTCTAATAAAGACATGAGGACTCAGCTCTCATAAGAGCAATTATAACAGGTCTAATACAGATCGTATGATTTAAAAGTTTGGAGGAACAAAGTTACAATGTTTATGCGGAAGTCTAAGGCTGACTTTCACTTAGAATTAATCAAAGCTGCAAAAGGGAACAATAGAGAGTTATGGAAAACCAGATACAAACTTACGGAAAGAGAGCAAACAAGAAACAACACTATAACATTAAATATCAATGGCGCTACTATCGCAGACAGTCTGGACATAAGTAATAATTTTAATGAACATTTCATCCAGTCTGTACAAACCCTGAATAAAAAGTCCCTCAAAATCAGTGCAAATAATTGTCATTTATTCAGAATGGACTAATTTTAGAATTAACAAATGAAACAAAGTTAAACAAAATCTTCACTGCATTATCAGACTCACGATCTAGAGATATATATATATGGGTTGGACACTATCTTCCTAAAAACATATAAGGATTGTATTATTGCTCGTATAACAACAATTGATAAATAAATCAATAACGGAAAACACTTTCCCTACCACGTCGAGAAACTGCTACTATGATTAAATCCATAAAGCAGGAAATAAAGAAGACCAGAACATGTACAGACCAATTAGCCTTCTCCACGTTATAACAAAAGGAATAGAAAATTTGAAATTAAAAAGTGGCTTTGGAGCAATCAAGGCTGCTCAGACGGTCACTAAGATGGGCATTATGTTGACACATCAATTTAATGAGTATTATATTTATCTATGAGAGCATTTTTGTTGTAAATTGTGAGGAATGGCTGTTAAAAGCTTGGTTGTTGTTATGAATGATGACAGATGTGAACAAGAGCATGTATTGTCTTTGTGTGATGATGTAAATAAGGTGTGGTTGTATTGTATGTTAAGTATGTGTCCATGAAGGGGCATTTGGTGACTTTTCTTAAAATTGATTACATGCTACAGTATGATTATTTTTTGATTAATTATTGATTATTATGAATGTATATATTTATTATGATTTATTATGATTAATTAGTGTCATAATTGATTTTTGGATCTCTTTAATTTAGGTAGCCAGGGACTGCAGATGGAAAGTAGCTATTTAGATATAATCTGGTACAGAACATATCTGTTTCTGAACTTAATGTTTCTGTGCATTGTCCCATCATAGATAGACTAAATTAAATACAACTATTTAGTGAATTATTGAGGCCACAATAATTCACTAGGTGTTGTAAAATATCAAAGTACTATTGCAAAAGCGAACAGTGACCTCAAACATGACCTGTCCCCCGCCTCTGTTCTTGCTGCACTTGACTATCAGCTGCCTTTTCTTTTTCTTGGATGTTTCTGAAACTACTACTACTACTATTACTATTACTATTACTACGACTAACACTGTCCCTGTGAGAGGGACAGAGGGGGGAGGTGAGTTTGGATTGGGTCAAGTTTGAGCGTGTTGAGGTTTTATTTAATCAATATGATCAATCCGGTACAAGGATAATGGAACGTAATGATTTAGATTGACAATTGCAGTGGTTGGCGAAAGCAACCCCAACCTCAAAAGAGGGTGCCAATTCAGTAATTAAATGTTTTGTGAATGATCTAATATCCCGACATGGTTTCCCCAAAAAGATTAGGTCAAACAACGGCACCTATTTTAAGAAAACAGGTTAATCTTCTTCAGTCACAAGATCAGCACTTCTCAGGACCAGCAGCTTCCTAGGAAGGTGGAAAGACCATGAGACCAAAATGTTAAGTTTGCAAAATGTAGAATTTGTGTGCCAGTTCCTCTGTGCAGATTTGAGGATGAAAGAAGCCACCCCAGATTCCTTTGCACTCGCTAAGAGGGGCACGGTCAAAGCCGATCCAGGACCAACACCCGATACCTGACTGGAAGGAACCGAGAGGAGAGACAACACCTTGCCAGCGATGACGAGAACGACTAAGGTTGCCAGCCAATATGTGTCCGTCGGGACTCCAGCAGCTGTGGAAGGAGGTCCTGTAGCAAGCCGAGGGCCTGGACCAAAGCCCCACGCCCCATACTCTGCCCCCGCCTTCCCCAAAGCCCCCACAGCTCCAACTTTTTCTCAGCTTTTCCCCAATTTCGGCCAGCACGGACATGCCATTGCACAGTCTTCCCAATGGACTGAACCACACCCCAAGAAGAGACAGACTGTTTGAGTGGATCTCTTTCTTCACCAAGGCAGCCAAAAGCCCAACGAGGTGTCGGCAGGCCACCAGCCTGAGGCACCACCGAGCCATCTATACGAGCACTAATCGGACATGGACTCATACGAAATTCAGTTGTGTATTCAAAATCAATTGATAATTAACAATATTGGTAACTACATTCATTGCAAATGCCGGGAAAAATATTTTTGCAAATGTCTTACAGTCATAAGTCTATATACATTCATCTATTTATGTTCAATGATGTTCATTATCAAAGTATTTGTTATTCCTTTACTAAATCAAAGGGTAGGCCACTAATTGTGTTCTGTGAGATGGTTTTACTGCAGGCTGGTAACAGCGATCGCTCTGAAGGAGGGTCATAGACGGAATTTTTGCCTCGTATAAAAACATTGAGGTTTTTGCCTCTATCTGTGGTAGAGATTTAACTTCGTGGTCTACATCAGAAATTGTTTTGGTCCAGGGTCTTAAGACCCTGGAAGGCGGGTATGTAGTAGAATTTCTGACCTTTGACCTATATTGCATGTCTAATAAGAATGTCCGCTCATTTTCAATTCTCTTCCATTTTGTGCCATTGAATGGACCAGTGGGACAAAGGTGAATATGGAGTTGTGCCAACCTGGCTACAGAATGTTTAGAATTTCCAAATATGACTAAGAGATACAAGGTTGTTTTGGAACAGACAAAACCAAAACATAATAATTATGACGCACTAGATAAAAAACAATGACGCACAAGAGACATATAAAAAATGGCAGAAGACCGGAACTCGACAGTGATTTTGGCTTGTGTGTGTCTTGTTTGCTCCGGAGTAACATGTGGTCTGTCTGCACGGCCAACTTAATTCAACCTGCACTTCTGATAATGGGTAAATACATTTGTTGTACTAAACTACTTTTGTTGCCTGTTTAAGCTTCGGACAATCCACTACAGTATATTTGAACTACTAATACTTATGAATATATCTTTATTTACACCCTTGTGCTCATCTTTCCCTGTGTTCTTATGTTGCAGGCAGGATAAATTAAAGAGAAGGCTGACTGGACTTTCCCCAACTGGTGTTTCAAGCGCAACATCTGCAAACTGGTTTTTGTTGAGACATTGTCTGCAGATAAGCTGATAGACAGGCTACCTCATCCATCAGGTACAGACACAACTGAGTCAACTGCAGTAAACCAAGGTGAAAGTGACACTGAACACATGGCAAGAACAACAGCTGGTCCGCAAACTACTGAAAACACAAGAACACTTAATAGTGCAGCGCTGATATTGAAGCAGCTACTATGTGACTCTCCCGGTATGACGTGCCCCTGGCCACCCACATCAGATAATTTAAATGTGTTCGATGCAAAATTTGTTGTGCCACTTGAACTGTACAATGTTATTGCTTGGATTGTAGGTGCAACAGATGTGAACCTAAAAGTCATATCTGTTTGTCAAGACATTATGTATCTTGCATCTAAAGGTCAGAGGCAGACACCCAAATCATTATGTCTTGGTCTAAGTCAGTGGTTGTTAACCTTGTTGGAGGTACCGAACCCCACCAGTTTCATATGCGCATTCACCGAACCCTTCTTTAGTCAAAAAAAAAAAAAAAAAAAATCAAGACAATGTTATGTTTTTGGTAACACTTTAGTATGGGGAACCTATTCTAAGTAACAAGACTTAATTTAGAGTTTTTTGGACACTAAGGGAACATATTCTAAGTAACAAAGACTTAATTTAGAATTATTTGGTTAGGGTTAGGGTTAGGGCCAGGGTTAGAGGGTTAGGCTTATAATAAGGCCATGCCGAATAAGGCATTAATAAGTACTTAATAATGACTAGTTAAGAGACAATATGTTACTAATTTGCATGTTAATAAGCTACTAATTAATGGTGAATATGTTCCCCATACTAAAGTGTTACCATGTTTTTTTACTGGTGCACAAAATGAACCGTGCATGAACATCACCTTGTTCAAACAACAAAACCAACACAGTGCATAAACTCACAACAAATTACACACCTGCAAATCAGTCAGCTGTTGCCGTATACGTAATACGCCGATAGGGAGAAGTTTTTATTTACACAATGAGTCGGGTGTGTTTTGACCTCCGCCGAACCCCTGAGCCCAACTCACCGAACCCCAAGGGTTCGATCGAACCCAGGTTAAGAACCACTGGTCTAAGTATTGGGCATTTAACAGGTTCCTCACAAGTTGTGTCACTGCTGAGTGGACTAGGACATTGTGCTTCATGAGACATTCTCTCAAAGGTATAATGTCTGCCCCTTCACCCAATGGCAATGGATGGCACATTGCGGAAGGGGAGTTAAAAGTTACATGGATGACTACAAATCCTGCCACTGATAGTGTGTTAAAGGTAGTCCACTGCAGCTGCAAGCAGAGCAAATGTGAGACAGGAAGATCTTCCTGTATGTCTGCAAGACTGTCCTGTACTGATTTGTGTTGGTGCCAAAATTGTGCCAATATTTCCATGGAAACAGAGGATAAAAGCACATGGGAAGATGGCTCTGATGATAGTGATAGCTAAGAGATGAACAATGTCTCCCTCCTTCAGAATACGCAAAGTCACACTTAATCAGTTAGTTCTCTAATAAAAAATTTACTTTTTGCCCCATTTGAGAAAAATCCCTCAGAGTATTTTACTATTTCTTTTTTTTTAGTTACTTAAGTTAAATACTTTAAAAATAGAATGAGAGGTTACAGTGCACTTGACCTTAAAAAAATTATAATAATCATAGTTTGAGTTTGTGCCAAATTTGGGGAAAATCTATCAAAGAATTCTTGAGATATGGCTTTAACAATGTGCAAAGTTAAGACAAAATAATAAAACTAATTTATTTAAAAAAAAATACTCAAGACCTGCTGTGACATCAACACATTGTTTTGTTCATGTAAATATTGTTTTGTACCATATTGTGTACAGATTCTAAACTGTAATGCAGTTTTTGTTGTATTTCCATTTTTCGGCATTATTCGATATTTTGATTGATGTCAGCCATTTTGGGCCAAAGTGTTCTTTATTTTATTTTATTTTTTACTTCCTCTTATAACACAGTATCTACTGAAAATTTTAATGTATAAAAAATCATTGTTTAGCAAAATGTACCATGTGTATGTTCAATTGTACAGGTTGCTATTCACTTATTTTGAAGTGTTTTTTTCATTTTTTTTGTATGTTTCATGGTTTAAATTCAAATTAAAGTATACCAATGCTAAAATACTTGTCTCAAATGTTAGGTATATGTATTAATGTCAATTTGTGAAAGAGATTCTGCTTCCAGACTGAATGTAAATACATTTACAAGAAAAAAAAAGCTGCATAAGATTTTCGTTTTTTTGTAATTCCTATTTTTATACATTTATGGCGCTAAAAAAAAACGCCAGGATATTTTGCGGAGAACTTGTAACCTAATGTCCACAATGGCATTGTCTATTCAAAAATGCAAAAAAAAGAGTAGTGCCCAGACGTGGGAACGAAAATAACTTTCTAGCCACTTTTTTCTGGTTCACCTTATGGCCTAAATGAAACTATGCACCAGGCGGTCAAACTACGCCACTCTCTTAAGTGTGGTAATTGAAGGCAAGTACATCCCTAATTTTATCCTCAATCAGGCTGATGTGTGGCCACCTGCCCCAAGGCAGCTGTGTCAGGTTGGCAATCACTGTCCATCCATCCATCCATCCATCTTCTTCCGCTTATCCGAGGTCGGGTCGCGGGGGCAGCAGCTTAAGCAGGGAAGCCCAGACTTCCCTCTCCCCAGCCAGTTGGTCCAGCTCCTCCCGGGGGATCCCGAGGCGTTCCCAGGCTAGCCGGGAGACATAGTCTTCCCAACGTGTCCTGGGTCTTCCCCGTGGCCTCCTACCGGTCAGACGTGCCCTAAAAACCTCCCTAGGGAGGCGTTCAGGTGTAATCCTGACCAGATGCCCGAACCACCTCATCTGGCTCCTCTCGATGTGGAGGAGCAGCGGCTTTACTTTGAGCTCCCCCCGGATGGCAGAGCTTCTCACCCTATCTCTAAGGGAGAGCCCCGCCACCCGGCGGAGGAAACTCATTTTGGCCGCTTGTACCCGTGATCTTGTCCTTTCGGTCATAACCCAAAGCTCATGACCATAGGTGAGGATGGGAACGTAGATCGACCGGTAAATTGAGAGCTTTGCCTTCCGGCTCAGCTCCTTCTTCACCACAACGGATCGATACAGCGTCCGCATTACTGAAGACGCCGCACCGATCCGCCTGTCGATCTCACGATCCACTCTTCCCTCACTCGTGAACAAGACTCCGAGGTACTTGAACTCCTCCACTTGGGGCAGGGTCTCCTCCGCAACCCGGAGATGGCACTCCACCCTTTTCCGGGCGAGAACCATGGATTCGGACTTGGAGGTGCTGATTCTCATCCCAGTCGCTTCACACTCAGCTGCGAACCGATCCAGCGAGAGCTGAAGATCCTGGCCAGATGAAGCCATCAGGACCACATCATCTGCAAAAAGCAGAGACCTAATCCTGCAGCCACCAAACCAGTTCCCCTCAACGCCTTGACTGCGCCTAGAAATTCTGTCCATAAAAGTTATGAACAGAATCGGTGACAAAGGGCAGCCTTGGCGGAGTCCAACTCTCACTGGAAATGTGTCCGACTTACTGCCGGCAATGCGGACCAAACTCTGGCACTGATCATACAGGGAGCGGACCGCCACAATCAGACCGTCCGATACCCCATACTCTCTGAGCACTCCCCACAGGACTTCCCGACGGACACGGTCGAATGCCTTCACCAAGTCCACAAAACACATGTAGACTGGTTGGGCAAACTCCCTTGCACCCTCAAGGACCCTGCCGAGAGTATAGAGCTGGTCCACAGTTCCACGACCAGGACAAAAACCACACTGTTCCTCCTGAATCCGAGGTTCGACTATCCGGCGTAGCCTCCTCTCCAGCACACCTGAATAGACCTTACCGGGAAGGCTGAGGAGTGTGATCCCACGATAGTTAGAACACACCCTCCGGTTCCCCTTCTTAAAGAGAGGAACCACCACCCCGGTCTGCCAATCCAGAGGTACCGCCCCCGATGTCAACGCGATGCTGCAGAGTCTTGTCAACCAAGACAGCCCCACAGCATCCAGAGCCTTAAGGAACTCTGGGCGGATCTCATCCACCCCCGGGGCCTTGCCACCGAGGAGCTTTTTAACTACCTCAGCAACCTCAGCCCCAGAAATAGGAGAGCCCACCACAGATTCCCCAGGCACTACTTCCTCATAGGAAGACGTGTTGGTGGGATTGAGGAGGTCTTCGAAGTATTCCCTCCACCGATCCACAACATCCGCAGTGGAGGTCAGCAGAACACCATCCTCTCCATACACGGTGTTGATAGTGCACTGCTTCCCCTTCCTGAGGCGGCGGATGGTGGTCCAGAATCGCTTCGAAGCCGTCCGGAAGTCGTTTTCCATGGCTTCCCCGAACTCCTCCCATGTCCGAGTTTTTGCCTCCGCGACCACCAAAGCCGCACACCGCTTGGCCTGTCGGTACCTGTCCGCTGCATCAGGAGTCCTATGAGCTAAAAGAACCCGATAGGACTCCTTCTTCAGCTTGACGGCATCCCTCACCGCCGGTGTCCACCAACGGGTTCTAGGATTACCGCCACGACAGGCACCAACTACCTTGCGGCCACAGCTCCAATCAGCCGCCTCGACAATAGAGGTGCGGAACATGGTCCATTCGGACTCAATGTCCAGCACCCCCCTCGTGTCATGTTCAAAGTTCTTCCGGAGGTGGGAATTGAAACTCTCTCTGACAGGAGACTCTGTCAGACGTTCCCAGCAAACCCTCACAATGCGTTTGGGCCTGCCAGGTCTGTCCGGCATCCTCCCCCACCATCGCAGCCAACTCACCACCAGGTGGTGATCGGTAGAAAGCTCCGCCCCTCTCTTCACCCGAGTGTCCAAAACATGAGGCCGCAAATCCGACGACACAACTACAAAGTCGATCATGGAACTGCGGCCTAGGGTGTCCTGGTGCCAAGTGCACATATGGACACCCTTATGTTTGAACATGGTGTTTGTTATGGACAATCTGTGACGGGCACAAAAGTCCAATAACAAAACACCGCTCGGGTTCAGATCCGGGCAGCCATTCTTCCCAATCACGCCTCTCCAGGTTTCACTGTCGCTGCCAACATGAGCATTGAAGTCCCCCAGTAGAACGAGGGAATCACTCGGGGGAGCACTCTCAAGTACTCCCTCGAGTGAATCCAAAAAGGGTGGGTACTCTGAGCTGCGGTTTGGCGCGTAAGCGCAAACCACAGTCAGGACCCGTGCCCCCACCCGAAGGCGGAGGGAAGCTACCCTCTCGTCCACCGGGTTGAACTCCAACATGCAGGCTCTGAGCCGGGGGGCAACAAGAATTGCCACCCCAGCCCGTCGCCTCTCACTGCCGGCAACGCCAGAGTAGAAGAGAGTCCAGCCCCTCTCGAGAGAACTGGTTCCAGAGCCCTTGCTGTGCGTCGAAGTGAGTCCGATTATGTCTAGTCGGAACTTCTCCACCTCGCGCACTAGCTCAGGCTCCTTCCCCCCCAGCGAGGTGACGTTCCTCGTCCCAAGAGCTAGCTTCTGTAGCCGAGGATCGGACCGCCAAGTGCCCTGCCTTCGGCTGCCGCCCAGCTCACATCGCACCCGACCTCTATGACCCCTGCTATGGGTGGTGAGCCCATTGGAGGGGGAACCCACATTGCCTCTTCGGGCTGTGCCCGGCCGGGACCCATGGGGACAGGCCCGGCCACCAGGCGCTCGCCATCGACCCCCCCTCTGGCTCCAGAGTGGGGCCCCGGTGACCCGCGTCCGGGCGAGGGAAATCTGGGTCCATAGGTTTTATTTTTCATTGAGGTCTTCGAGCTGCTCTTTGTCTGATCCCTCACCTAGGACCAGTTTGTCTTGGGAGACCCTACCAGCAATCACTGTGTTTGATTTAAATAGCACCTCAGTGTTTGACTCATTGTGTGGCTGGCTCCCTGCTGGGAAAGGTCTGCTTCCATCAGGCGGTAAGTGTGTTGCTCCACTGAAATATAGTTTGTAAATTAGTCTGCTAAATGTGTAAGATGTTTGATTCATTGAATGCTGTGATTTATTGAACTTTGCACTGATCAGAGGTTTCTCTGCTCTATGTTCCAGGCAATTTAGGAGACCTGATCAAGGCATGAGAAATGCGATAATAATTTGTTTGTTTAAATGATAGCCCCAACCGGGAGGAACTTAAGTTAACCTGCATTCCAAAAAAGTGACTGAATAAAGCAACGCTGCTGCGTTTGAACCCTAACAGAACTGTCTCTGGGAGGTTGGTTTATGACCGCACATCACAATATATACTTACATCATGTATATATTACATGTTATTATTAATGTTACTACATTACATATATACTTACATCATGTATATATTATGAATGTTACTACATTACATATATACTTACATCATGTATATATTATGAATGTTACTACATTACATATATACTTACATCATGTATATATTACATATTATGAATGTTACTACAAACCCCGTTTCCATATGAGTTGGGAAATTGTGTTAGATGTAAATATAAACTGAATACAATGATTTGCAAATCATTTTCAACCCATATTCAGTGAATATGCTACAAAGACAACATATTTGATGTTCAAACTGATAAACTTTTTTTTTTTGTGCAAATAATCATTAACTTTAGAATTTGATGCCAGCAACACGTGACAAAGAAGTTGGGAAAGGTGGCAATAAATACTGATAAAGTTGAGGAATGCTCATCAAACACTTATTTGGGACATCCCACAGGTGAACAGGCAATTTGGGAACAGGTGGGTGCCATGATTGGGTATAAAAGTAAATTCCATGAAATGCTCAGTCATTCACAAACAAGGATGGGGTGAGGGTCACCACTTTGTCAACAAATGCGTGAGCAAATTGTTGAACAGTTTAAGAAAAACCTTTCTCAACCAGCTATTGCAAGGAATTTAGGGATTTCACCATCTACGGTCCGTAATATCATCAAAGAGTTCAGAGAATCTGGAGAAATAACTGCACGTAAGCAGCTAAGCCCGTGACCTTCGATCCCTCAGGCTGTACTGCATCAACAAGCGACATCAGTGTGTAAAGGATATCACCACATGGGCTCAGGAACACTTCAGAAACCCACTGTCAGTAACTACAGTTGGTCGCTACATCTGTAAGTGCAAGTTAAAACTCTCCTATGCAAGGCGAAAACACCCAGAAACGCCTTCGGCTTCGCTGGGCCTGAGCTCATCTAAGATGGACTGATACAAAGTGGAAAAGTGTTCTGTGGTCTGACGAGTCCACATTTCAAATTGTTTTTGGAAACTGTGGAAGTCGTGTCCTTCGGACCAAAGAGGAAAAGAACCATCCCGATTGTTATAGGCGCAAAGTTGAAAAGCCAGCATCTGTGATGGTATGGGGGTGTATTAGTGCCCAAGACATGGGTAACTTACACATCTGTGAAGGCGCCATTAATGCTGAAAGGTACATACAGGTTTTGGAGCAACATATGTTGCCATCCAAGCAACGTTACCATGGATGCCCCTGCTTATCTCAGCAAGACAATGCCAAGCCACGTGTTACATCAACGTGGCTTCATAGTAAAAGAGTGCGGGTACTAGACTGGCCTGCCTGTAGTCCAGACCTGTCTCCCATTGAAAATGTGTGGCGCATTATGAAGCCTAAAATACCACAACGGAGACCCCCGGACTGTTAAACAACTTAAGCTGTACATCAAGCAAGAATGGGAAATAATTCCACCTGAGAAGCTTAAAAAATGTGTCTCCTCAGTTCACAAACGTTTGAGTGTTGTTAAAAGGAAAGGCCATGTAACACAGTGGTGAACATGCCCTTTCCCAACTACTTTGGCACGTGTTGCAGCAATGAAATTCTAAGTTAATAAAAATAAAATAAAGTTTATGAGTTTGAACATCAAATATCTTGTCTTTGTAGTGCATTCAATTGAATATGAGTTGAAAAGGATTTGCAAATCATTGTATTCCGTTTATATTTACATCTAACACAATTTCCCAACTCATACGGAAACGGGGTTTGTACATTACATATACTTACATCATGTATATATTACACGTTATTATGAATGTTACTACATTACATATATACTTACATCATGTATGTATTACATGTTATTATGAATGTTACTATATGACATATATACTTACATCATGTATATATTACATGTTATTATGAATGTTACTACATTACATATATACTTACATCATGTATATATTACACGTTATTATGAATGTTACTACATTACATATATACTTACATCACGTATGTATTACATGTTACTATGAATGTTACTACATGACATATATACTTACATCATGTATATATTACATGTTATTATGAATGTTACTACATGACATATATACTTACATCATGTATATATTACATGTTATTATGAATGTTACTACATGACATATATACTTACATCATGTATATAATACATGTTATTATGAATGTTACTACATTACATATATACTTACATCAGGTATACAGTATATTACATGTTATTATGAATGTTACTACATGACATATATACTTACATGTATATATTACATGTTATTATGACTGTTACTACGTGACATATATACTTACATCATGTATACTGTATATTACATGTTATTATGAATGTTACTACATGACATATATACATGTCACGGCGCGGGCTCGAACCCGCTTTTCCCCAGCAGCTGGGTCTGCCAGCGCTTCCGCTGGCAGCGCGCCGAGACACGCCCCTGCTCGCGCTGGCCGCGTCACGCTCACATGCCGGCAAGGCTGTGGGCGATCAGTAATCTTCACACCTGGGACTGATGAGGGCAAGCGTTATAAGGACCAATGGACCCAAGGATCCTTGCGGGAACTTAGTTCTCTATTGTGTACTGTAAGCCGACACAAGCTTTATGCTCTCTTTTTCTCTCTGCGTTTCCCTCCGTGTCTGATGTCCTTGTTGTCCTCCCACAGTGCTTTCCCGAGTTTTACCCGTTGTGATCTCCTGTCGTTCCCCTCTGGATTTGGACTGCCTTCCTCGATCCTCGACCCTCGCCTGGACACGGACCTTGTCGCTTCTCTCTTGCCCTCGACTGCTTGCCTGTTCACGGACTGCCCTCCTGCTTTGTCCCTCTTCTCGCTCTACTCAACACTTGGTAACACACACTTCAGCTAACCATACACATAGCCTCTCACACACACACTCTTGGGTTTTGTCACACACACCATTCTATAGTTTTAGTTAGTATTGTTTATTATTATTATATATATATATTGGCTATATATATAATAAATCATAGAACTTTACTTCCCCCTGGTGTCTGTGCTGTCAACTCCCTCTGTCAAACATAACAATACTTACATCATTTATATAATACATGTTATTATGAATGTTACTACATGACATATATACTTACATCATATATATATTACATGTTATTATGAATGTTACTTCATTACATATATACTTACATCATGTATATATTACGTGTTATTATGAATGTTACTAGATACTACATATATACTTACATCATTTATATGTTACATGTTATTATGAATGTTACTACATTACATATATACTTTGTGTGTATATGAAAGGTTTTTAAAGCACTTTATAAGTGGAACAGAGCAACTAACTTTGTCTAAAGTTTATTTCCAATTTAAACGCATGAAAAAAAGTTGTTCTTGTCTGTCATAAAGAAAGTAAACCGTAGACAAAAAACACGTTTTTCTTGAGGAACTTTCTCTTCAGTCAAGAATCAAAGGTGCAGGTGAAACTGTCAAAGGTGGTCATTTTATTTGCATGAAGCAGAGAAAGCCATTTGAGTGCTTCTCACTTCTTGGTCACCGCGTCGTCCCTCTCCGCGGGGAATATCTCGATTTCCTTGATGATTCGGTTAGCGATGACCTCGTTGTTGGCCGACACCATCCTCCGGGACATCAGATCGAATGGCCCCCCTAGGTATTGCACACAGGAAGTTTTCAAAATAAATGTCATGCTGTGACTTAGGTCTTTATGACGCCTACGCACCATCCACATCCAGCAGCATTCCTCCCGCCTCCGTCACGATCACCGCCCCCGCCGCAATGTCCCAGCAGTGGATCCCGATCTCAAAGAAGGCCTCCACCGCCCCGCAGGCCACCAGGCACATGTTGGTGGCAGCAGTACCCGACCCACGCAGCCTGTGAGTACACCAGGAAGTACAACTTGACTGTTTGAAGGCAATAACAAAGTACAAGGTTAGGTACTCTGACATGTTGGTGGCAGCAGTACCCGACCCACGCAGCCTGTGAGTACACACCAGGAAGTACAACTTGACTGTTTGAAGGCAATAACAAAGTACAAGGTTAGGTACGCTGACATGGTCCCACCACTAGGGGCACCAATGAGACTTTGACTAAGTTGGACTATTTCTATGGTGACAGTTTTATTATCTGGAGAATTGTCACCATTGAGATTATTTGTTGATATTATTGAATTGTAGACCAGATTAGGTTTAGGATTAACTTTGTTGTTTTGTTTGTGTGTGTGTGTGTGTGTGTGTGTGTGTGTGTGTGTGTGTGTGTGTGTGTGTGTGTGTGTGTGTGTGTGTGTGTGTGTGTGTGTGTGTGTGTGTGTGTGTGTGTGCGTTCTTGTATATCTGCCCTTCTTGAGACATCAACAAAGAAAAGTAGCTTCCACATGAGGACCGGTGAACAAGTTTGGACATAAATCATATAGAGAGCCAAATACTAGAGTCTGTGAACATTGCTCCAAAGTCAGGATTTTTGGTTGATTTAATGTGCATACAAAAGTAAACATTGACAGGTTCAAAGGCAGCAATATATGATAAAACAAGCTAAAGAAGGACTTCCCTATTCATCCCCGAAAAAAACACCAGGTGAACAGCTGATTTTACGACTTCCGGTGCTGACGTAAGACAACCCATATGTGACCATAGGGTGAACAAATACACTACGCTACTAAGACTATAGTGACCAATAACAGTTAGCTTCTACAGCTGGGTTGTTTAAAGTGCGGCACAGGGGCCATCTGTGGCCCGTGACTCCTTTGTCATCAGCCTTAAGCACATTACAAAAAACAAAAAATAGAGATCTCATTGGCACCCCTGGTGGTGACATCTATCAAAATGAGGGTGGTCCCAAAAAAGAGGGATTTTTCACATTGACTGTGTGTCGCTTTTAAAAGTGCTCCCCCTCTTGTCAACATATACAATAACAAGTGTGTGTAAAAATGTGAAGTGCTCCCCCTCTGGTCAACATATGAAATAACCCCTAACCCCCTAACCTAACCTATCCCATAACCCCGGAGGGTCATTGGGGCACCACAGACGATCTGTTGACCAGCTCTCTCCATCCATCTCTGTCCTCAGCAGCTCTCATTGCCTCAGTGAGTTTCAGGTGAGTCCATTCTCCGATTTTATCTTCCCATCTTTTCTTTTGTTTCCCTCGTCTCCTGCCACCTTGTACGGTGCCTTGCAGGATGGTTTTTGCAAGGCCTGAGGATCTGGTGATGTGTCCGTACCACCTCAGTTTCCGCTTTATGACCGTGGTGAGCAGGTCATCATGTGGGCCGATGGCTTGGCTGATCTTTTACCTGACTTTGTCGTTTGTGACATGTTGGGTGTAGGAGATACCCATGAGTCTTCTGTAGCATCTCATCTCCATGTTCTGAATTCTCTTCTGCAGCTCTGCTGTAAGGGTCCATGTTTCACAGGCATAAAGGAAGATCGACATTACAAGTGAGTGCTGTAATCTCACCTTTGATGCCAGACTGATTTTTGTGTCTTTCCATATGGGTTTGAGTTTTGCCAGGGCAGCAGTTCCCGTTTGGATCCTTCATCGGGCACGATTGCACCGAGGTACTTGAAGCTTGACACCGTGTCCAGTGCCTTTCCATTGACTTTGATGTCTGAGCGGATGCCATTGTTGTTGTTGGTCATCATTTAGTTTTTTTCAGCATGGATTTCCATTCCATAGACTCGGGAGGTGGTATCAAGCCTTTCAACTAGACTGGCAAGTTCTCTTTCTTTTCCAGCTAGCCCATCGATATCATCTGCAAAACGGAGGTTGCTGCCAAAGCTGACAGTTCCTTCATGATCTGCCAGGGCATCCATCATGATACGCTCCAGAAAGATGTTGAAGAGAATGGGAGAGAGAAGGCATCCTTGGCGCACTCCAATTGTTGTCCTGAACCAGTCTCCGATAGCGCCGTTGTAGAGAACTGCGCTGGTAGCTTTATTGTACAGACGTTGAATGACTCTGACAAGGTTAGGACTGATGTTATATTTCCTAATGGTTGCCCACAGTGCAGCATGCCATACCTGGTCAAAGGCTTTCTCAAAGTCTACAAACACATGGTAAAGGTGTTGTTGATGCTGCAGGTATCTCTCACAAATGATTCTCAAGTTGAAAATCTGTTCTGTGGTGCTCCGCCATGCTCTAAATCCAGCCTGTTCTTCAACTGTGATCAGTTCAGCTTGGGATTTTAACCTATTTAGTATTATTGTCAGTAGGACTTTGCTGGGAAGGGCTAATAAGACTGATGGTGCAGTAGTTTTGGCACAGTTGAAGATTGCCTTTTTTCGGAAGTGTGATGATAAGTGACTGGGTCCATGATGTAGGCCACTCACCACTCTGCCAGATTTTGTTGCACAGGATGGTGAGGGTGTCGATAATGGCTTCTCCCCCTGATTGTACAAGCTCAACTGGGATGCTTTTCCTTTTTTCAGTGCTCAGATTGCTGCCTCAACTTCTTCACGGAGGATGGCTAGTGTATCTTCATCCTCTTTGGATTGAGTACATGTCAGGATTGCTGAATCTCCGCTTGCCGTGTGGTTGTAGAGCTCAGAGCAGTATTCTGTCCACCTGTCTAGGATCTTCTCTTCCGCTAGGCATTCACCGGTCTCGCTCTGGATTGCAGAGACTCTGGTTTGTTTTGCTCTTGTTAGCTCCTTAACAGTTTGATATGCCTTCTTGGTGTTGTTGTTGGCATTCTGGCTGTTCTCTATTTCTTGGCACTTTCCCTCAATCCAGTTCTGTTTTGCTGACTGCATGCCTTTCTTGATGCTCTTATTGATTACTCCATAAGCATCAGATCCTTCAGGTGAGTTCTTACTCTTCTTCAGGGCTCTCCGCTTGTCACACAAGTCTAGCAGTTCATTAGTGACCCAAGGTTTCTTCTTTGGGCGGAGTTTGCCAAGGATTTCAGTGGCTGTTTCGGTTACGACTTTGTTCAACGTAGTGGTCATGCTATTGACATCAATTTCTTTTGCACCTAAGATGAGCAGTGGTGCAAACCTCCCTCCTATCCTTGTCTTGAAGACTTCTGCCACCTCAGGGTCTCGCAGTTTGTCCAGATCGAACTTCATTCTAGTGCACTTAGAGCTTTTGATCTTCTTGAAGTGAAGGCGAAGGGACATCAGGACGAGGTCATGGTCACTCCCAATGTCTGCTTTTGGAAAGCTGCACGTCCTGCCAGTATTGACGCTTGAGCGAAAGCGCTTCTTGACCAAGATGTAATCGATCTGGTTGTGGTACTCTCCACCGGGGCTGTGCCAGGTCCATCGTCTAGAGGCCTTATGGGGGCCAAGTGTGTTCACCAGCAACAGATTGTTGTACCTGGAAAACTCCAAGAGCCTTAGGCCTCTATCGTTGGTCTCACTGTTGCTGTATGGACCACATGTGTCTTTCCAGTTGTTGTAAGCGTCCTCTCCAACCTTCGCATTCCAGTCTCCTTGTACAATAAGGATGTCCTACTTTGGAGTTTTATCTAGGACTGCTTGTACTTCATCGTAAAAATCCTCCACCTCACTGTCCTCATACGTGGATGTTGGGGCATAGGCCTGAATGATGGCGATGTTAAATGGAGTTGCTCTCAATCGAATGGTAATGAGTCTGCTTGAGACTGGCCGGCAGCTCATGACAGTGTCTGTAATGTCTTTGTGAACAAGGAAACCAACACCATACTTGTGTTTGTCTTCCTTGCCACTGAAATAGAGCTTGTGGCCTACGTCGATTGATGTTTCACTGAATCCTTTCCAGCGTAGCTCGCTGATGCCTAAGATATTCCAGTGGTATTGATCCATTTCTTGGGCTAGCTCTTCGAGTTTCCCCATCAGCAGTTAGTGTCCTTACATTCCAGGTTCCCACAACTAAATTGTCTCTAGTGCGGAATCTGCAGAGTTTCCAGTAGTAAATTTTCCACATCCGTCCTGGTGGCCAACGGTAGGTCCTTGTTGACCCGGGCGACGACCGAGCCGGTATGGGTAAAGCAGTAGTTGTCATCATGTGGTGTGTCTTGGGCAATTTAAACCTGGCGGCGCCCATCCCTCTCCAGGTTGGATGCAGTTTAATGTCATACCCAGGACACAGAAATAACAAGTGTGTGTAAAAATGTGAAGTGCTCCCCCTCTGGTCAACACATGTAATAACAAGTGTGTGTAAGAAATTCAAATGCACCCCTTTGACCAAAGTGAATTTAAAAAAAAAAAAGAATATGTATATAGAGACATACTGTAATAACTTGAAGTAAATAATAAAGATTCAAAAACAATTACAAACAAAAAATAAAATAAAAAACTAAAAGCTTACCTTTTTTTATATGTGCATAGTATGTATATATTATTAATGTTGTAAATACACATCTTTATATATCTAGAAAGGGTGGTCCTAAAGAGGTAGGCATTTTTCTCAGGTCTCAAGAAGGTAACAAATATAAGAATGTGTGCGTGTGTGTGTGTGTGTGTGTGTGTGTGTGTGTGTGTGTGTGTGTGTGTGTGTGTGTGTGTGTGTGTGTTGGCAGAACATCCTGCAGATGGTTGTTGTTTTAGTCCATGTGATCATCATGTGACATACAGTCCTGTGTCACAATATTACAGTACATTTTATTACCAACATGTATTTACATACTTTTATGTATAAAGGGGACCACAATAAAATGTCATTATTTGCTTTATTCGAACTAAAAATGTTAAGTAATACAATAAAAGTATGTTTATTATTGTAATTTAGTCGTTAAATAAAATGTTGAACATACTAGACAACTTGTCCTTTAGTAGTAAGTAAACAAACAAAGACTCCTAATTACCATATTTTTCGGACTATAAGGCGCAATTAAAATTATTTCATTTTCTCAAAACTGGACAGTGCACCTTATAACCCGGTGCGCCTAATGTGCAGAATAATTCTGGTTGTGCTTACCAACCTCCAAGCTATTTTATTTGGTGAAGGGTGTAATGATAAGTGTGACCAATAGATGGCAGTCACACATAGGAGGTACGTGTAGACTGCAATATGATGGCAGTCACACATAAGAGATACATGTAGACTGCAATATGATGGCAGTCACACATAAGAGATACGTGTAGACTGCAATATGACGGCAGTCACACATAAGAAATACGTGTAGACTGCAATATGATGGCTGTCACACATAAGAAATAAGTGTAGACTGCAATATGATGGCAGTCACATATAAGAGATACGTGTAGACTGCAATATGATGGCAGTCACACATAAGAGATACATGTAGACTGCAATATGACTCAAGTAAACAACACCAACATTCCATTAAAAATATAGAACATTTCACACAGCGCTCAAAAATCTGTCAAAATGTTTTAGTAGGACTTTGGTAAGCTATGAAGCCGCACCGCTTGATGGATTGTCGGAGCATTATGACAACCATAGTCCGACGTACTGTGCTGCAACATAGGAGTATTATTATGGTGTGTGTATAAGGTAAGACATATTATCTGGTGTTTTGTTTCGCAATATTATGCAAAACCAACTTTTCTTACCTTCTGGTACCTGCTGATGTGTATTTAGGATCTGTATAATTCCTGAAAATGTGTGCGCAAAGATCAAAAAATGTGAGCACATTACACCAATTCTTAAATCCTTACATTGGCTCCCTGTACATCAGAGAATTGATTTCAAAATCCTCCTGCTCACATATAAATCACTACATGGTCTAGGGCCGAAGTATATCACTGATATGCTCCCACTATATAAGCCCTCTAGATCACTAAGATCTTCTGAGACCAATCTGTTAGCGGTTCCCAGAGTAAACTCAAATCAAGGGAGAGCATCATTCAGTCACTATGCAACAAATAGCTGGAATAAACTTCCTGAAGATGTCAGACTTTCTCCAACTCTGACTACTTTTAAAACTAGACTGAAAACTTTTATGTTCACCTTAGCTTTCAGCTAAATCTTTTAATCTTTTAACTTTTAACGTCCGCACTGTTTTTATTTTTATTGTCTGCATTTTAATTTTGCTTTTATTTTCTTTCATTTCACTTTGTTGTCTGTGAAGCACTATGAGTCTGCCTTGTGTATGAAAAGTGCTGTACAAATAAAGTTGCCTTGCCTTGCCTTGCCTTACTTCCTGTTTCAACATGTTCTATCTACACTTCTGTTAAAATGTAATAATCACTTATTCTTCTCTTCTTTGATACTTTACATTAGTTTTGGATGATAGCACAAATCAATCAATGTCAATCAATGTTTATTTATATAGCCCTAAATCACAAGTGTCTCAAAGGGCTGCACAAGCCACAACGACATCCTCGGTACAGAGCCCACATACGGGCAAGGAAAAACTCACCCCAGTGGGACGTCGGTGAATGACTATGAGAAACCTTGGAGAGGACCGCATATGTGCGTAATCCCCCCCCACCCCCCCACCCCCCCACCCCCATCCCCTCTAGGGGAGACCGAAAGCAAATGTAGGTATCGATCCGATACCAAGTAGTTACAGGATCATACATTGGTCATATTCAATGTCCTCATGTGTCCAGGGACGTATTTACTGACTTTATAAACAATAAATAATGAAAAAAGATTCTGAGATAATAACATTTATTGATGTAATCATTGTAGTATCAACTATATACAGCTCTTATACTTGGTATCATTGCAGTCGATGTTTGTATAGATCCACTCATTTGTTTACATTCAGGAGAACTAACTTGCTGTTAGCGGTAAGCTATTGTATCCTCCTACGGTATGTAGTGCAGCATGTATAGCTATTCCTCGTCCTGCAGTGATAATGGTACTTGTAAGAAACTTACTTTATTTGTCAAGGATTAGTGATTCAGAAGTATCTAAAACACTACCGACTGCAAATGGATGTTAGCTGCTAGCTGCCTAATGGCTAACAAGAGCTCAGCAGTGTTATAGCTTCACCTTCATCTTTACTTTTTACACCAAAATGCGTCCATTCTCCCTTTTCTGTCTACACACTGTGTCTGCTTGTAAGTACTCTGTGTGTGTGTGAACATGCTCCCCGACATATAAAGTAAGTTTCTTACAAATAACATTATCACTGGAGGACGAGGAATAGCTAAACATGTTTCACTACACACCGTAGCAGGATACAATAGCTCACCGGCGTCACAATGTAAAAAAACGTCATGGGTGGATCTACACCTGACATCCACTGTAATGATACCAAGTACAAGAGCGTATCTAGTCGATACTACTATGATTACATATATACTTTTTAGCATCACAAAATCTTCTTTCGTTTAAAAAAAATTCATATTATGTTTATAAAGTCAGTAAATACGTCCCTGGACACATGAGGACTTTGAATATGACCAATCCTGTAACTACTTGGTATCGGATTGATACCTAAATGTGTGGTATCATCCAAAACTAATGTAAAGTATCATAGAAGAGAAGAATAAGTGATTATTACATTTTAACAGAAGTGTGGATAGAACATGTTAAAACAGCAAATAAGCAGATATTAACAGTAAATAAACAAGTAGATTAATAATACATTTTTACAGTTTGTCCCTCATAATGTTGAAAAAATAATAGCTAGATAAATGACACAATATGTTACTGCATACGTCAGCAGACTAATTAGGAGTCATTGTTTACTTACTACTAAAAGACAAGTTGTCTAGTATGTTCACTATTTTATTTAATGACAATAATAAACATATGTTTCATGTACACTAAGATGTGTTGTTCCAATAAAGACAATAATGAAATCTTTTGTGCTCCCCTTTATTTAGAAAAGTATGTAAATACAGCTCAGTAGCGATACTAAAATATTGGTATGGGGACCACCATAGTGTGTAGTAAAGGAATATTTGGAATAACTTTACAACAAGTGCCATTTAAAAGAAACACTTGGATGCATTTTGCTTCAAAAAACATTGTTTTTAATTGCCAAATGCATTCATTCTCCATTTCTGGAAGATGGAAAAAAGATGGCCAAAATGTCCACTAACCCTAACCCAGAAGTAGACTAACCTTAACCCAGAAGTAGACTAACCCTAACCCAGAAGTAGACTAACCTTAACCCAGAATTAGACTAACCCTAACCCAGAAGTAGACTAACCCCAACCCAGAAGTAGACGTCCCCCTATTCGGACTTTATCAGTGAATTCTCAGAGTTCGTCGCTGATCTAGTGACGCACGCCGACAATATAATTATAATGGGGGACTTTAATATCCATATGAATACCCCATCAGACCCTCCATGCGTGGCGCTCAACACTACAATTGATAGCTGTAGTCTTACACAAATAATAAATTAACCCACGCATCGCAACGGTAATACGATAGATCTAGTGCTTGTCAGGGGTGTCACCAACTCCAAAGTTATGATACTCCCGTATACTAAAGTAATGTCCGATCATTACCTTATAAAATTCGAAGTTCTGACTCATAGTCAACATGCTAATAATAATAACTGCTTTAGCAGCCGCAACATTGATGCTGCCACAACGATGACTCTTGCTGGCCTACTGCCTTCAGTAATGGCTCCATTCCCAAATAATATGGGCTCTATTGATAACCTCACTAACAACTTTAACGACGCCCTGCGCGAAACCATTGATAGTATATCAACACTAAAGCTAAAAAGGGCCCCTAAAAGGCATACCCCATGGTTTACAGATGAAACTGGAGCTCTTAAGCTATCATGTAGAAAGCTGGAACGCAAATGGCGCTCGACTAAACTTGAGGTTTTCCATCAAGCATGGAGTGATAATTTAATAATTTATAAACGCATGCTTACCTTAGCTAAAGCTAAATATTACTCAAATCTCATCCGCCTCAACAAAAAACATCCTGAATATTTGTTCAGTTACAGTAGCATCGCTAACCCAACAAGGGACTCCTCCCAGTAGCTCCACCCACTCGGCAGATGACTTTATGAATTTCTTTAATAAGAAAATTTAACTCATTAGAAAGGAGATTAAAGACAACGCATCCCAGCTACAACTGGGCTTTATTAACACAGATATGAATGTATATACGACGGATATTGCCCTTCAAAATAGTCTCTCTCTTTTTGATGAAATAACATTAGAGGAACTCCTACGGCGTGTAAGTGGGATAAAACAAACAACATGTTTACTTGACCCACTTCCTGGGAAACTTATCAAGGAACTGTTTGTAATATTAGGTCCATCAGTGTTAAATCTTATAAACGTATCACTTTCCTCTAGCACTGTTCCCCTAGCATTAAAAAAAAACGTTATTCATCCTCTGCTCAAAAGACCTAACCTCGATCTTGACCTCATGGTAAACTACCGGCCGGTATCCCACCTTCCGTTTATCTCGAAAATCCTCGAAAAAATTGTTACACGGCAGCTAAATGAACACTTAGTGTCTAACAATCTCTGTGAACCCTTTCAATCCGGTTTCAGGGCAAATCACTCTACAGAGACAGCCCTCACAAAAATGACTAATGATCTATTGCTAACGATGGATGCTGATGCGTCATCCATGTTGCTGCTTCTTGATCTTAGCGCTGCTTTCGATACCGTCAATCATAATATTTTATTAGAGCGTATCAAAACACATATTGGTATGTCAGACTTAGCCTTGTCTTGGTTTAACTCCTATCTAACTGACAGGATGCAGTGCGTCTGTCATGGCCCAGACGCACACCAGTGCGCAATCATCTGGGAGCCGCGCTGTGTGCACCTCCAAGCGCGCGCGCGCGTCACTCAAGCTGCTACAGGCAGCTGCGTTCCATCTTCAATCAACACACCCGGCACTGATGAGAGGGACGACTACTTAAACCACCGCCACCAGAGATCCTTTGCCAGAAAGTAGCAATCTGTACATCGTACCGTAAGCTTGTCTCCAGCTTCCTAGTTGCCTTTTTGATCCTGATCTCTGTGTTTTTCCCTGCGTTAATTGTCGTGTCCTCCCTCACCCCGCAGCTCCCTGTGTGCGTCCCCGAGTCACGCTGTGTGTCGTGTGCTCTTGGATCTTCCCTGTCTTCCTCGTGCTTCCTGGTTCTCGACTCCTTGCTCGCCCCCGGACTACGACGACTCGCTCTTGCCTCTCGACCACGCTTTCGCCCCTGGACAACCCTGCCTGCCTTGCCCTTGTCTGACACCACCGCTCCTCTCAACACGCACCTCCAACATTTACGGTAAAACCCTCCAGTTAAATTCTACACATGGTCTGACACCCATTTCCTTTTGATTACATACACATCATATTTGATATATACCTACCGTATATTACCAAATAAACGCCCTTGTGCAAATAACCACCCATGTCCTAATAGCCGCCCGGGGTCTGACCCCATTTTGTGAATTAACCGCCTCTTCCTAATAACCGCCTATGTCCAAATAGCCGCCCATGGGCTGTTATTTGCATAATTTAGAATAAAATGCTACTGGGGTTGCGTTTGCTGCAGTATTATTGTTTTGATGGTTTTATAGAGTACTTGGTACCATAATTTTATTTTTCCTGTATGCTGCTTTATTTAAAACTTGGAGTACTGTAGCCTTTATTTTATTTAAGTGACAGTATTATTATTCTGTTTTGACGGTGGGTTTTATACTTGAGTACTTGGTACCATAATTTTTTTTCCCCGGTAGGCTGCTTTATTTAAAAAGTTTATTTATTTTTAGTATTGGTATTCTATTTGACAATTGTTGCACTACTGCCATGTTGAGGCCTTGTTGATCTTTTGTCTTTTGATAGCCTACCTCATGTTGATCTCTTGTTTTTTTGTTTGTATTTTTGTTTGTATGATAGCTTTTACATTTAAAGTTTTTTGTACAAAAAAAAAATACTGGACAGTAACCATAGTAACCAAATAATGGCCTGGTGCAGGCTGGTGCAAAAATAAATAAAAGCCTTGTGCAAATAACCGCCTGCTTCTTTTAAACGCCTGTCTCCAAAATCGATTTTGTGAAATAAACGCCCGGGCTACTATTTGGTAATATACGGTATATTGATATATAATATAATATAATATAATATATTATAAAATATAATATATTTTATAAATTATATATACGGTACATATATAATATTATATTTATATTTATATAGAGATATAGATATAGATTGATAGATATTTCCTTCTTAATAAATACGCCCCAGGCTAAACGCTCTCGCAGCCTCAGTACCGTCTCCTTCTCCACGGTACTATCACAGCGTCTCCCATAACAATGTGACCTCGGAGTATGTTAAGGTAACGTGTGGAGTTCCCCAGGGTTCGGTTCTTGGCCCTGCACTCTTCAGCATCTACATGCTGCCGCTAGGTGACATCATACGTGTTAGCTTTCACTGTTATGCTGATGACACACAACTCTACATGCCCCTAAAGCTGACCAACACGCCGAATTGTAGTCAGCTGGAGACGTGTCTTAATGAAATTAAACAATGGATGTCTGCTAACTTTTTGCAACTCAACGCTAAGAAAACGGAAATGCTGATTATCGGTCCTGCTAGACACCGACATCTATTTAATAATACCACCTTAACATTTGACAACCAAACAATTACACAAGGGGACTCGGTAAAGAATCTGGGTATTATCTTCGACCCAACTCTCTCGTTTGAGTCACACATCAAGAGTGTTACTAAAACGTCTTTCTTTCATCTCTGTAATATCGCTAAAATCCGTTCCATTTTGTCCACAAGCGACGCTGAGATCATGATTTATGCGTTAGTTACGTCTCGTCTCGATTACTGTAACGTATTGTTTTCGGGTCTCCCTATGTCTAGCATTAACAGATTACAGTTGGTACAAAATGCGGCTGATAGACTTTTGAGAAGAACAAGAACATTTGATCATATTACGCCTATACTGTATATACCTTTATATATATATATATATATATATATATATATATATATATATATATATATATATATATATATATATATATATATATATATATATATATATATATATATATATATATATATATATACCTATATATATCACCTGCACTGGCTTCCTGTGCACTTAAGATGTGACTTTAAGATTTTACTACTTACGTATAAAATACTACACGGTCTAGCTCCATCCTATCTTGCTGATTGTATTGTACCATATGTCCTGGCAAAAAATCTGCTTTCAAAGAACTCCGGCTTATTAGTGATTCCCAGAGCCCAAAAAAAGTCTGCGGGCTATAGAGCGTTTTCTATTTGGGCTCCAGTACTCTGGAATGCCCTCCCGGTAACAGTTAGAGATGCTACCTCAGTAGAAGCATTTAAGTCCCATCTTAAAGGCCTACTGAAACCCACTACTACCGACCACGCAGTCTGATAGTTTATATATTAATGATGAAATCTTAACATTGCAACACATGCCAATACGGCCGGGTTAACTTATAAAGTGCAATTTTAAATTTCCCGCTAAACTTCCGGTTGAAAATTCCTTTGGAGGATGTCGTATGCGCATGACGTAGCCAGTTTAACAGAGGTATGGCTTCCCCATTGAAGCCAATACAAAATAGCTCTGTTTTTATCTCATTATTCCACAGTATTCTGGACATTTGTGTTGGTGAATCTGTTGCAATTTGTTCATTGCATTATGGAGAAAGAAGCTGAGCAAGCAAAGAAGAAAGTTGTCGGTGCGAAGCGAAGTATTTTGCGAGGGAAGTCAGCAACACAACACAGTTGGTGTTTCATTGTTTACATTCCCGAAAGATGCAGTCAAGATCGAAGAACTCGGACAACAGAGACTCTTACCAGGAGGACTTTGATTTGGATACACAGACGCATACGCAATACCGTGAGTACGCTTCCAAACATTTGATCGCTTGCTATAACTAGCTCGAGCTAGTAGCTAGGAGCTAGGAGCTAGCATGACAAACACCTAGGTGTTTGTTATGCGGGATTAATTTGTGGCATATTAAATATAAGCCTGGTTGTGTTGTGGCTAATAGAGTATATATATGTCTTGTGTTTATTTACTGTTGTAGTCATTCCCAGCTGAATATCAGGTCCCACCCGCGCGCTTCCAAAGATTTGATCGCTTGCCCGTACGTGCGTGTCACGTACGTAACTTTGGTTAAATATATAAACTTTATGAACCTTGGGTTAGGTGAACAGCCTTTGGGCTGAGTGAGTGTGTGTGTTGTGCAGGTGTTTGAATTGTATTGGCGGGTTTTATGGACGGGATCCCGTCCATATAACCCGCTCGAGCTATAACTAGCTCGAGCTAGTAGCTAGTAGCTAGGAGCTAGCATAACAAACACCTAGGTGTTTTTATGCGGGATTAATTTTTGGCATATTAAATATAAGCCTGGTTGTGTTGTGGCTAATAAGAGTATATATATGTCTTATGTTTATTTACTGTTGTAGTCATTCCCAGCTGAATATCAGGTCACCCCCGGCTCTCACAGCATCTTCCCTATCTGAATCGCTTCCACTCCCCACTAGTCCTTCACTTGCACTTTCCTCATCCACAAATCTTTCATCCTCGCTCAAATTAATGGGGAAATCGTCGCTTTCTCGGTCCGAATCTCTCTCACTTCTGGCGGCCATCATTGTAAACAATAGGGAACTTTGCGGATATGTTCACCCGACTACGTCACGCTACTTCCGGTAGGGGCAAGCCTTTTTTTTAATCAGATACCAAAAGTTGCGATCTTTATCGTCGTTGTTCTATACTAAATCCTTTCAGCAAAAATATGGCAATATCACGAAATGATCAAGTATGACACATAGAATAGATCTGCTATCCCCGTTTAAATAAAAAAAAATCATTTCAGTAGGCCTTTAAAACTCATTTGTATACTCTGGCCTTTAAATAGACCCTCATTTTAGACCAGTTGATCTGCCGTTTCTTTTCTGCTCTGCCCCCCTCTCCTTCGTGGAGGGGGGGGGGGGGGGCACAGATTCGGTGACCACATATGAGGCGCTAGCGGTCCAAAGTCGGGACCCAGGGTGGATCATTCATCTGTGCATCAGTTGGGGACGTCTCTGCACTGCTGACCTGTCTCCGCTCAAGATGATCTCCTGCTGGCCCCACTATGGACTGGACTCTCACTATTATGTTAGATCCACTATGGACTGGACTCTCACACTATTAACTAGATCCACTTGACGTCCATTGCACCGGTCGCCCAGGGGGGTCCCCACATCTGCGGTCCCCTCCAAGGTTTCTCATTGTTATCTCATTGGGTTGAGTTTTTTCTTGCTCTGATGTGGGATCTGAGCCGAGGATGTCGTTGTGGCTTGTGCAGCCCTTTGAGACACTTGTGATTTAGGGCTATATAAGTAAACATTGATTGATTGATTGATTGATTGATTGATTGATTGATTAGACTAACCCTAACCCAGAAGTAGACTAACCCCAACCCAGAAGTAGACTAACCTTAACCCAGAAGTAGACTGACCTTAACCCAGAAGTAGACTGACCCCAACCCAGAAGTAGACTAACCTTAACCCAGAAGTAGACTAACCCAGAAGTAGACTAACCCCAACCCAGAAGTAGACTAACCCTAACCCAGAAGTAGACTAACCCAGAAGTAGACTGACCCTAACCCAGAAGTGGACTAACCTTAACCCAGAATTAGACTAACCTCAACCCAGAAGTAGACTAACCCTAACCCATAAGTAGACTAACCCTAACCCAGAAGTAGACTAACCTTAACCCAGAAGTAGACTAACCCTGACCCAGAAGTAGACTAACCCTGACCCAGAAGTAGACTAACCATGACCCAGAAGTAGACTAACCCTAACCCAGAAGTAGACTAACCCTGACTCAGAAGTAGACTAATTGCACTAATGCAATGCATTCCATGTCCCTATGGCATGGAATGCATTGCAGACGAAACAGAAACTCACTGAACTACTTCCATTTGGAGACTTCCGTTCTGTCCTGAGGGACAAACAGCAAGAGACTTTTGCACAGTGCCTGTGTTTTTAAAAGGTGTAAATCTTTATTGTTTTACAGTTCTCTTTTATGTATTTTAAAATGTATGTCTAAACGTATTACTTTTTTGAAACTGCTCTGTGACATGTGCTGTTGACCTCTTGGCCAGGTCACCCTTGTGAAAGAGATCTTGATCTCAATGGGTTTCTTATCTGGTTAAATAAAGGTTCTAACCCTAACCCAGAAGTAGACTAATCCTAACCCAGAAGCTAACAACTGCAATGGTTAGGTTGTTGGTGTGCAGTTAGCGGGTGTTGTCAATAGGGGGCAGCAGAAGGTATATACCAGGGGTGCTCATTACGTCGATCGCGAGCTACCGGTCGATCACGGAGGGTGTGTCAGTCGATCGCCAGCCGGGCATTACAAAAATAGTCTTAAAAATCTTCACTATGACGTCACTTTCGTCACTTTATTGACATTCACGGCACCCGAGGGTCTTCTGAGATGCCGCTGGCTGCTGCCAGATCATTATTAAGAAAAAATTACC
Source organism: Entelurus aequoreus (assembly GCF_033978785.1). Lineage (NCBI taxonomy): Eukaryota > Metazoa > Chordata > Actinopteri > Syngnathiformes > Syngnathidae > Entelurus > Entelurus aequoreus. The sequence goes on along the minus strand of NC_084736.1, from coordinate 35,938,830 downwards.
GACAGGAAGGCGAGAAACACTTTTTATTTCAACAGACTCTGGCGCCGTACCTGTCGTCTCCAAAGACCGACTGCACAGTTGCACAATAAAAGCGCTGCTTCATCCTGCCTGCACTAACAAAACAAGAGTCTCAGAAAGCTGGCGTGCACAAGCTAGCAAGCTACGGAGTTTGCCGCCAATGTATTTCTTGTAAAGTGTATACAAAGGAGTACGGAAGCTGGACAAATAAGAGCCAAAATCCAACCACTTTCATGTGGTATTGGACAGAAAGGAGGACTTTTTTTCTCCTCCATTTGAAAATGCGGACATTATCAGCACCACTGTCTGATTCCTATCAATGCAAGTCATCAGAATCAGGTAATACACCAACTTATATTCTTGTCTTCATGAAAGAAAGGAATCTATATGTGTTAAACATGCTTGCATTATCTTTAAACACCTTTAACTTGTTAACAATATTAATTATATGTGTTAAACATGTTTGTATTATCTTTAAACACCTTTAACTTGTTAACAATATTAACTATATGTATTAAACATGCTTGTATGATCATTAAACACCTTTAACTTGTTAACAATATTAACTATATGTGTTAAACATGCTTGTGTTATCTTTAAACACCGTTAACTTGTTAACAATATTAACTATATGTGTTAAACATGCTTGTATTATCTTTAAACACCTTTAACTTATTAACAATATTAACTATATGTGTTAAACATGCTTGTATTATCATTAAACACCTTTAACTTATTAACAATATTAACTATGTGTTAAACATGATTGCATTATCATTAAACACATTTAACGTGTTAACAATATTAACTATATGTGTTAAATATGCTTGTATTATCATTAAACACATTTAACTTGTTAACAATATTAACTATATGTATTAAACATTCTTGTATTATCATTAAACACCTTTAGCTTATCAACAATATTAACTATATGTGTTAAACATGCTTGTATTATCATTAAACACCTTTAACTTATTAACTATATGTGTTAAAAATGCTTGTATTATCATTAAACATCTTTAACTTGTTAACAATATTAACTATATGTGTTAAACATGCTTGTATTATCTTTAAACACCTTTAACTTGTTAACAATATTAACTATATGTGTTAAACATGCTTGCATTATCTTTAAACACCTTTAGCTTGTTAACAATATTAACTATATGTGTTAAACATGCTTGTATTATCTTTAAACACCTTTAACTTGTTAACAATATTAACTATATGTGCTAAACATGCTTGTATTATCTTTAAACACCTTTAACTTGTTAACAATATTAACTATATGTGTTAAACATTCTTGTATTATCATTAAACACCTTTAATTTATTAACAATATTAACTGTATGTGTTAAACATGCTTGCATTATCATTAAACACCTTTAACTTGTTAACAAAAACATATATTTCATAAATAAGTAAATATAAATTATATATATGAATGAGGTAGATCCCCGCGACTTGATCAATTGAAAAGTAGCTCGCCTGCAGAAAAAGTGTGAGCACCCCTGGTATATACAGTACATATATACATACCCGTGCACTGGGATGCAGAGAATCCTCTGCATGGTGGAGAAGATCTTGGTGACCTTCTCAGGGCTCCTGTCTGTCCCATGTTCAGAGATGATGATGGACTTGTGAATATCTGCCATGACAGCCATCTTGCACAGTTAGTAGTTAGTTAGTGCTGCAGGAAGACTTGCACTTACCTTTCACGTCAGACATTTACCTTTCACGTCAGACATTTATTTACCTTTCACGTCAGACACTTGGATGCGCTCGTCGTCACAGAAAGCTCCTTTCCCTCTCCTGGCTTTGTACATCTTGTCTTCCAAGCAGCTGTACACCACACCAAACTCCAACTACAACATTGGTACTAGTTAGTATTGTTGTTACACCACACCAAACTCCAACTACCACATTGGTACTAGTTAGTATTGTTGTTACACCACACCAAACTCCAACTACGACATTGGTACTAGTTAGTATTGTTGTTACACCACACCAAACTCCAACTACGACATTGGTACTAGTTAGTATTGTTGCTACACCACACCAAACTCCAACTACAACATTGGTACTAGTTAGTATTGTTGTTACATAACACCAAACACCAACTACAACATTTGTACTAGTTAGTATTGTTGTTACACCACACCAAACTCCAACTACCACATTGGTACTAGATAGTATTGTTGTTACACCACACCAAACTCCAACTACAACATTGGTACTAGTTAGTATTGTTGTTACACCACACGAAACTCCAACTACAGCATTGGTACTAGTTAGTATTGTTTTTACACCACACCACACCAAACTCCAACTACAACATCGGTACTAGTTTGTATTGTTGTTACACCACACCAAACTCCAACTAGAACATCGGTACTAGTTGGTATTGTTGTTACACCACACCAAACTCCAACTACAACATTGGTACTAGTTAGTATTGTTGTTACACCACACCAAACTCCAACTACCACATTGGTACTAGTTAGTATTGTTGTTACACCACACCAAACTCCAACTACAACATTGGTACTAGTTAGTATTGTTGTTACACCACACCAAACTCCAACTATGACATTGGTACTAGTTAGTATTGTTGCTACACCACACCAAACTCCAACTATAACATTTGTACTAGTTAGTATTGTTGTTACACCACACCAAACTCCAACTACAACATTGGTACTAGATAGTATTGTTGTTACACCACACGAAACTCCAACTACAGCATTGGTACTAGTTAGTATTGTTTTTACACCACACCACACCAAACTCCAACGACAACATCGGTAGTAGTTGGTATTGTTGTTACACCACACCAAACTCCAACTAGAACATCGGTACTAGTTGGTATTGTTGTTACACCACACCAAACTCCAACTACAACATTGGTACTAGATAGTATTGTTGTTACACCACACCAAACTCCAACTACAGCATTGGTACTAGTTAGTATTGTTTTTACACCACACCACACCAAACTCCAACTACAACATTGGTTCAAGTTAGTATTGTTGTTACACCACACCAAACTCCAACTACAACATTGGTACTTGTTATTATTGTCACCACCATGTGTACATACCCTCTTTTTGACTGCAAAGGCAATAGACACCGCCACAAATGGGAACCTGTGAACAATGTAGGAACAGACTCTTTCATAACAGTATGTAATATGTAAAATATACACACTGCAAGTATATATATAATGTAGTAACAGACACCTTCATAACAGTATGTAATATGTACAATATACACACTGCAAGTATACATATAATGTGGTAACAGACACCTTCATAACAGTATGTAATATGTACAATATACACACTGCTAGTATATATATATATATATATATATATATATATATATATATATATATATATATATATATATATATATATATATATATATATATATATATATATATATATATATATATATATGTCTTAATTAGATTATCCAAAAAATAGTGCTCGATACCGTGGTAGAGCGTAATATGTATGTGTGGGAAAAAAATCACAAGACTATTTCATCTCTACAGGCCTGTTTCATGAGGGGTTTTCCTCAATCCTCAGGGTTGAGGAAATCTCCTGAGGATTGAGGAAAACCCCTCATGAAACAGGCCTGTAGAGATGAAATAGTCTTGTGATTTTTTTCCCACACATATATATATATATATATATATATATATATATATATATATATATATATATATATATATATATATATATATATATATATATATATAAAATGAAGTAACAGACACTTTCATAACAGTATGTAATATGTACAATATACACACTGCTAGTATATATATATATATATATATATATATATATATATATATATATATATATATATATATATATATATATATATATATATATAAATAATGTAGTAACAGACACCTTCATAACAGTAGGTAATATGTACAATATACACACTGCAAGTATATATATAATGTAGGAACAGACACTTTCATAACAATATGCAATATGTACAGTATACACACTGCAAGTATATATATACGGGGGACGGCGTGGCGAAGTTGGGAGAGTGGCTGTGCCAGCAATCTGAGGGTTACTGGTTGAATCCCCACCTTCTACCATCCTAGTCACGTCCGTTGTGTCCTTGAGCAAGACACTTCACCCTTGCTCCTGATGGGCCTGGTTAGCGCCGTGCATGGCAGCTCACGCCATCAGTGTGTGAATGTGTGTGTGAATGGGTGAATGTGGAAATAGTGTCAAAGCGCTTTGAGTTCCTTAAAAGAAAAAAAGGTAGAAAAGCGCTATACAAGTACAACCCATTTACCAAATATAATGTAGTAACAGACACCTTCATAACAGTATGTAATATGTACAATATACACACTTCAAGTATATATATAATGTAGTAACAGACACGTTCATAACATTATGTAATATACTAATATGTACAATATATACACTGCTGGTATATATATATAATGTAGTAACAGACACCTTTATAACAGTATGTAATATGTACAATATACACACTGCTAGTTTATATATATATGTATATATATATATAATGTATAACAGACCTTCATACCAGTAGGTAATATGTACAATATACACACTGCAAGTATATATACATAATGTAGGAACAGACACTTTCATAACAATATGTAATATGTACAATTTACACACTGCAAGTATATATATATATAATGTAGTAACAGACACGTTCATAACATTATGTAATATACTAATATGTACAATATACACACTGCTAGTATATATATATAATGTAGTAACAGACACCTTTATAACAGTATGTAATATGTACAATATACACACTGCTAGTTTATATATATATATATATATATATATATATATATATATATATATATATATATATATATATATATATATATATATATATATATATATATATATATATATATATATATATATATATATATATATATATGTATAACAGACCTTCATACCAGTAGGTAATATGTACAATATACACACTGCAAGTATATATATAATGTAGTAACAGACACATTCATAACAATATGTAATATGTACAATATACACACTGCTAGTATATATATATATATATATATATATATATATATATATATATATATATATATATATATATATATATATATATAATGTAGTAACAGACACCTTCATAACAGTATGTAATATGTACAATATACACACTGCTAGTATATATATATATATATATATATATATATATATATATATATATATATATATATATATATATATATATATATATATATATATATATATATATAATGTAGTAACAGACACCTTCATAACAATATGTAATATGTACAATATACACACTGCAAATATATATATAATGTAGTAACAGACACCCTCATAACAATATGTATATGTACAATATTTACCCTATTTTAGTCATTTTAATCAGAGAGTGAGGTGAAAGTGACTCAAAGCTTTAAATGTGGAACTTGGAGACAAGCTATTTGACATAAATGTGTCACGGCCAGGGCGCATTCCAATGCGCCCTCATTCTTGCGCTCTGCTTGGCGCACCTCGGGACACGCCCACGGCCGCGCACATCCAGGGACGCGCCGGGCACGGCTCCGCCCTGCAGCAGCCGCCAGCTGCAATCATTCACCGGCAATCAGCGCACCTGCCTATAATGAAGGAGCTGCCTTCATAAGCCTGCACAACCTGCCATGCCGGTGCCGGAATATAATCTTCTGTTGGTGTTCAGTAAGCGATCATCTGATGCTTGATGCAACTCTCGCTTTATGCTCTCTCTCTGTCCTGATCTCTGTGCTTTCCCTGCGTTGATTGTCGTGTCCTCCCTCACCCTGCAGTTCCCTGTGTGCATCCCCGAGTCAAGCTGTGCGTCTTGTGCTCCCGGATCTTCCCTGCCTCCCTTGCGCTTCCTGGTTCTCGACTCCTCGCTTGCCCCCGGACTACGACGACTCGCTCTTGCCTCTCGACCCCGCTTCCGCCCCTGGACAACCCTGCCTGCCTTGCCCTTGTCGGACAGCACCACGCCTCTTAACACGCACCTCCACATTTACGGTAAAACGCTCCAGTTAAATACTACACATTGTCTTACACCATACACACTCTTGGATTTTGTCAAACTCTATTTCCTTAGTTAGTATACAAACCCCGTTTCCATATGAGTTGGGAAATTGTGTTAGATGTAAATATAAACGGAATACAATGATTTGTAAATCATTTTCAACCCATATTCAGTTGAATATGCTACAAAGACAACATATTTGATGTTCAAACTTATAAACTTTTTTTTTTGTTGCAAATAATCATTAACTTTAGAATTTGATGCCAGTAACACGTGACAAAGAAGTTGGGAAAGGCGGCAATAAATACTGATAAAGTTGAGGAATGCTCATCAACACTTATTTGGAACATCCCACAGGTGAACAGGCAAATTGGGAACAGGTGGGTGCCATGATTGGGTATAAAAGTAGATTCCATGAAATGCTCAGTCATTCACAAACAAGGATGGGGCGAGGGTCACCACTTTGTCAACAAATGTGTGAGCAAATTGTTAAACAGTTTAAGAAAAACCTTTCTCAACCAGCTATTGCAAGGAATTTAGGGATTTCACCATCTACGGTCCGTAATATCATCAAAGGGTTCAGAGAATCTGGAGAAATCACTGCACGTAAGCAGCTAAGCCTGTGACCTTCGATCCCTCAGGCTGTACTGCATCAACAAGCGACATCAGTGTGTAAAGGATATCACCACATGGGCTCAGGAACACTTCAGAAACCCACTGTCAGTAACTACAGTTGGTCGCTACATCTGTAAGTGCAAGTTAAAACTGAGCTCATCTAAGATGGACTGATACAAAGTGGAAAAGTGTTCTGTGGTCTGACGAGTCCACATTTCAAATTGTTTTTGGAAACTGTGGACGTTGTGTCCTACGGACCAAAGAGGAAAAGAACCATCTGGATTGTTCTAGGCGCAAAGTGTAAAAGCCAGCATGTGTGATGGTATGGGGGTGTATTAGTGCCCAAGACTTGGGTAACTTACACATCTGTGAAGGCGCCATTAATGCTGAAAGGTACATACAGGTTTTGGAGCAACATATGTTGCCATCAAAGCAACGTTACCATGGACGCCCCTGCTTATTTCAGCAAGACAATGCCAAGCCACGTGTTACATCAACGTGGCTTCATAGTAAAAGAGTGCGGGTACTAGACTGGCCTGCCTGTAGTCCAGACCTGTCTCCCATTGAAAATGTGTGGCGCATTATGAAGCCTAAAATACCACAACGGAGACCTCCGGACTGTTGAACAACTTAAGCTGTACATCAAGCAAGAATGGGAAAGAATTCCACCTGAGAAGCTTAAAAAATGTGTCTCCTCATTTCCCAAACGTTTACTGAGTGTTGTTAAAAGGAAAGGCCATGTAACACAGTGGTGAACATGCCCTTTCCCAACTACTTTGGCACGTGTTGCAGCCATGAAATTCTAAGTTAATTATTATTTGCAAAAAAAAAAAAAAAGTTTATGAGTTTGAACATCAAATATGTTGTCTTTATACTGCATTCAATTGAATATGGGTTGAAAATGATTTGCAAATCATTGTATTTCGTTTATATTTACATCTAACACAATTTCCCAACTCATATGGAAACGGGGTTTCTATTTAGTATTATTTGATTATTATATATACATGGTCTATATATATATAATAAATCTTAGAGCTACGTACCACCCCCTGGTGTCTGTTGCTGTCATCTCCCTCTGCAAACCACAACAAAATGGAGTGCTTACCCAAATAAACCGGAAAAAACTTCCTTGACCAGCTGGACCGAATGCACAACTGTCCATGGAGTGAGTCACTTTGATATTGATCATGGTGCAAGCAGCACGTCATGTGCGGTATTACAACTACAGTACGTAGTAGTAGTACAGTACGTAGTAGAAAGGGTACATGGACACTTGAAAATACAAAAAACTATTTTAGAAATCAGACTAATTTAGTGCGTGGAAACACAGTGACGGTTGTATTATGAAGTAACTTGTAAACCACTACTGTGGATCTGTAACTGGTACACAAGTCCTTGGTCTACATGTCGATTGACACAAGATGAACACAGCCTTTCAGGATACAATTTCCTGTTTCAAGCTGAATGAAAGTGTTCTGCTACTTCTCACCCATGGACAAAGTTGGTGGTTCCATCCACCGGGTCAATGATCCAGGTGGGTTTGTCGCTCAGAATGCAGGGAATGCCTTTGGCCACCGACTCCTCGCCTATGAACCTGCAGAGAAGCAGTCAGTCGCTCCCAACACAGCTGGACCAACAAGACTCACCCGTAGGTGTCCTCTCCAAATTCCTCCTTCAAGGAGTTGATGATGATTTTCTCCACCCTCTCGTCCGTCTTGGTGACCAAGTCCACAGTGGAGCTCTTGGTCATCACCCGTATTTCGCTTTCGCCGGCTTTCCTAATTTCCTGTACACACACCGGCGTTGGCACAGTTTGTCTTGCGCAAGCGTTTCACAATTTCCCCTCTTTTGTTATCATTGCGATGACTCAAGACCTACCGCCCCGGCTTTTCTCGCCACTTCCACGGCAAAGTCATAGGCCCTCTGCCACGGGTCTGCCATGGCTCCTGGTGCTGCTGTGGTCCTGCACGACAAAACTAAGACAATGTTGCGGACACAAGCGTCAGGCATGCAAACATTTGAGTCCCTTTCATCAAAGACTTGTGTAACACAACGCTTCCCCAGACTTGCAGGAGCAGGAGCTTCAAAAACAAGACACTTGTTTGCTCTGGACTCAAGTTAGCTCGCTCCAAAAGACCACTTGGCAGTTGAAGGACTCAAGTAGAAGAAGCAGATTCACCTTGACAAACAAGTAGAAGAAGCAGTGACAAACAAGTAGAAGAAGCAGTGACAAGCAAGTAGAAGAAGCAGTGACAAAAAGTAGAAGAAGCAGTGACAAACAAGTAGAAGAAGCAGTGACAAAGAGTAGAATAAGCAGTAAAAAACAAGTAGAAGAAGCAGTGACAAACTAGTAGAGGAAGCAGTGACATACAAGTAGAAGAAGCAGTGACAAACAAGTAGAAGAAGCAGTGACAAGCAAGTAGAAGAAGCAGTGACAAAAAGTAGAAGAAGCAGTGACAAAGAGTAGAATAAGCAGTGAAAAACAAGTAGAAGAAGCAGTGACAAACTAGTAGAGGAAGCAGTGACATACAAGTAGAAGAAGCAGTGACAAACAAGTAGAAGAAGCAGTGACATACAAGTAAAAGAAGCAGTGAAACAAATAGAAGAAGCAGTGTTACCTTGACAAAAAAGTAGAAGAAGCAGTGATAAACAAGTAGAAGAAACAGGGACAAACTAGTAGAAGAAGCAGTGACAAACAAGTAGAAGAAGCAGTGACAAACTAGTAAAAGAAGCAGTGTTACCTTGACAAACAAGTAGAAGAAGCAGTGACAAACTAGTAGAAGAAGCAGTGCCATACAAGTAGAAGAAGCAGAGACAAACAAGTATAAGAAGCAGTTTTACCTTGACAAAAAAGTAGAAGAAGCAGTGTTACCTTGACAAACTGGTAGAATAAGTAGTGTTACCTTGACAAACAAGTAGAAGAAGCAGTGACAAACTAGTAGAAGAAGCAGTGTTACCTTGACAAACAAAGAGAAGAAGCAGTGACAAACAAGTAGAAGAAGCAGTGCCATACAAGTAGAAGAAGCAGAGACAAACAAGTATAAGAAGCAGTTTTACCTTGACAAAAAAGTAGAAGAAGCAGTGTTACCTTGACAAACTGGTAGAATAAGTAGTGTTACCTTGACAAACAAGTAGAAGAAGCAGTGATAAACAAGTAGAAGAAGCAGTGACAAACAAGTAGAAGAAGCAGTGACAAACTAGTAAAAGAAGCAGTGTTACCTTGACAAACAAGTAGAAGAAGCAGCGACAAACTAGTAGCAGAAGCAGTGACAAACTAGTAGAAGAAGCAGTGATAAACAAGTAGAAGAAGCAGTGACAAACTAGTAGAAGAAGCAGTGACAAACTAGTAGAAGAAGCAGTGTTACCTTGACAAACAAGTAGAAGAAGCAGTGACAAACAAGTAGAAGAAGCAGTGACAAAGAAGTAGAAGAAGCAGTGACAAACAAGTAGAAGAAGCAGTGTTACCTTGACAAACAAGTAGAAGAAGCAGTGACAAACAAGTAGAAGAAGCAGTGACAAACCAGTAGAAAAAGCAGTGACAAACAAGTAGAAGAAGCAGTGACAATCAAGTAGAAGAAGCATTGACAAACAAGTAGAAGAAGCAGTGTTACCTTGACAAACAAGTAGAAGAAGCATTGACAAACAAGTAAAAGAAGCAGTGACAAACTAGTATAAGAAGCAGTGACAAACAAGTAAAAGAAGCATTGACAAACAAATAGAAGAAGAAGTGACAAACAAGTAGAAGAAGCATTGACAAACAAGTAGAAGAAGCAGTGACAAACAAGTAGAAGAAGTGTTACCTTGACAAACAAGTGAAAGAAGCATTGACAAACAAGTAGAAGAAGCAGTGTTACCTTGACAAACGAGTACAAGAAGCATTGACAAACAAGTAGAAGAAGCAGTGTTACCTTGACAAACAAGTAAAAGAAGCATTGACAAACAAGTAGAAGAAGCATTGACAACAAAGTAGAAGAAGCAGTGACAAACAAGTAAAAGAAGCAGTGTTACCTTGACAAACAAGTAGAAGAAGCATTGACAAACAAGTAGAAGAAGCAGTATTACCTTGACAAACAAGTAAAAGAAGCATTGACAAACAAGTAGAAGAAGCATTGACAAACAAGTAGAAGAAGCAGTGTTACATTGACAAACAAGTAGAAGAAGCATTGACAAACAAGTAGAAGAAGAATTAACAAACAAGTAGAAAAAGCAGTGTAGAAGAAGCAGTGACAAACAAGTAGAAGAAGCAGTGACAAACTAGTAGAAGAAGCAGTGACAAACAAGTAGAAGAAGCATTGACAAACAAGTAGAAGAATCAGTGACAAACAAGTAGAACAAGCATTGACAAACAAGTAGAAGAAGCAGTGTTACCTTGACAAACAAGTATAAGAAGCATTGACAAACAAGTAGAAGAAGCAGTGACAAACAATTAGAAGAAGCATTGACAAACAAGTAGAAGAAGCAGTGATAAACAAGTAGAAGAAGCAGTGTTTCCTTGACAAACAAGTAAAATAAGCATTGACAAAAAAGTAGAAGAAGCATTGACAAACTAATAGAAGAAGCAGTGTTACCTTGACAAACAAGTAGAAGAAGCATTGACAAACAAGTAGAAGAAGCATTAACAAACAAGTACAAGAAGCAGTGAAAAACAAGTAGAAGAAGCCACTGCTTCTTCTACTTGTATAGAAGAAGCAGTGTTACCTTGACAAACAAGTAGAAGAAGCATTGACAAACAAGTAGAAGAAGCATTAACAAACAAGTAGAAGAAGCAGTGACAAACAAGTAGAAGAAGCAGTGTTACCTTGACAAACAACTAGAAGAAGCAGTGACAATCAAGTAGAAGAAGCATTGACAAACAAGTAGAAGAAGCAATAACCAGCAAGTAGAAGAAGCAGTGACAAACAAGTAGAAGAAGCAGTGACAAACAAGTAGAAGAAGCAGTGACAAACAAGTAGAAGAAGCAGTGACAAACAAGTAGAAGAAGCAGTGTTACCTTGACAAACAAGTAGAAGAAGACAAGTTGACAAAGGTTGCTTCACTCTGTGAGATCTCTGACGTCTGACACTGTCTGCTTGAAAGATGAATCTTAAGGTGTTTCAGCAAGGGTGGTAGTTGGAAAAGTACTAGCACCGCCTCAAAGAGGAAAACCACCTCAGGACACGATGCAACAGCATTGGGCAACATTTCAATGCAAGCAAGTGGAAATTTCTCTCCTGGAAGATTGCAACCACCAACATGTTTCTGTGCTCCTGAAACAGAAAATAGTCTGTAGCACAAATTATTTGTATTGACTTTAGTGACAGTATAAACATGTAGTAGTGACTATTTAAGACCCCAGTCTATATAAAAGTTATTTTATTGACTTTAGTGACAACACCATATACAGTCATGGTCAGAAGTGTACATAAGTTTACAAAAGTGTACAAAAGTTTACATACACGTGTAAAGAACATAATGTCATGGCTGTCTTGAGTTTCCAATCCTTTCTACAACTCTTATTTTTTTGTGATAGAGTGATTGGAGCACATACTTGTTGGTCACAAAAAACATTCATGAAGTTTGCTTCTTTTATGAAATTATTTTGGGTCTACTGAAAATGTGAGCAAATCTGCTGGGTCAAAAGTATACATACAGCAACATACATGATCAATATTGGTGATGTAGAAAAGTTACAATCAAATCAAATGAGCTTCATGGCCTCTTAACTTCATGTGAGTGATTATGATTGTTGACTTCTCTGAGCCCATTTAAATATGGCTCATGTGATGCAGTCATTAGACTCGGTTACAAATGCCACAATGAGAAAGTCAAAGGAACTCAGCACAGATCTGAAAAAACGAATCATTGACTTGAACAAGTCAGGAAAGTCACGAGGAGCCATTTCAAAGCAGCTTAAGGTCCCAAGAGCAACTGTGCAGACAATTATATGTAAGTATAAAGTGCATGGCACAGTTTTGTCACTGCCACGATCAGGAAGAAAACGCAAGCTATCACCTGCTGCTGAGAGAAAATTGGTCAGGATGATCAAGATTCAACCAAGAACCACAAAAAGAAGGTCTGCAATGAATTGGAAGCTGCTGGAACACAGGTGTCGTTGTTTTGCATCGCCATGGACTGAGAGGCTACCATGCAAGAAGGAAGCCTTTGCTCCAGAAGCGAGACCTAAAGGCTCGTCTAAAGTTTGCTGCTGATCGCATGGATCAAGATAAGACCTTCTGGTGGAAAGTTCTGTGGTCAGATGAAACAAAACTGGAGCTGTTTGGCCACAATACCCAGCAATATGTTTGGAGGAGAAAAGGTAAGGCCTTTTATCCCAGGAACACCATGCATACCGTCAAGCATGGTGGTGGTAGTATTATGATCTGGGCCTGTTTTGCTGCCAATGGAACTGGTGCTTTAAATGGGACAATGAAAAAGGAGGATTACTTCCAATTTCTTCAGGACAAGCTAAAATCATCAGCCCGGAGGTTGGGTCTTGGGCGCAGTTGGGTGTTCCTACAGGACAATGACCCCAAACACACGTCAAAAGTGGTAAAGGAATGGCTAAATCAGGCTAGAATGAAGGTATCAGAATGGCCTTCCCAAAGTCCTGACTTATACATGTGGACAATGCTGAAGAAACAAGTCCATGTCAGAAAACCATCAAATTTAGCTGAACTGCACCAATTTTGTCAAGAGGAGTGGTCAAAAATTCAAGCAGAAGCTTGCCAGAAGCTTGTGGATGGCTACCAAAAGTGCCTTATAGCAGTGAAACTTGCCAAGGGACATGTAAGCAAGTATTAACATTGCTGTATGTATACTTTTGACACAGCAGATTTGCTCACATTTTCAGTAGACCCATAATAAATACATAAAAGAAGCAAACTTCATGAATGTTTTTTGTGACCAACAAGTATGTGCTCCAATCACTCAATCACAAAAAAAATAAGAGTTGTAGAAAGGATTGGAAACTCAAGACAGCCATGACATTATGTTCTTTACAAGTGTATGTACACTTTTGACCACCACTGCAGTATCAACATGTAATAGTGACTGTATAAGAGCTGAGTGTGCAGAAAAGCAAGGCAGGTTCAGACGTGCTCTTCTTGCCTCACATAACTTGATGTCTTGTGTTGCCGCCCAGCATGAGTCTATACAAATTACATCCTCCTGCATGAGTCTATACAATTTAGATCTTCCTGCAAGAGTCTACCGTAATTTCCGGACTATAAGCCGCTACTTTTTCCCCTCGTTCTGGTCCCTGCGGCTTATACAACGGTGTGGCTTATATACAGCCTGTTCTTCTCTGACACCGACGAATAGGATTTCGGTGGTTTTAGTACACAGGAGGAAGACGATGACACAATGATTAAAGACTGACTTTTCATATACCGGTAGGCTGGTTATTTTGATAACGTACAGGCGAGCACTTTGTATTACTTTGCACCGTTGTATTATTTGTACTCTGCATGAATGCTGTTCGCCATGTCAAAGATGTGAAAGTTTGATTGAATGATTGAAAGATTTATTGTTAATAAATGGGACGCTTTGCGTTCCCAAACAGTCATCTCTGTCCCGACAATCCCCTCCGTGGTAGCAGGAACCCCTATATACTACGGTAATTACATATCAAAACCCTGCGGCTTATAGTCGGGTGCGGCTTATATATGGAGCAATCTGTATTTTCCCCTAAATTTAGCTGGTGCGGCTTATAGTCAGGTGCGGCTTATAGTCCGGAAATTACGGTATACAAGTTACATCAGGGGTCAACAACGCGGTGCCCACGGGCACCAGGTAGCCCGTAATGACCAGATGAGTCGCCCGCTGGCCTGTTCTAAAAATAGCTCAAATAGCAGCACTTACCAGTGAGCTGCCTCTATTTTTTAAATTGTATTTATTTACTAGCAAGCTGGTCTCGCTTTGCTCGACATTTTTAATTCTAAGAGAGACAAAATCAAATAGAATTTGAAAATCCAAGAAAATATTTTAAAGACTTGGTCTTCACTTGTTTTAAATAAATTCATTTATTTTTTTACTTTGCTTCTTATAACTTTCAGAAAGACAATTTTAGAGAAAAAATACAATCTTAAAAATTATTTTAGGATTTTTAAACACATATACCTTTTTACCTTTTAAATTCCTTCCTCTTCTTTCCTGACAATTTAAATCAACGTTCAAGTAATTTTTTTTTTTTTATTGTAAAGAATAATAAATACATTTTAATTTAATTCTTCATTTTAGCTTCTGTTTTTTCGACGAAGAATATTTGTGAAATATTTCTTCAAACTTATTATGATTAAAATTCAAAAAAATTATTCTGGCAAATCTAGAAAATCTGTAGAATCTGAGGCTTTTGACAAAGTTGCAGAAAAGTACTCTCAGGTCATACACAGAGTTGGGCAAGAGTTTGAGAACAGGTTTTGTGACCTGGATCAGCTTGAGCATGTGTGTAGTTCATTTCCAATCCTTTCATGAACGTGGACATATCATGCATTGCTGAGCAGTTAAGTGCAACATTCAGCCTGGATGCTGAACAGGTGGAGATTGAAATTGTAACACTGCAAAATGACCTCCACCTCAAAGCCCACCAGGCTGCACCAAACTTTTGGTGCCTTGTTGACACAGAAAAGTACAGTGGTGTATGCCCAGCAGCTATGAAGGTTGCAAGCCTGTTTGGTTCAACTTATCTTTGTGAATCAGCCTTTTCTGACATGAACTTCATCAAGAACAAACACAGAACACGCCTCACTGATGCACATCTGCAAGACTCACTCAGAGTTGCAGTGTCAAATTACACAACAGAGTACAACACACTAGTTAACAGCATGCAATGCCAGGCTTCCCACTAACTGACAAAGAAACAGATAACAGATTTGGTGTCCAGTTCAAAGTGTGACATGATTTATTTAAAAATTTGAGAGTTGACTTTTGTATTTTACATGAGTTATTATTTGTACAAACATGGTGCAAAGTAATTCATGATTTGTTAAAAAATGTTAGTGGCTAGCTAGTTAAAATGGGATATTGTGATTTCACAAGACTGTCTTAGAAGTGATCATTTCAATATGTTCAATTTGAAAAATGTGCACTTAGAGAAAATATAAAAATAAAGTGTTGCATATTGATATTTATCTGTTTCTATATATATTTATTGTGAGAAATCATTAAGATGATCAGTGTTTCCACAAAGATAAATATAATTAATTATTAATAATAACATAGAGTTAAAGGTAAATTGAGTAAATTGGCTATTTCTGGCAATTTATTTAAGTGTGTATCAAACTGGTAGCCCTTCGCATTAATCAGTACCCAAGAAGTAGCTCTTGGTTTCAAAAAGGTTGGTGACCCCTGATCTAAAGTGCTAACTCCAATTCTTTTAAGTCACTACTAATCATTTTAAACAGGCTGCAATGGTCATGACGTTGTTTGGTACTTTAAAGTGCTAACTCTAATTCTCCCAGCAAACAAGTCCAGAGGGGGCAAAGCAAAAGAGGTCCGTGATCTGAGTGAGGTCGGTGGGGCAGGAGAGAGGCGTCCAGAAGTCCAAGTCCGAACATGGGGGTCGAGACTCGAGGAAGGCAGTCAGAGTCCGGGGGAAGATCAGCAGCAGAAGCGCACGGCTTAATGCTGAGACACGGAGGACTGTGGAAACAGGAGACGACAAGGACAGATAAGGACAAGGCATGAGGGAGACAAAGCGAGCAAGAGAGAGAGACACAGGAGAGGAGCCAGAGACGTGAAGCTTACTGTAAACAGGGCTACGTTCCGATGAGGAGTAGTCAGCGGAGAGACTCTTTATACTGCCGCCTCTCGTCAGGTCCAGGTGCGTAGATTGCAGATTGCAGATTGCCTCCGGCTGCAGTGGCGCGTGGGCGCGGTCTGCGCGGCACGTGCGGGGGCGGGGTGATGGGCGACGGGGGGCGTTGATTGTTATGACATAATAATAAACGTGAACGCACTGTGTACTCAGCCCATTACATAAATAAAAAAATCACGTGGAAAAATATATAAATGACAAGAACCAGCAATTCCACACTTCTTTCTTAATGAATGTTATTTTTCAAGAGCTGAAATAAAGTTGCCAGTTTGAACCGTCAGATAAGCCTCTTGCATGTTAGTGTGCCCCAGACTCACAAGCTCTCCTCCTCTCCTCTCCCTTCCCCTCTCCTCCCTCTGTTGGCAACCACTGTAATGCTGTCTGATTTTGGTTGCTTTGGTAACGTTTACATGCCTTCAAAATGAGATGCAGATACAACATTAAAAATGAATATAAAGTGCATGAGAAGTTTAACTCACCGTAACGTTAAATCAATGGGAGCCCTCCGTTGTTTTGTTTTGGTGGCTGTCACTGCAGAAAATCCCGCTTCACACAGATAGGATGTTGGAAATGGCAATAGGGTTTTCAGTGCTGTGGTGGCGATCTCGGGGTATTCTGCCATGACTTTAATCCAGAACATTGTTGTCTCAAACACACTTTTAAGGCTGCCGTCATTTGCGATCTCCAGCAGTTGATATCCTTCTTGCACAGACATGCTGGATTCACCTGCTTTGTTGACAAATAGGTCGCCGACATACTTGCCATCCCTACCGATTTTTCCGGGAGACTCACGAATTTCAGTGCCCCTCCCGAAAATCTCCCGGGGCAACCATTCTCCCGAATTTCTCTCGATTTTCACCTGGACATCAATACTGAGGGCGTGCTGTGATGGCACTGCCTTTAGCGTCCTCTACAACCTGTCGTCGCATACGAATAGCGTGCCGGTCCAGTCACACGTTGTATGATGCTTCTACAGACACGTAAGTGAATGCAAGGCATACTTGATCAACAGCTATACAGGTCACACTGAGGGTGGCCGTATAAACAACTTTAACACTGTTACAAATATGCGCCACACTGTGAACCCACACCAAACAAGAATGACAAACACATTTCGAGAGAACATCCGCACCGTAACACAACATAAACACAACAGAACAAATACCCATAATCCCTTGCAGCCCTAACTATTCCGGGCTACAATATACACCCCCGCTACCACCAAACCCCAACCCCGCCCACCTCAACCCCGCCTCCCCCCATCTCCCGAATTCGGAGGTCTCAAGGTTGGCAAGAATGGTTGCCGATCCATTCCTTGGCAGTTCGTGGGTCGTTTGAAGTTGGGAAGTAGCGCTGGAACTCTTTTAAACGCAGACAGGTGATCGTGCAGCAGCTTGGTGAATGAAGGCGCAGGCTCAGTCTCACACAAAATCCCAGCTAATGTTTGAGAGCCGGTCGCCGCATATTATGCAGAGCGGGCTTGGTGCGCAGTAATCACCTGTTGCGATAAATCCATTATTCAAGTATGGCTCCTGGTATTGTCTGTTAAAAGCTTTCTTTTTCTTGGAAGTCGTAGGCTGTTCTTCTCTTTCTTCACTGTGCATTTTCCCCTTCAGAAAGAAACTTTCCCAAAAACGTCTGTTTTTTACTCATTTTGCTAGCTGGGTTCAATTTTGGCGCTCAAGTGACCAAAATATAACCGAGAATCCGGTTGTTTTTCAAAATAAAAAATACTTTTCAAAATAAAATCATTCGGGCTCAGATAGTAAATAAAACGGAAATAAATAATTACTTCTTGTGAGGCCCGGTACCAATCGATCCACAAACCGGTACCGGGCCGCGGCCCGGGGGTTGGGGACCACTGCTCTAAAGTGCTAACTCCAATTACTCCAAATCCCTTGTAAACATTTTGAACAGGCTACAATGGTCCTGACGTTGTTTGATCCTCTAAAGTGCTAACTTCATTTCAAGTGCTAACTTCATTTCTCCCAAGTCACTACTAATCATTTTAACAGCCTGCAATGGTCCTGACATTGTTTGGAAATCTAAATTGCTAACTCTAATTCTCCCAAGTCACTACTAATCATTTAAAGGCCTACTGAAATGATTTTTTTAAATTTAAACGGGGTTAGCAGATCCATTCTATGTGTCATACTTGATCATTTCGCGATATTGCCATATTTTTGCTGAAAGGATTTAGTATAGAACAACGACGATAAAGTTTGCAACTTTTGGTCGCTGATAAAAAAAAAAGCCTTGCCTGTACCGGAAGTAGCGTGACGTCACAGGTTGAAGGGCTGCTCACATTTTCCCATTGTTTTCAATGATGGACGCCAGAAGTGAGAGCGATTCGGACCGAGAAAGCGACGATTTCCCATTAATTTGAGCGAGGATGAAAGATTTGTGGATGAGGAAAGTGCAAGTGAAGGACTAGTGGGGAGTGGAAGCGATTCAGATAAGGAAGAAGCTGTGAGAGGGATAGAGCCATACCGCTTTGAACCCGATGCTGATGGTGACGGTCAGGAGGACGCTGCTGATATTGATGCTGGAGTAGCACACGACATAGATCGCCTTCAGAATACAGAATGGTAAAATGTTTTTTATTTATAAACTAGTTTTAGCTTGTGGCCTAGTCTTGCACTGCTACTGTTAGTGTTACAACTTACACCCCAGGCCCAGGCCTATCTATAGACTAAGTATCTATCATTGACACAATGTCAAACCTAATTAATTACCCATTATTTCTATGGGCCACAGCTTCATATACCGGCAATACTAAAAATATGCATGTAGATTAATAAGA
The DNA here is from genome assembly GCF_033978785.1 of Entelurus aequoreus. Taxonomy (NCBI): domain Eukaryota; kingdom Metazoa; phylum Chordata; class Actinopteri; order Syngnathiformes; family Syngnathidae; genus Entelurus; species Entelurus aequoreus. The sequence continues at coordinate 35,919,508 of NC_084736.1, read as the reverse complement.
TCCACAACAAGACAATGATAATATTAATTATTGCACATGTTTGCAGATTGCAGGTGTCAATAATATGAATTGATTTACAAATATTATGAATATTTCTATTTCCAGGTGTACATGTCACAACTGTGTGAACATGGAGACAGTGGCTGAGTGTGTCTGCTGTCATGAGCTAGAGGCAGTGGCCAGAACAATGGAGCAGGAGGGGGTGGAGACGTGCATCATAGAGCACCCTGGCTTTCCATCTCTGTGTCTGGATGAATGGGTGCTGATGACAGCGTATTACGCCTACAAACAGCAATATGGCGTGCTGCAGCAACAGCAAAATGAGTGAGGCACTAATAAGTTTAAATAATTCTTTATTCTATCAACCTTTGGAAGATAAGTCAGAATGAGCACTTTCTTATCTTATTCTTATTCTGTGAAATGTACTGTGCTACAATGTACATGACATTATATATCATAGAAGTATTAAATACATGGACCGTAGATGTCAACAATATTTACAATTTACTGCAACAGTAAATAACAAATTAATAGAATGCATGACAATGTCTTTTGCATCTCAGAGAACAGTGAGTCACTGTGTATCCATGTCCGGATAATAACAGGTGTCATAATTTACTACCAACTATTTTGTACTTGCAGGCGGAGACGACACACAGCATATCGACAGTTTGTCCGCTTCTGCTGGGGATATCATTGCCCGGTTCGCGGACTGGACCGGCCCACTGACTGACCTCACCCGGAAGGGTGCTCCAGAACTGGTCCAGTGGACGGAGCAGTGCCAGCGGGGGTTTGAGAAGGTAAAAACAGCACTCTGCGAGGAGCCGGTGCTGCACATGCCTAATTTTGACATCACTGTCTGTCTGCAGGCGGACGCGTCGGGCCGGGGGCTGGGGGCGGTGCTGTCTCAGCGGGTGGGGTGCGTCGACCGCCCCGTGCTGTACATCAGCCGGAAACTCTCGGACCGGGAGGCGAGGTACAGCACGGTGGAGAGGGAGTGCCTTGCCATCCGGTGGGCGGTCGGGGCCCTCCGCTACTACCTGTTGGGGCGTGCCTTCAGTCTCTGCTCGAACCACAAACCGCTCCAGTGGCTCCACCGCATGAAGGACGCCAACCTGCGGATCACCCGGTGGTATCTGGCATTACAGCCCTACAACTTCCGGGTGGTCCACAGGCCGGGCGCGCAGATGGCCGTGGTGGACTTCCTCTCTCGCCCCGCGATGGGGGGGGGGGTGGGGGGGGGGGGGGGGGGGGGGGGGGGGGGAGTGGGCGCGGCCGAACGGCTCCCCGGCCTGAGTCTGGCGGTGGAGGCATGTGGAGAGGGGCGTGGCTCGCGCGTTCCCTGCGGGCGGGGTGTGTGCGGGGGCCGGCCATGAAGCAGCAGACAGGTGAGTGGATGGCTCAGCTGGAACGAGTTATCTAATCAGAGACCATGAGAGGGGGAGGAGCTGGGAAGCACGGAAGGAAGGACACTGGAGGAGAGGGCTGAAAAGCCAACGAGAGACATTGTATGTGAGAAGAGCTGAAAAGCCAAAAAGAGACATTATATGTGAGAAGAGCTGAAAAGCCAAGTAGAGACATTGTATGTGCGAAGAGCTGAAAAGCCGAAGAGAGACTTGTGTAAGGAAATTAAAACAATTGTAAAAACCACATCAGAGAGTGTTGTACCTTCCCCGGTGGTCCAAGAGGAACCCGAGACAGAGACATCTCACAGAGACTTTTAGTATAAATACAAAACTTTATCCCGTGGAACGTTCTAGTCCAGGCCACGCTTGGAGCTCAATCTTCTACATTTTGAAATCAGGAGCCATGTGTGGCCCCCTGGACATCATTGCTGTTATTTGTGTTATTATTACATTGCCGTTATTGATGTTCTTAGAGGGGCCCCCAGCACGTAAATGACATGTGAAGACATGCTAGGCTAACATTAGCATCACAGAAACACCACGGACTCTATATGAGGTGTTTCAATATTATTGGCAGAAATAGAGGGCCCCCAAATCAAAAGAGGGCCCCAAAATAAGAAATAGAGGGGCCCCAAATCAAAAGAGGGCCCTAAAATCACAAATAGAGGGCCCCAAAATCACAAATAGGGGGCCCCCTAATCAAAATAGGGCCCTAAAATTTAAAAGCGAGGGCCACCAAATCAAAAGATGGCCCTAAAATAAAAAACTGAGGACCCCCAAATCAAACAAGGGCCCCAAAATCAAAAATAGAGGACCCCCAAATCAAAAGAGGTCCCCAAAATCAGATATAGAGGTCCCCCAAATCAAAAGAGGGGCCCCAAAATCAGAAATTGAGGGCCCCCAGATAAAAAGATACCTAAAATCAGAAATAAAGGGCCCCAAAATCAGATATGGAGGGCCCCCAAATCACAAGAGGCACCCCAAAATCAGAGATGGAGGGCCTCCCAAAATCAAAATAGAGACCTAAAATCAGAAATAAAGGGCCCTGAAATCAGATATGGAGGGCCCCCAAATCACAAGAGAGACCTAAAATCAGAAATGAAAGGGCCCCAAAATCAGTAGAGGTCCCCCAAATCAATAGACAGCCCCAAAACCAGAAATGGAAGGACCCCAAAAGAGGGCCCTAAAATCAAATTTTGCTTAGTTCCCAATGGAGGCTTGGGCTAGGAATAGATACAATAATGAAATGGTAGGTTAAGGTTAGGGGTGGGGTTTTGGGTTGGGGTGAGTTGGGGTTAAGGTTAGGGGTGAGTTGGAGTTCGGGGTGAGTTTGGGTCAGGGTTAGGGCAGAGTTGGTGTTAAGGTTAGGGGTGAGTTGGGGTTACGGTTAGGGGTTAGGGGTGAGTTGGGGTTAAGGTAAGGGGTGAGTTGGGGTTAAGGTAAGGAGTGAATTGGGGTTAAGGTCAGGGGTTAGGGGTGAGTTGGGGTCAGGGTTAGGGGTGAGTTGGGGTTAAAGATAGGGGTTAGGGGTGAGTTGGGGTCAGGGTTAGGGGTGAGTTGGGGATAAACTTAGGGGTTAGGGGTGAGTTGGGGTTAGGGGTGAATTGGGGTCAGGGTTAGGGGTGAGTTGGGGTTAAGGTTAGGGGTTAGGGGTGAGTTAAGGGTCAGGGTTGGGGTGACATGGGGTCAGGGTTAGGGGTTAGGGGTGAGTTGGGTCAGGGTTAAGGGCTAAGGGTGAGTTGGGGTCAGGGTTAGGGGTGAGATGGGGTTAGGGGTGGATTGGGGTCAGGGATAGGGTGAGTTGGGGTCAGGGTTAGGGGTTAGGTGACAAAAGGAAAAGGGAAGAGACGGAATGGTGTGGGCTGACTCTAACACTATTAACTAGATCCACTATGGACTGGACTCTCACACTATTAAGTAGATCCACTATGGACTGGACTCTCACACTATTAACTAGATCCACTACGGACTGGACTCTCACACTATTAACTAGATCCACTATGGACTAGACTCTCACACTATGAACTAGTTCCACTATGGACTGGACTCTCACACTAGTAACTAGATCCAATATGGACCGGACTCTCACTCTATGAACTAGATCCACTATGGACTAGACTCTCACACTATGAACTAGATCCACTATGGACCGGACTCTCACACTATGAACTATATCCACTGTGGACCGGACTATAACACTATCAACTAGATCCACTATGGACTGGACTCTCAAACAATTAACTAGATCCACTATGGACTGGACTCTCACACTAGTGACTAGATCCACTATGGACTGGACTCTCACACTATTAACTAGATCCACTATGGACTGGACTTTCACATTGGGGACGGCGTGGCGAAGTTGGTAGAGTGGCCGTGCCAGCAATCGGAGGGTTGCTGGTTACTAGGGTTCAATCCCCACCTTCTACCATCCTAGTCACGTCCGTTGTGTCCTTGGGCAAGACACTTCACCCTTGCCCCTGATGGGTGCTGGTAGCGCTTTGCATAGCAGCTCCCGCCATCAGTGTGTGAATGTGTGTGTGAATGGGTGAATGTGAAAATACTGTCAAAGCGCTTTGAGTACCTTGAAGGTAGAAAAGCGCTATACAAGTATAACCCATTTATCATTTATCATTTATCATTACTAACTAGATCCACTATGGACTGGACTCTCACACTTGTAACTAGATCCACTATGGACTGGACTCTCACACTATGAACTAGATCCACTATGGACTGGACTCTCACACTTGTAACTAGATCCACTATGGACTGGACTCTCACACTATGAACTAGATCCACTATGAACTGGACTCTCACACTATTAACTAGATCCACTATGGACTAGACTCTCACACTATGAACTAGTTCCACTATGGACTGGACTCTCACACTATGAACTATATCCACTATGGACTGGACTCTCGCACTATGAACGAGATCCACTATGGACCGGACACTCACACTATGAACTAGATCCACTATGGCCCGGATTCTCACACTATGAACTAGATCCACTATGGACTGGACTCTCACACTAGTAACTAGATCCACTATGGACTGGACTCTCACACTATTAACTAGATCCACTATGGACTAGACTCTCACACTATGAACTAGTTCCACTATGGACTGGACTCTCACACTATGAACTATATCCACTATGGACTGGACTCTCACACTATGAACGAGATCCACTATGGACCGGACTCTCACACTATGAACTAGATCCACTATGGACTGGACTCTCACACTAGTAACTAGATCCACTATGGACTGGACTCTCACACTATTAACTAGATCCACTATGGACTGGACTCTCACACTAGTAACTAGATCCACTATGGACTGGACTCTCACACTATTAACTAGATCCACTATGGACTGGACTCTCACACTATTAACTAGATCCACTATGGACTGGACTCTCACACTAGTAACTAGATCCAATATGGACTGGACTCTCACACTATGAACTAGATCCACTATGGACTGGACTCTCACACTATGAACTAGATCCACAATGGACCGGACTCTCACACTATGAACTATATCCACTGTGGACCGGACTATAACACTATGAACTAGATCCACTATGGACTGGACTCTCAAACAATTAACTAGATCCACTATGGACTGGACTCTCACACTAGTGACTAGATCCACTATGGACTGGACTCTCACACTATTAACTAGATCCACTATGGACTGGACTTTCACATTGGGGACGGCGTGGCGAAGTTGGTAGAGTGGCCGTGCCAGCAATCGGAGGGTTGCTGGTTACTAGGGTTCAATCCCCACCTTCTACCATCCTAGTCACGTCCGTTGTGTCCTTGGGCAAGACACTTCACCCTTGCCCCTGATGGGTGCTGGTAGCGCTTTGCATAGCAGCTCCCTCCATCAGTGTGTGAATGTGTGTGTGAATGGGTGAATGTGGAAATAGTGTCAAAGCGCTTTGAGTACCTTGAAGGTAGAAAAGCGCTATACAAGTATAACCCATTTATCATTTATCATTTATCATTAGTAACTACATCCACTATGGACTGGACTCTCACACTAGTAACTAGATCCACTATGGACTGGACTCTCACACTATGAACTAGATCCACTATGGACTGGACTCTCACACTATGAACTATATCCACTATGGACCGGCCTCTCACACTATGAACTACATCCACTATGGACTGGACTCTCACACTATTAACTAGATCCACTATGGACTGGCCTCTCACACTAGTAACTAGATCCACTATGGACTGGACTCTCACACTAGTAACTAGATCCACTATGGACTGGACTCTCACACTATTAACTAGATAGACTAGACTTCCTTTTTATTGTCATTCAAATTTGAAATTTACAGCACAGATAAGAACGACATTTCGTTACATAAGCTCATGGTAGTGCAGGATAAAAAAGCAATAAGGTGCATATATAAATAAATAAATATATATAAATATATACACTACAGTTCAAAAGTTTGGGGTCACCCAAACAATTTTGTGGAATAGCCTTCATTTCTAAGAACAATAATAGACTGTCGAGTTTCAGATGAAAGTTCTCTTTTTCTGGCCATTTTGAGTGTTTAATTGACCCCACAAATGTGATGCTCCAGAAACTCAATCTGCTCAAAGGAAGGTCAGTTTTGTAGCTTCTGTAACGAGCTAAAGTGTTTTCAGATGTGTGAACATGATTGCACAAGGGTTTTCTAATCATCAATTAGCCTTCTGAGCCAATGAGCAAACACATTGTACCATTAGAACACTGGAGTGATAGTTGCTGGAAATGGGCCTCTATACACCTATGTAGATATTGCACCAAAAAACAGACATTTGCAGCTAGAATAGTCATTTACCACATTAGCAATGTATAGAGTGTATTTCTTTCAAGTTAAGACTAGTTTAAAGTTATCTTCATTGAAAAGTACAGTGCTTTTCCTTCAAAAATAAGGACATTTCAATGTGACCCCAAACTTTTGAACGGTAGTGTATATAAAATAATAAATATATATAAACATATATAAATAAATAAATGGATTACTGTACAGATAAATATATTGCACTTTTTCCACATGCATCCACGTTTATGTATGTATGTTATATTGTCTTTTTTATTCCAGCGAGTTAATCCATTTTGGGGGGAGTTGAGAGGATAATTATGATGCGTTCAAGAGTCTTACGGCCTGAGGGAAGAAGCTGTTACATCTGCTTCGGAGGCTGCGGAACCTCTTTCTAGAGTCCAGCAGTGAAAACAGTCCTTGGTGGCGGTGGGAGGAGTCTTTGCAGATTTTCTGAGCCCTGGTCAGGCAGCGGCTTTTTGCGATCTCCTGGATAGGAGGAAGAGGAGTCCTGATGATCTTTTCCGCCGTCCTCACCATTCTCTGGAGACACTTCCAGTCTGAGGCACTGCAGGCTCCAGTTCAGACAGAGATGCTGTTGGTCAGCATGCTCTCAATAGTGCCTCTGTAGAATGTGGTGAGAATGGGGGTAGGGAGCTGTGCTCTTTTCATCCGACGCAAAAAGTGCATGCGCTGCTGAGCTCTTTTTACAAGAGCTCCGGTGTGTAGGGACCAGGTTATATTGTCAGTTATCTGCACCCCCAGGAACTTGGTGCTGCTTACTATCTCCACCGCTGTGCCGTTGATGTAGAGTGGAGCGTGGCTGGACTGGTGCTTCCTGAAGTCAACGATGATCTCCTTGGTCTTGTTGACATTCAGGACCAGGTTGTTGGTTCTGCACCAGTCAACCAGATGTTTCACCTCTTCCCTGTAGTCCATGTCGTTTTTGTCACGGATGAGGCCCACTACTGTCGTGTCGTCCACATACTTCACAATGTGGTTGGTAGTGGACCTAGCGCAGCAGTCATGAGTCATCAACGTGAACAGCAGCGGACTCAGGACGCAGCTCTGGGGGGAGCCGGTGCTCAGGGAGATGGCACTGGAGGTGTTGTTGCCCACTCTCACAGATTGGGGTCTGTCTGTGAGGAAGTCAAGCAGCCAGTTGCATAGGGGGGTACTGAATCCAAGGGGGGCCAGTTTGCTCACCAAGTGCTGCGGGATGATATTGTTGATACAATATCCAGAAACAACATCCGCATGTGTGTGTCCTTTCCTTCCAGATGTTCTAAGCTCAGGTGGAGTGCAGAGGAGATGGCGTCCTCTGTGGAGCGGTTAGGGCGATAAGCAAACTGGTATGGGCCGAATGTGGGGGGAAGTCTGGAGACAATATATTCCTTTACCAGCCTCTCGAAGCACTTCATTATGATGGGGGTGAGTGCAACGGGGCGGTAATCATTGAGGGAGGAGATTGTGGGTTTTTTAGGCACTGGGATGATTGTGGCCGTCTTAAAACATGATGGTACCACAGCCTGGGTCAGCGAGATGTTGAAGATGTCTGTGAGAACCCCAGCCAGCTGGTCTGCACATCCCTGAAGCACCTTGCTCGGAATGTCATCAGGTCCCGGTGCTTTCCGGGGGTTCACTCTCCTCAGGGTTTTCCGGACAGCCGCTATATCCAGGTTGAGCGGCTGCTCATCAGGGCGAGGGATGGATTTTCTCGCCGGAGTGGTGTTAAGTGCCTCAAACCTTGCAAAGTAGTTGTTAAGGTCATCTAGGAAGCTGATACTGTTGTCACAGGGACGGGGGGCAGCTTTATAGTCCGTGATGACCGGCATGCCCTGCCACATTCGTCTAGTGTTTGTGGGGTTCTCGAAGAAGTCCTGCACTTTCTGACTGTGAGCACGCTTTGCAACTTTAATGGCACAGTTCAGGTTAGCTCTGGCTGATTTTAATGCCACCATGTCGCCAGACTTGAATGCCTTGTTCCAAGCCTTCAGCATTGCACGTACCTCACTGTTCATCCAGGGTTTCTCGTTGGCCCGTGTGGGGATGTTCTTGATCACACTGACATCCTCCATGCACTTCTGAATGTATGCGGACACAGACTCTGCATACTCCTCCACACATGTGTTATGATTTTCGGTGGCGGCTGCCTTGAACATGTCCCAGTCTGTGGTTTCGAAGCAGTCTTGTAATGCTTCCATTGCTCACTCTGGCCAGGTCCTCACCTGCTTCACTGTAGCTTGCTTCCTGAACAGCAGGGGCTTGTATGCAGGAATTAGCATCACAGATAGATGGTCTGAGGAGCCGAGGTGGGGGCGTGGTGCAGCTTTATACGCATGTTTAATATTGCTGAACACCATTCCAGCTTGCTTCCACCCCTGGTTGCAAAATTCACATATTGATGGAAATGAGGGAACACAGTTTTCATGTTAGCTTGATTAAAATCCCCTGCCACGATGAAAACTCCCTCTGGATGTGTAGATTGCAGTTCATTGATGGAGCCTCCAGGCCCAGGAAGCGTGTGGGTTGGATCACAGCTGACTCTTCTCACCCTGGACACAAACTATTCTCCCCTCTCGCCTCAGGCAGGAGACTACGGTCCATCCAGACACACACCTCCCGCCACTTGAACAGTTTTTTCCCATCGGCCATCAGGCACATGAACAACAACTCCTAACAGTAGCTCCTTTGAATTCCTTTCTAAGTCTATAACAAGATCTGATAGCTCAGTTACAGCTCTTGTTATTACCAAATCTGTGTTACATGTGTTTTATGTTGCACGATTGCACCAAGAAAAATTCCTAGTTTGTAAACCCGTTCTCAAACAATGGCAATAAAAACTATTCTGGTTCTGATTCTGATTCTGATTCTGATTCAGTACAAAGCATTCAAAGCCTCTTTGGTGTTAGCACTGGGAGGTGTGAAGATCATAGCACTGAATTCCCGGGGTAAATAAAATGGCCTGCATTTTATAGTTAATAGTTCTACATCGGGAGAGCAGTGACATGAGACTATCTTCTCATTATTGCACCATTTGTTGTTGATATATATGCAAACACCACCGCCTCTGGATTTACCAGTGAGAAGTGAAGTGAATTATATTTATACAGTGCTTTTCTCTAGTGACTCAAAGCGCTTTTACATAGTGAGAGTTCTGCTCCTGTCCGACCGAAACATAGTTAGCCCCTCGATGCTAACTGCCTCGTCCGGAACGGTTGGTTTCAGCCACGTTTCTGTGAGAAATATGGCGCAGCAGTCTCTCATCTCGCGTCTTGCATATAAATCCAGTTTAAGGTAGTCCAGTTTGTTCTCCAGGGAGCGGACATTTGAAAGCAGGATGGAAGGAAGCGGCGTTCTGTGAGGATTAGCCTTTAGCTTTGTTGTTAGCCCCGCTCGGCATCCCTGCTTCTGCTTCCGATCACCCCGCTTACGTCACGTCTGTCGACGGTCCTCGCTGGTACTTGACTCCGCTGCTTCACAGGCCGCTGGATGTAGCCGGCGTAGAATTCCGATGCTAGCAAGGAGGTCCAACGTAAACGCATCTTTTGGTCCAAAACGGCCCAATCTATCCATATCCAGAATTGTCTGGCGGTCGTATGTTACCACGGAGTGTCCACGCTGAAAGCCAGCCATGAAATTCACGGAATTTACCGGTATATTTGCCAAAATGTTCCATTACTACCATGAGCCTCTGAAGCCGCAACCGAGCAGGGCGCCGCCATCTTCATTTTATATTTTTATTTATGTTCAGTCATTTTATATTTTTTTTATCTTTAATCATTTTAAATTTGTTTTTATCTTCATTTTTTATTTGTTTTCATTTTCAGTCATTTTATATTTGTTTTTATGTTCTGTAATTTTAAATTTGTTTTTATATTCTGTCATTTGATATTTGTTTTTATATTCTGTCATTTGATTTTTGTTTTTATATTCTGTCATTCTATATTTGTATCTTCATTTTATAGTTGTTTTTATCTTTAGTCATGTTATATTTGTTATTAACTTCATTTTATATTTGTTTTATCTTCATTTTATGTTTTTATTTATGTTCAGTCATTTTATATTGTTTTTATCTTTAATCATTTTAAATTTGTTTTTATCTTCATTTTATATCTATTTTTATCTTCTGTCATTTTATATTGTTTTTTTATGTTCAGTCATTTTATATTTTTTTATATTCAGTCATTTTATGTCTTCTCTTCATTTTGTATTTGTTTTTATCTTCATTTTATATTGTTTTTATCTTCATTTTATATTGTTTTTATCTTCATTTTATATTGGTTTTCATTTTCAATAATTTTATATTTGTTTTTATTTTCAGTCATTTTAAATTTGTTTTTATATTCATTCTATATTTGTTTTTATATTCAGTCATTTTATATGTGTTTATATCTTCCGTCATTTTTTATTTGTTTTTATATTCTCTCATTTGATATTTGTTTTTATATTCTGTCATTTGATATTTGTTTTTATCTTCAGTCATTCTATATTTCTTTGTATCTTCATTTTATAGTTGTTTTTATCTTTAGTCATTTTATTGTTGTTTTTATCTTCATGTTATATTTGTTTTTATCTTCATTTTATATTTTTATTTATTTTCAGTCATTGTATATGTTTTTATCTTTAGTCATTTTAAATTTGTTTTTTATCTTCATTTTATATTATTTTTATTTTCTGTCATTTCATATTGTTTTTTATATTTAATTATTTTATATTTGCTTTTATCTTCAGTCATTTTATATTGTTTTTATTTTCTATAATTTTATAATGTTTTTATTTTCTATAATTTTATATTTGTTTTTATCTTCAATGATTTTATATTTGTTTTTTATCTTCAGTCATTTTATATTTGTTTTTATCTTCATTTTGTTTTTATCTTCATTTTATATTTGTTTTGATCTTCAGTGATTTTATATTAGTTTTATTTTCATTTTGTATTTGTATTTTTCTTAATTTTATATTGTTTTTATCTTAATTTTATATTGTTTTTTATCTTCAAAGATTTCATATTTGTTTTTATTTTCAGTCATTTTTTATTTGTTTTTCTATTCTGTCATTTGATATTTGTTTTTAATCTTCAGTCATTTTATATGTGTTTTTATCCATCCATCCATCCATCCATTTTCTTCCGCTTATCCGAGGTCGGGTCGCGGGGGCAGCAGCCTAAGCAGGCAAGCCCAGACTTCCCTCTCCCCAGCCACTTCGTCTAGCTCTTCCCGGGGGATCCCGAGGCGTTCCCAGGCCAGCCGGGAGACATAGTCTTCCCAACGTGTCCTGGGTCTTCCCCGTGGCCTCCTACCGGTCGGACGTGCCCTAAACACCTCCCTAGGGAGGCGTTCGGGTGGCATCCTGACCAGATGCCCGAACCACCTCATCTGGCTCCTCTCGATGTGGAGGAGCAGTGGCTTTACTTTGAGCTCCTCCCGGATGACAGAGCTTCTCACCCTATCTCTAAGGGAGAGACCCGCCACCCGGCGGAGGAAACTCATTTCGGCCGCTTGTACCCGTGATCTTGTCCTTTCGGTCATAACCCAAAGCTCATGACCATAGGTGAGGATGGGAACGTAGATCGACCGGTAAATTGAGAGCTTTGCCTTGCGGCTCAGCTCCTTCTTCACCACAACGGACCGATACAGCGCCCGCATTACTGAAGACGCCGCACCGATCCGCCTGTCGATCTCACGATCCACTCTTCCCTCACTCGTGAACAAGACTCCAAGGTACTTGAACTCCTCCACTTGGGGCAAGATCTCCTCCCCAACCCGGAGATGGCACTCCACCCTTTTCCGGGCGAGAACCATGGACTCGGACTTGGAGGTGCTGATTCTCATCCCAGTCGCTTCACACTCAGCTGCGAACCGATCCAGTGAGAGCTGAAGATCCTGGCCAGATGAAGCCATCAGGACCACATCATCTGCAAAAAGCAGAGACCTAATCCCGCAGCCACCAAACCGGATCCCCTCAACGCCTTGACTGCGCCTAGAAATTCTGTCCATAAAAGTTATGAACAGAATCAGTGACAAAGGGCAGCCTTGGCGGAGTCCAACCCTCACTGGAAACGTGTCCGACTTACTGCCGGCAATGCGGACCAAGCTCTGACACTGATCATACAGGGAGCGGACCGCCACAATCAGACAGTCCGATACCCCATACTCTCTGAGCACTCCCCACAGGACTTCCCGAGGGACACGGTCAAATGCCTTTTCCAAGTCCACAAAGCACATGTAGACTAGTTGGGCAAACTCTCATGCACCCTCAAGGACCCTGCCGAGAGTATAGAGCTGGTCCAGGACAAAAACCACACTGTTCCTCCTGAATCCGAGGTTTGACTATCCGGCGTAGCCTCCTCTCCAGTACACCTGAATAGACCTTACCGGGAAGGCTGAGGAGGGTGATCCCCCGATAGTTAGAACACACCCTCCGGTTCCCCTTTTTAAAGAGAGGAACCACCACCCCGGTCTGCCAATCCAGAGGTACCGCCCCCGATGTCCACGCGATGCTGCAGAGTCTTGTCAACCAAGACAGCCCCACAGCATCCAGAGCCTTAAGGAACTCCGGGCGGAACTCATCCACCCCCGGGGCCCCGCCACCGAGGAGCTTTTTAACTACCTCAGCAACCTTAGCCCCAGAAATAGGAGAGCCCACCACAGATTCCCCAGGCACTGCTTCCTCATAAGAAGACGTGTTGGTGGGATTGAGGAGGTCTTCGAAGTATTCCCTCCACCGATCCACAACATCCGCAGTCGAGGTCAGCAGAACACCATCCTCACCATACACGGTGTTGATAGTGCACTGCCTCCCCTTCCTGAGGCGGCGGATGGTGGTCCAGAATCGCTTCAAAGCCGTCCGGAAGTCGTTTTCCATGGCTTCCCCGAACTCCTCCCATGTCCAAGTTTTTGCCTCCGCGACCGCTGAAGCCGCACACCGCTTGGCCTGTCGGTACCTGTCCGCTGCCTCAGGAGTCCTATGAGCCAAAAGAACCCGATAGGACTCCTTCTTCAGCTTGACGGCATCCCTCACCGCCGGTGTCCACCAACGGGTTCTAGGATTACCGCCACGACAGGCACCAACTACTTTGCGGCCACAGCTCCAATCAGCCGCCTCGACAATAGAGGTGCGGAACATGGTCCACTCGGACTCAATGTCCAGCACCCCCCTCGTGACATGTTCAAAGTTCTTCCGGAGGTGGGAATTGAAACTCTCTCTGACAGGAGACTCTGCCAGACGTTCCCAGCAAACCCTCACAATGCGTTTGGGCCTGCCAGGTCTGTCCGGCATCCTCCCCCACCATCGCAGCCAACTCACCACCAGGTGGTGATCGGTAGAAAGCTCCGCCCCTCTCTTCACCCGAGTGTCCAAAACATGAGGCCGCAAATCCGATGACACAACTACAAAGTCGATCATGGAACTGCGGCCCAGGGTGTCCTGGTGCCAAGTGCACATATGGACACCCTTATGCTTGAACATGGTGTTCGTTATGGACAATCCGTGACGGGCACAAAAGTCCAATAACAACACACCACTCGGGTTCAGATCCGGGCGGCCATTCTTACCAATCACGCCTCTCCAGGTTTCACTGTCGTTGCCAATATGAGCGTTGAAGTCCCCCAGTAGAATGAGGGAATCACCCGGGGGAGCACCCTCAAGTACTCCCTCGAGTGAATCCAAAAAGGGTGGGTACTCTGAGCTGCTGTTTGGCGCGTAAGCGCAAACAACAGTCAGGACCCGTCCCCCCACCCGAAGGCGGAGGGAAGCTACCCTCTCGTCCACCGGGTTGAACTCCAACATGCAGGTTCAGAGCCGGGGGGCAACAAGAATTGCCACCCCAGCCCGTCGCCTCTCACTGCCGGCAACGCCAGAGTGGAAGAGAGTCCATCCCCTCTCGAGAGAACTGGTTCCAGAGCCCTTGCTGTGCGTCGAAGTGAGTCCGACTATGTCTAGCCAGAACTTCTCCACCTCGCGCACTAGCTCAGGCTCCTTCCCCCCCAGCGAGGTGACGTTCCACGTCCCAAGAGCTAGCTTCTGTAGCCGAGGATCGGACCGCCAAGTGCCCTGCCTTCGGCTGCCGCCCAGCTCACATTGCACCCGACCTCTATGGCCCCTGCTATGGGTGGTGAGCCCATTGGAGGGGGGACCCACGTTGCCTCTTCGGGCTGTGCCCGGCCGGGCCCCATGGGGACAGGCCCTGTTTTTATCTTTAGTCATTATATATTTTTTATCTTCCGTTTTGTTTTAATTTTCATTTTATATGCTTTTATCTTCATTTTATATTTGTTTTTATGTTCAGTCATTTTATATATGTTTTTATCTACAATCATTTTATATTTGTTTTTATCTTCATTTTATATATTTTTAACTTCATTTTATATTTGTTTTTATCTTTTGTCATTTTATATCGGTTTTTATCTTTAATTATTTTATATTTGTTTTTATCTTCAGTCATTTTATATTAGTTTTTATGTTCTATCTTTTTATATTTGTTTTTATTTTAAATGATTTGTATATTTGTTTTTATCTTCATTTTATATTTTTATTTATTTTCAGTCATTTTATATGTTTTTATCTTTAGTCATTTTAAAAAATTTTTTATCTTCATTTCATATACATTTTTTATTTTCTGTCATTTCATATTGTTTTTTATCTTTAATTATTTTATATTTGCTTTTATCTTCAGTCATTTTATATTGTTTTTATTTTCTATAATTTTATATTTGTTTTTATCTTCCATGATATTATATTTGTTTTTTATCTTCAGTCATTTTATATTTGTTTTTGTCTTCATTTTGTTTTTTATTTTT
This sequence comes from Entelurus aequoreus, assembly GCF_033978785.1. Taxonomy (NCBI): domain Eukaryota; kingdom Metazoa; phylum Chordata; class Actinopteri; order Syngnathiformes; family Syngnathidae; genus Entelurus; species Entelurus aequoreus. The sequence goes on along the minus strand of NC_084736.1, from coordinate 35,904,461 downwards.
ATCTTCATTTTATATTTGTTTTTATCTTCAGTCATTTCATATTTGTTTTTATCTTCAGTGATTTTATATTTGTTTTTATCTTCATTTTATATTTTTTTATCTTCATTTTATATTTGTTTTTATCTTCTTTTCCATGTAATATTTCTTTGTTTCTTCAGTAATTTTACATTTGTTTTTGTCTTCAGTCATTTTATATTCGTTTTTATCTTCAGTCATTTTGTATTTATTATCTTCAGTCATTTTATATTTGTTTTGTTTTCATTTTGTATTTGTTTTTATCTTCATATTATATTTGTTTTCATCTTCAGTCATTTTATATTTGTTTTTATCTTCAGTCATTTTATATTTGTTTTATTTTCATTTTGTATTCATATTTATCTTAATTTTATATTGTTTTTATCTTAACTTTATATTGTTTTTTATTTTCAAGGATTCATATTTGTTTTTATTTTCAGTCATTTTATATTTGTATTTATCTTAATTTTATATTGTTTTTATCTTAATTTTATATTGTTTTTTATCTTCAAGGATTTCATATTTGTTTTTATTTTCAGTCATTTTACATTTGTTTTTCTATTCTGTCATTTGATATTTGTTTTTAATCTTCAGTCATTTTATATTTGTTTTAATTTTCATTGTATATGTTTTTATCTTCATTTTATATTTGTTCTTATTTTCAGTCATTTTATATTTGTTCTTATTTTCAGTCATTTTATATTTGTTTTTATGTTCTGTCATTTTATATTTGTTTTCATCTAGTCTTTTTATATTTATTATTATCTTCATTTTATATTTGTTTTTATTTTCTGTCATTTTATATCGGTTTTTATCTTTAATTATTTTATATTTGTTTTTATCCTCAGTCATTTTATATATTTTTTATTTTCTATCATTTTCTATTCGTTTTTATTTTCAATAATTTTTATATTTGTTTTTTATCTTCAGTCATTTTATATTTGTTTTTATCTTCATTTTATACTTGTTTTCATCTTGTGTCATTTTATATTTGATTTCATCCTCAGTTATTTTATATTTGTTTTTATCTTCATTTTATACTTTTTATCTTGTGTCATTTTATATTTGATTTCATCTTCAGTTATTTTATATTTGTTTTTATCTTCATTTTATATTTGTTTTCATCTTCATTTATATTTATTTTTTATCTTTGTTTTATTTATTTTTTATCTTCAGTCATTTTATATTCATTTTTATCTTCAGTCATTTAATATATTTTTATCTTCAGTCATTTTATATTTGTTTTCATTTTCAGTCATTTTATATTTGTTTTATCTTCAGTCATTTTATATTCGTTTTTATCTTCAGTCATTTTATATTTGTTTTATTTTCATTGTATATTTGTTTTATCTTCATTTTGTATTTTTATCTTCATTTTATATTGTTTTTATCTTCATTTTATATATTTTTTTATCTTCAATGATTTCATATTTGTTTTTATTTTCAGTCATTTTATATTTGTTTTTATCTTCGTTCCTTTTATATTTTTTTAATTTTCATTGTATATTTGTTTTATCTTCATTTTATATTTGTTTTTATCTTCAGTCATTTTATATTTGTTTTTATCTTCAGTCATTTCATATTTGTTTTTATCTTCAGTCATTTTATATTTGTTTTTATCTTATTTTTATATTTGTTTTTTGTCTTCATTTCCATGTAATATTTCTTTGTATCTTCAGTGATTTTACATTTGTTTTTGTCTTCAGTCATTTTTTTTCGTTTTTATCTTCAGTCATTTTGTATTTGTTTTTAGCTTTGTTTTATATTTGTTTTTCATCTTCAGTCATTTTATATTAGTTTTTATCTTCATTCATTTTATGTTTGTTTTTATTTTCATTCATTTTATTTTTGTTTTTATCTTATGTTTGTATCTTCAGTTATTTTGTATTTCTTTTATCTTTATTTTGTATTTGTTTTTATTTTTATTCAATAATTGTTTTCATCCTGTCATTTTTTATTTGTTTTATCTTCATTTTATATTTGTTTTTATCTTCAGTCATTTTATATTTGTTTTATTTTCATTTTGTATTTGTTTTTATCTTCATTTTATATTGTTTTTATCTTCATTTTATATTGGTTTTTATCTTCAATGATTTCATATTTGTTTTTATTTTCAGTCATTTTATATTTGTTTTTATCTTCATTTTATATTTGTTTTCATCTTCGTTATTATCTTCTGTCATTTTATATTTGTTTTTATATTCTGTCATTTGATATTTGTTTTTATCTTCAGTCATTTTATATTTGTTTTTATTTTCAGTCATTTTCAATTTGTTTTTATCTTCAGTCATTTTACATATGTTTTTATCTACAGTCATTTTATATTAGTTTTTATCTTCATTTTATATTGTTTTTATCTTCATTTTATATTTGTTTTTATCTTCATTTTATATTGTTTTATCTTCATTTTGTATTGGTTTTCATCTTCAATAATTTTATATTTGGGGTTTTTTCAGTCATATTATATTTGTTTTTATCTTCATTTTATATTTGTTTTTATCTTCAGTCATTTTATATTTGTTTTTATCTTCATTTTATATTTGTTTTTATCTTCAGTCATTTTATATTTGTTTTTATATTCTGTCATTTGATATTTGTTTTTATCTTCAGTCATTTTATATTTGTCTTTATCTTTAGTCATTATATATTTTTTATCTTTTGTCATTGTGTTTTTTTCCATTTTATATTAGTTTTTAATCTTCATTTTATATTTAATTTTATTTTCAGTCATTTTATATTTGTTTTTATCTTCAGACATTTTATATATGTTTTTATCTACGGTCATTTTATATATATTTTTTATCTTCATTTTATATTGTTTTTATCTTCATTTTATATTTGTTTTTATCTTCTGTCATTTTATATTCGTTTTTATCTTTAATTATTTTATATTTGTTTTTATCTTCAGACATTTTTTATTTTGTTTTTATGTTCAGTTATTTTATATTTGTTTTGTATTCATTTTATATTTGGTTTTATCTTCAGTGATTTTATATTTGTTTTTGTCTTCAGTCATTTTATATTTGTTTTTATCTTCAGTCATTTTATATTAGTTTTTATCTTCATTTTATATTTGTTTTTATCTTAATTTTGTTTTTGTTTTTATTTTCATTTTATATATTTTTTTATCTTCAGTCATTTCATATTTGTTTTTATCTTCAGTCATCTTATATTTGTTTTAATCTTCAGTCATTGTATATTTGTTTTAATCTTCAGTCATTGTATATTTGTTTTATCTTCATTTTATATTTGTTTTCATCTTCAGTTATTTAACATTTTTAAACAAATTCATTTTTGTTTTTATCTTCATTCTCATTTCGTATTTCTTTTTATCTTCAGTGATTTTACATTTGATTTTGTCTTCAGTCATTTTATATTTGTTTTTATCTTAATTTTATATTTGTTTTAATCTTCAGTCATTTTTTTGTTTTTATCTTCATTTTATATTTGTTTGTATCTTCATTTTGTATTTGTTTTTATTTTCAGTCATTTTATATTTGTTATTATCTTCAGTCATTTTATATTTGTTTTTATCTTCAGTCATTTTATATTTGTTTTTATCTTCATTTTATATTTGTTTTTATCTTCATTTTATATTTGTTTTATTTTCAGTCATTTTATATTTGTTTTTATTTTCAGTGATATCTATAATGTGCGATACAAACAGAGTGTATACTTGTGTGTGATATCATGTGCGATACAAATAAACACTGCTCGCATTGCACATGATATCACACATCTGACATGATGTATCATTTGATTGAGACATCTTGAGTAATGAGTTTCAACTTTAACATTTATTCATGACTCTTGACTACAAAGACAAGGAAAACCTGCAAGACGACGATGAGGGTGAAGTAGAGCTGACATGAGTCATGTTGATGTAGTTGTCTGACATGAGTCATGTTGATGTAGTTGTCTGACATGAGTCATGTTGATGTAGTTGTCTGACATGAGTCATGTTGATGTAGTTGTCTGACATGAGTCATGTTGATGTAGTTGTCTGACATGAGTCATGTTGATGTAGTTGTCTGACATGAGTCATGTTGATGAAGTTGTCTGACATGAGTCATGTTGATGTAGTTGTCTGACATGAGTCATGTTGATGTAGTTGTCTGACATGAGTCATGTTGATGTAGTTGTCTGACATGAGTCATGTTGATGAAGTTGTCTGACAAGAGTCATGTTGATGAAGTTGTCTGACATGAGTCATGTTGATGAAGTTGTCTGACATAAATCATGATAAGTCACAGAGGTATGCGTGCACAGGAAAAGCGGTCATGAGGATGTAGTTGTCAGACTAAGTCACAGAAGTATGCGTGCACAGGAAAGGCGGTCATGAGGATGTAGTTGTCAGACTAAGTCACAGAAGTATGCGTGCACAGGAAAGGCGGTCGTGAGGATGTAGTTGTCAGACTAAGTCACATTAGTATGCGTGCACAGGAAAGGCTGTCGTGAGGATGTAGTTGTCAGACTAAGTCACAGAAGTATGCGTGCACAGGAAAGGCGGTCATGAGGATGTAGTTGTCAGACTAAGTCACAGAAGTATGCGTGCACAGTAAAGGCGGTCGTGAGGATGTAGTTGTCAGACTAAGTCACAGAAGTATGCGTGCACAGGAAAGGCGGTCAGTGCGGCCAACGCGATGCCCAGACTGTCTCCCAGGCTGGCAGCTGCCATAGCAAACTCTCGCTGTCTGTCTTCCGTCTGCAAGGAAAAAAAGAGGATATCACTTTGTGGTTTTCCTGTGTTTAGTATCACTTTCTGTCCAGTGCTCTTGTTTTGTCACTATTTCCTGTTTAAGAGAAATTCTATGGAGGGTCATTTGTGTCTTTATTATGACAGCTTTTTTTTCACACTGAATTGATATCACTACATTTTATTTTGTAAACTGATTGTTTTCCCATCAAATATGCTGACATTTCATAGGATAACAATTTGTCAGCAAAATCTGTGTTCAAAAATTCACTTTGTTAAAACACAGCATTTTTAAAATTCAGTGTACAAAATGCAATTGTAAAACTAATTAGTGCTGAAAAATTGAAGGTTAGGATATAAAATGAGTGTAGGAAAATTGTACGTATAAAAATTCACTGTAAAAAATGAGTGAAAAAAATGTAATGTAAAAAAAAACTTGGTGTACAAAAAACTTATGTATGAAAATTCAGTGTAAACAAATTAGTGCAGAATAATTTATTGTTTAAAACATTCAGTGTAAAAATATTAGTCTAGAAAAAATGTATGTATAATATTCACAAACTAGGAATTTTTCTTGGTGCAATCGTGCAACATAAAGCACATATAACACAGATTTGGTAATAACAAGTGCTGTAACTGACCTATCAGATCTTGTTATAGACTTAGAGGGAATTCAAAGGAGCTACTGTTAGGAGTTATTGTTCATGTGCCTGATGGCCGAGGGGAAAAACTGTTCAGGTGGCGGGAGGTGTGGGTCTGGATGGACCGTACTCTCCTGCCTGAGGGGAGAGGGGAGAATAGTTTGTGTCCAGGGTGAGAAGAGTCAGCTGTGATCCGACCCACACGCCCCCTGGTCCTGGAGGAGAACACGTCTTGGAGGGATGGGAGCTTGCAGCTAATCACCTTCTCAGCAGCATGTACGATGCGCTGAAGTCGATGCTTATCCTGGACTGTGGCGCCGGGGAACCACACGGTGATGGAGGAGGTGAGGATGGACTCGATGATGGCTGAGTAAAACTGCACCAGCATCTCGGTCGGCACTTTAAATTTCCTGCCGCAGGAAGTACATCCTCTGCTGGGCCTTCTTGATGAGGGAGCTGATGGTCGGCTCCCACTTGAGGTCCTGGGTGATGGTGGTGCCCAAGAAATGGAAGGAGTCCACAATGGAGACGGGGGTGGGAGAGTCAATCAGGGTGAGGGGGGATGGTGGGGCTGTGACTTTCCTGAAGTCCATGATCATCTCCACTGTTTTCTGGGCGTTCAGCTCCAGGTTGTTGAGGCTGCACCAGGACGTCAGCCGGTCCACCTCTCTCGTGTAGGCGGTCTCATCGCCATCCGAGATGAGCCCGATGAGGGTAGTGTCATCCGCAAACTTGAGCAGTTTTACGGACTGGTGACTGGAGGTGCAGCAGTTTGTGTCCAGGGAGAAGAGCCAGGGGGAGAGTACACAGCCCTGAGGAGTACCAGTGTTCGTGGTTCGACTGTCCGAGACAATCTTCCCCAGCCGCACGTGCTGTCTTCGGTCTGTCAGGAAGTCATTAATCCAACTGCAGAGGGAGTCGGGCACGCTGAGCTGGTAGAGCTTGTCTCGTAGCAGTCCAGGGAGGATGGTGTTGAAGGCAGAGCTGAAGTCCACAAACAGGATCCTAGCGTAGGTTCCTGGGGAGTCCAGATGCTCCAGGATGAAGTGGAGGGCCAGGTTCACTGCATCATCCACAGACCTGTTGGCTCTGTAGGCAAACTGCAGTGGGTCTACGAGGGGGGCGGTGATGTCCTTGAGGTGGGGCAGGACCAAGCGCTCAAAGGACTTCATGACCACAGACGTCAGCTCAACCGGCCTGTAGTCATTAAGTCCTGTGATCCGTGCTTTCTTGGGGACAGGGACAATGGTGGAGGTCTTAAAGCAGGACGGCACGCGGCATAGCTCCAGAGAGGTGTTAAAAATGTCAGTGAAGACAGGAGCCAGCTGATCCGCACAGTGTCTCAAGGTGGAGGGGGAGACACCATACGGCCCGGGGGCCTTCCACGTATTCAGCTTCAAGAACTGCCGGCGTACATCCTCCTCTCGGATGGAGAGGGCCTTTAAAGTCCAATGATGTTCTTGGAGTCCTGTGATGTCCTTGGAGTCCTTTAAATCCTTTAATGAAGTACTGGCGTTGGTGGGGAGGGTGATGGTGGGGGGAGCAGAGCTTTGATGAGCTGTAGGCCGTTCATGACAACAGTAATGTGTGTTGAGGCCCTGAGCGAGAGTCCGGTCATTCAGGGCCTGGGGTGTTTTGGGCTTATAGTTCGTAAGGGCCCTTAGCCCTCTCCAAACGGCCGCAGAATCATTGGAGCGAAACTGTTCCTGTAGACGGTTAGAGTACACAGATTTAGCTTTCTCTACTTCCCTGTTGAAGTGGTACTTCGCTTCTCTGTAGGTACTCCGGTCCCCGCTTCTCCACGCAGCCTCCTTCTTCTTGCGCAGCTGTCGGAGCTTGGGTGTGAACCAGGGCTTGTCGTTCTTATAACAAGTCCTGGTGCGCGTTGGAATGATGCGCGCCTCATTGAACTGTATGTATGAGGTCACAGTGTCCGTATACTCGTCCAGATGGTCCGTGGCCGCTCCAATTGCCTCCCAGTCTGTCGTCTCCCAACATGCATGCAGCTCTTCCACAGCCTCAGCGGTGAAACACTTAATGGTCCTCATAACAGGTTTAGCCAGTTTCAGTCTCTGTCTGGAGGGATCAAGGACGAGCTGAGCTGCCGCTTATGTTTCTAGAATGTCAACGGGCTCATAGTGATGTTACTAGAAGTTGACTTGGAAGTGTTTATTATAATTTGGGGAGAGTCCGCTGCATTATGCTCTCCTGCTAAACACCTTTCTGCTCAACCCACTGCCTCTCCTCTCTGCCTGCCTGAGCACTGATTCCATGCGCTCTGAATACGCACTGCTGATTGGCTGTTACATGCGCTCTGAATACGCACTGCTGATTGGCTGTTACCGCTCTGTGTGTAACCAATGGTAACCAACAGATTGTTCTGTGGGTGCGACAATGCTGGGTGCTGCAGAGACGTACTGACAGAGGCAGAGGCAGAACTAAGCGGAGCAGCTTGTTAAGACTTTAGTTTAGGCGGAGGCTCTTTGTTGTTAAGGCGGTCGCCTTAACAACAAAGTGCTGCGGGAAACCCTGTGTTTTTTTACAGAATTTTTCTACACACTGATTTTTTCCACACTGATGTTTTTACACTGAATTGTTTTACACACTGAATTTTTAAACACTGCTTTTTTACACAATTAATTTTTACACACTGATTTATTTTTTTTTACACTGATTTTTTTTTAACTGAATTTTTTTACACACTGAATTTTTTTACACTGAATTTTTATAAACGCTGAATTGTTCTACACACTGAATTGTTTTTACACTGAATTGTTTTACACGCTGAATTGTTGACACACTGATTTTTATACAATGATGTTTTTACACTGATTTTTTTTATACTGAATTTTTTACACACTGAATTTTTTTTACACTGAATTTCACAACTCACTAATTTTGCTGACAAATTTTGGTGCAATGAAAGTAAAATGAAAATGTCATTAGACAAATGAAATGTCACAAAAGGATGGGGAAGTGACCTCCTTGCTGATGAAGTAGAAGGTGTTGACGTAGGCACTTCCTCCCAGCAGACCCTCGTACAACATGATGGGGAACAGCAGCCAGGCACTGGGCAGGAAGTGGTAGTACACTGCTAGTAGGAGCAGCACCGCATTCACCACCTGTACAGTTTTAATCTCATTATTATCTACACTCATTCACCACCTGTACAGTTTTAATCTCATTATTATCTACACTCATTCACCACCTGTACAGTTTTAATCTCATTGTTATCTACACTCATTCACCACCTGCACAGTTTTAATCTCATTATTATCTACACTCATTCACCACCAGTACAGTTTTAATCTCATTATTATCTACACTCATTCACCACCTGTACAGTTTTAATATTGTTTTATGTCATGTTGTCATTATTATCGACACTCATTCACCACCTGTAGTTTTATTACTGTTTTAATGTCATGTTGTCATTATTATCGACACTCATTCACCACCTGTACAGTTTTAATACTGTTTTAAAGTAATTATTATCTACACTCATTCACCACCTGTACTGTTTTAATCTCATTATCTACGCTCATTCACCACATGTACAGTTTTAATCTCATTATTATCTACACTCATTCACCACCTCTACAGTTTTAATGTCATTATCATCTACACTCATACACCATCTGTACAGTTTTAATACTGTTTTAATGTCATGTTGTCGTTATTATCTACACTCATTCACCACCTGTACAGTTTTAATCTCATTATTATCTACACTCATTCACCACCTGTACAGTTTTAGTACTGTTTTGATACCATGTTGTCATTATTATCTACACTCATTCACCACCTGTACAGTTTTATTACATTTTTTTAATGTCATGTTGTCATTATTATCTACACTCATTCACCACATGTACAGTTTTAATACTGTTTTAATGTCATGTTGTCATTATTATCTACACTCATTCACCACATGTACAGTTTTAATCTCATTATTATCCACACTCATTCACCACATGTACAGTTTTAATCTCATTATTATCTACACTCATTCACCACCTGTACAGTTTTAATCTCATTATCATCTACACTCATACACCATCTGTACAGTTTTAATACTGTTTTAATGTCATGTTGTCGTTATTATCTACACTCATTCACCACCTGTACAGTTTTAGTACTGTTTTGATACCATGTTGTCATTTTTATCTACACTCATACACCATCTGTACAGTTTTAATACTGTTTTAATGTCATGTTGTCATTATTATATACACTCATTCACCACCTGTACAGTTTTAATCTCATTATTATATACACTCATTCACCACCTGAACAGTTTTATTACGTTTTTTTAATGTCATGTTGTCATTATTATCTACACTCATTCACCACCTGTACAGTTTTAATACCGTTTTAATGTCATGTTGTCATTATTATCTACACTCATTCACCACATGTAGTTTTAATCTCATTATTATCTACACTCATTCACCACATGTACAGTTTTAATCTCATTATTATCTACACTCCTTCACCACCTGTACAGTTTTAATCTCATTATCATCTACACTCATACACCATCTGTACAGTTTTAATACTGTTTTAATGTCATGTTGTCGTTATTATCTACACTCATTCACCACCTGTACAGTTTTAATCTCATTATTATCTACACTCATTCACCACCTGTACAGTTTTAGTACAGTTTTGATACCATGTTGTCATTTTTATCTACACTCATTCACCACCTGTACAGTTTTATTACGTTTTTTTAATGTCATGTTGTCATTATTATCTACACTCATTCACCACATGTACAGTTTTAATACTGTTTTAATGTCATGTTGTCATTATTATCTACACTCATTCACCACCTGTACAGTTTTAATCTCATTATTATCTACACTCATTCACCACCTGTACAGTTTTAATCTCATTGTTATCTACACTCATTCACCACCTGTACAGTTTTAATCTCATTATTATCTACACTCATTCACCACCTGTACAGTTTTAATCTCATTATTATCTACACTCCTTCACCACCTGTACAGTTTTAATCTCATTGTTATCTACGCTCATTCACCACCTGTACAGTTTTAATCTCATTATTATCTACACTCCTTCACCACCTGTACAGTTTTAATCTCATTATCATCTACACTCATACACCATCTGTACATTTTTAATACTGTTTTAATGTCATGTTGTCATTATTATCTACACTCATTCACCACCTGTACAGTTTTAATCTCATTATTATCTACACTCATTCACCACCTGTACAGTTTTAATCTCATTGTTATCTACACTCATTCACCACCTGTACAGTTTTAATCTCATTATTATCTACACTCCTTCACCACCTGTACAGTTTTAATCTCATTATCATCTACACTCATACACCATCTGTACAGTTTTAATACTGTTTTAATGTCATGTTGTCGTTATTATCTACACTCATTCACCACCTGTACAGTTTTAATCTCATTATTATCTACACTCATTCACCACCTGTACAGTTTTAGTACTGTTTTGATACCATGTTGTCATTTTTATCTACACTCATTCACCACCTGTACAGTTTTATTACGTTTTTTTAATGTCATGTTGTCATTATTATCTACACTCATTCACCACCTGTACAGTTTTAATACTGTTTTAATGTCATGTTGTCATTATTATCTACACTCATTCACCACCTGTACAGTTTTAATCTCATTATTATCTACACTCATTCACCACCTGTACAGTTTTAATCTCATTGTTATCTACACTCATTCACCACCTGTACAGTTTTAATCTCATTATTATCTACACTCATTCACCACCAGTACAGTTTTAATCTCATTATTATCTACACTCATTCACCACCTGTACAGTTTTATAATTGTTTTATATCATGTTGTCATTATTATCGACACTCATTCACCACCTGTAGTTTTATTACTGTTTTAATGTCATGTTGTCATTATTATCGACACTCATTCACCACCTGTACAGTTTTAATACTGTTTTAAAGTAATTATTATCTACACTCATTCACCACCTGTACTGTTTTAATCTCATATTATCTACGCTCATTCACCACATGTACAGTTTTAATCTCATTATTATCTACACTCCTTCACCACCTGTACAGTTTTAATCTCATTATCATCTACACTCATACACCATCTGTACAGTTTTAATACTGTTTTAATGTCATGTTGTCGTTATTATCTACACTCATTCACCACCTGTACAGTTTTAATCTCATTATTATCTACACTCATTCACCACCTGTACAGTTTTAGTACTGTTTTGATACCATGTTGTCATTTTTATCTACACTCATTCACCACCTGTACAGTTTTATTACGTTTTTTTAATGTCATGTTGTCATTATTATCTACACTCATTCACCACCTGTACAGTTTTAATACTGTTTTAATGTCATGTTGTCATTATTATCTACACTCATTCACCACCTGTACAGTTTTAATCTCATTATTATCTACACTCATTCACCACCTGTACAGTTTTAATCTCATTATTATCTACACTCCTTCACCACCTGTACAGTTTTAATCTCATTGTTATCTACGCTCATTCACCACCTGTACAGTTTTAATCTCATTATTATCTACACTCCTTCACCACCTGTACAGTTTTAATCTCATTATCATCTACACTCATACACCATCTGTACATTTTTAATACTGTTTTAATGTCATGTTGTCATTATTATCTACACTCATTCACCACCTGTACAGTTTTAATCTCATTATTATCTACACTCATTCACCACCTGTACAGTTTTAATCTCATTGTTATCTACACTCATTCACCACCTGTACAGTTTTAATCTCATTATTATCTACACTCCTTCACCACCTGTACAGTTTTAATCTCATTATCATCTACACTCATACACCATCTGTACAGTTTTAATACTGTTTTAATGTCATGTTGTCGTTATTATCTACACTCATTCACCACCTGTACAGTTTTAATCTCATTATTATCTACACTCATTCACCACCTGTACAGTTTTAGTACTGTTTTGATACCATGTTGTCATTTTTATCTACACTCATTCACCACCTGTACAGTTTTATTACGTTTTTTTAATGTCATGTTGTCATTATTATCTACACTCATTCACCACCTGTACAGTTTTAATACTGTTTTAATGTCATGTTGTCATTATTATCTACACTCATTCACCACCTGTACAGTTTTAATCTCATTATTATCTACACTCATTCACCACCTGTACAGTTTTAATCTCATTGTTATCTACACTCATTCACCACCTGTACAGTTTTAATCTCATTATTATCTACACTCATTCACCACCAGTACAGTTTTAATCTCATTATTATCTACACTCATTCACCACCTGTACAGTTTTATAATTGTTTTATGTCATGTTGTCATTATTATCGACACTCATTCACCACCTGTAGTTTTATTACTGTTTTAATGTCATGTTGTCATTATTATCGACACTCATTCACCACCTGTACAGTTTTAATACTGTTTTAAAGTAATTATTATCTACACTCATTCACCACCTGTACTGTTTTAATCTCATTATCTATGCTCATTCACCACATGTACAGTTTTAATCTCATTATTATCTACACTCATTCACCACCTGTACAGTTTTAATCTCATTATCATCTACACTCATACACCATCTGTACAGTTTTAATACTGTTTTAATGTCATGTTGTCGTTATTATCTACACTCATTCACCACCTGTACAGTTTTAATCTCATTATTATCTACACTCATTCACCACCTGTACAGTTTTTTTACTGTTTTGATACCATGTTGTCATTTTTATCTACACTCATTCACCACCTGTACAGTTTTATTACGTTTTTTTAATGTCATGTTGTCATTATTATCTACACTCATTCACCACATGTACAGTTTTAATACTGTTTTAATGTCATGTTGTCATTATTATCTACACTCATTCACCACATGTACAGTTTTAATCTCATTATTATCTACACTCATTCACCACATGTACAGTTTTAATCTCATTATTATCTACACTCATTCACCACCTGGACAGTTTTAATCTCATTATTATCTACACTCATTCACCACCTGTACAGTTTTAATACTGTTTTAATGTCATGTTGTCATTATTATCTACACTCATTCACCACCTGTACAGGTGTACACGTGGATCACTTTGTACAGGTGCGTGTTTTGATTGATTGATTGATTGAGACTTTTATTAGTAGGTTGCACAGTGAAGTACATATTCCGTACAATTGACCACTAAATGGTAGTTTAGGGTTGTAGCTGCCTGGAGGTGAACTTTTATTGCGGTTTTGAAGGAGGATAGAGATGCCCTTTCTTTTACACCTGTTGGGAGCGCATTCCACATTGTTGTGGCATAGAAAGAGAATGAGTTAAGACCTTTGTTTGTTCGGAATCTGGGTTTAACGTGGTTAGTGGAGCTCCCCCTGGTGTTGTGGTTATGGCGGTCATTTACGTTAAGGAAGTAGTTTGACATTTACTTCGGTATCAGGGAGGTGTAGTGGATTTTATAGACTGGGCTCAGTGCAAGTTGTTTTACTCTGTCCTCCACCCTGAGCCAGCCCACTTTGGAGAAGTGGGTAGGAGTGAGGTGGGATCTGGGGTGGAGGTCTAGAAGTAATCTGACTAGCTTGTTCTGGGATGTTTGGAGTTTAGATTTGAGGGTTTTGGAGGTGCTAGGGTACCAGGAGGTGCATGCGTAATCGAAAAAGGGTTGAACGAGAGTTCCCGCCAGAATCCTCATGGTGCTTTTGTTGACCAGAGAGGAGATTCTGTAGAGAAATCTTGTTCGTTGGTTAACCTTTTAATGAAGTACAGTACATGTACATGATGAATGTTCAGCTCAGGTAGAACTCACCTGGAGTGCTGCAAGGCCCCAAAGTCTCCTGATCTTCACACAGGACAAGGAGGAGCGAGACACAAACACGCCCACCTGGTACAAAGTCTGGTACCTGAACACAAATATTACAACTACACAAACAATACATATGTGTACTCAACACAACACAGATTAAGTACTGATACACAGTCTGGTACCTCAACACAAACATTGAAATATTAGACATACAAAGTACAAAAGCAGTGAAGTTGCCACGTTGTGTAAATGGTAAATAAAAAGAGAAGACAATGATATGCAAATCCTTTTTAACTTATATCCAATTGAATAGACTGCAAAGACAAGGTATTTCATGTTCACACTGAGAAACTTAATTTTTTTGCAAATATTAGCTCATTTGCAATTTGATGCCTGCAACATGTTTCAAAAAAGCTGGCACAAGTGGCAAAAAAGAGTGATAAAGTTGAAGAATGCTCATCAAAGACTTATTTGGAACATCCCACATGTGAACAGGCTAATTGGGAACAGGTGGGTGCCATGATTGGGTATAAAAGCAGCTTCCATGAAATGCTCAGTCATTCACAAACAAGGATGGGGCGAGGGTCACCACTTTGTCAACAAATGCCTGAGCAAATTGTTTAAGAACAACATTTCTCAACCAGCTATTGCAAGGAATTTAGGGATTTCACCATCTACGCTCCGTAATATCATCAAAAGGTTCAGAGAATCTGGAGAAATCACTGCACGTAAGCCATGATATTACGCACTTTGGATCCCTCAGGCGGTACTGCATCAAAAAGCCACATCAGTGTGTAAAGGATATCACCACATGGGCTCAGGAACACTTCAGAAAACCACTGTCAGTAACTACAGTTGGTTGCTACATCTGTAAGTGCAAGTTAAAACTCTACTATGCAAAGCCAAAGCCATTTATCAACAACACCCAGAAACGCTTCGCTGGGCCCGAGCTCATCTAAGATGGACTGATGCAAAGTGGAAAAGTGTTCTTTGGTCTGACGAGTCCACATTTCAAATTGTTTTTGAATCCCGACTGTTCTAGGGTCAAAGTGTAAAAGTCAGCATCTGTGATGGTAGGGGGGCTTATTAGTGCCCAAGGCATGGGTAACTTACACATCTGTGAAGGCACCATTAATGCTGAAAGGTACATACATTTTTTGGTGCAACATATGTTGCCATCCAAGCAACGTTATCATGGACGCCCCTGCTTATTTCAGCAAGACAATGCCAAGCCACTTGTTACAAGAGCATGGCTTCATAGTAAAAGAGTGCGGGTACTAGACTGGCCTGCCTGTAGTCCAGACCTGTCTCTCATTGAAAATATGTGAAGTCTAAAATATCAGAAGGGAGACTGTTAAACAACTTAAGCTGTACATCAAGCAAGAATGGGAAATAATTCCACTTAAAAAATGTGTCTCCTCAGTTCCCGAACCTTTACTGAGTGTTGTAAAAAGGAAAGGCCATGTAACACGCTGGTAAAAATGCCTTTTTTGACATGTGTTGCTGCGATTAAATCCTAAGTTCATGATTATTTGCAAAAAAGGTTCTCATTGTGAACATGAAATATCTTGTCTTTGCAGTCCATTCAATTGAATACAAGTTGAAAATGATTTGCAAATCATTGTATTCTCTTTTTATTTACCATTTACGCAACGTGATAACTTCACTGCTTTTATACACAAACAATACTGTGGAGGGGGGCGTGGCCTGCGGGCCTGCCACGGAAGGAGGTGTGCCAGGACCGGCCTCGAAGACAGCGACAGGTGCGTAGATGGCCCAGGTGGGCCTTGTTATCTAATCACCTGTCGCCCGTATTAGCAGCAGCCGGAGGGAGACACGTTGTTGGAGCTGGAGCGAGAGCGAAACAGACGGACAGGAAAAAGACAGTTTGCTGGAAAGCAAAACCCCTGCACGAATTTATGAAAATAAAACAGTGTTACAACCCTGATCCGGGCTCTCGTGGCACTATTTAGTGGTCTAAGAAACCCACGGGAGGGCAACCTCCACAAATACATATTAGTACACAAAAAATACATATTAGTACACAAACAATACATATTAGTACACAACACAGATGAAGTACTGATACAAAGTCAGGTACCTCAACACAAATATTACAACTACACAAACAATGACATTGTAAACATGATTCTAAATATTCAAGTAGAAGGTTGTTGAGTACAAAAGTAACACATAGTAATATTTGATCAAAAAGTACTAACCATCGATACTGCTCCGCATGTGACAGGAAAAACTTTGGGAAATACAGGAGCTCCATCTGGGAAAGTTCCATTGTACACAGTTACTTCCAAATAGTACACAGTTACTTCCAAATAGTACACACTTACTTCTAAATAGTACACAGCTACTTCCAAATAGTACAAAGTTACTTCTAAATAGTACACAGTTACTTCCAAATAGTACAAAGTTACTTATAAATAGTACACAGTTACTTCCAAATAGTACACAGTTACTTCCAAATTGTACACAGTTACTTCCAAATAGTACACAGTATTACATAGTTACTTCCAAATAGTACACAATTACTTCCAAATAGTACATAGTTACTTCCAAATAGTACACAGTAAGACATAGTTACTTCCAAATAGTACATAGTTACTTCCAAATAGTACACAGTAGTACACAGTTACTTCCAAATAGTACACAGATACTTTCAAATAGTACACAGTTACTTCCAAATAGTACACAGTAATATATAGTTACTTCCAAATAGTACACAGTAATACATAGTTACTTCCAAATAGTACACAGTAATACATAGTTACTTCCAAATAGTACACAGTTACTTCCAAATAGTACACAGTAGTACACAGATGAGCAATTGTTCATCATTCATTACTGATGTTAGGAGCCTCCACATCACTAGTTGGCCTAGTAAGCATTTACTAGGCCACGGTGTGGAGGCAGTCAACCCACCAAAACATATGTTTTTACCTGCTAGCATTAGCTAGAGCAGGGGTCGGCAACCTTTACCACTCAAAGAGCCATTTTGGCAAGTTTCACAAATTAAAGAAAGTAATGGGAGCCACAAAAATTTTTTTAAAATTTAAAATGAAAAACACCGCATACAAAGCTTAAATGCTTTGTGCTATGTTAACCAGGGGTCTCCGACACACGCACCGGCACGCACTTTAATGTGGAAATTTGATGTTAGTGCAGCCCGCAAGTTTTGAATGAATGGCGCTTGATAGCGTCATACTTGCCAACCCTCTCATTTTTCCCGGGAGACTCCCGAATATCAGAGCGTGATGACACTGCATTTGGCGCCCTCTACAGTCTGCCCTAACAGTGTACCTGCTCGACCACATGTAGAATGCAATTTCAGCTTGCTCACGTAAGTGACAGAAAGGCGTACTACATCAGCAGCCACACATCTTACACTGACGGTACCAATACCCAGAATCCCATGCAGCCCTAACTCTTCCGCTCAACCAACGCACGGAGAGGAGGGGGGGGGTTGATGTGTGGGGGGATTTGGTGGTAGCGGTGTAGACCGGAAGAGTTAGGGCTGCATGGGATTCTGGGTAATGGTTGTGTTGTGTTTATGTTGTGTTACGGTGGGATGTTCTCCAGAAATGTGTTTTTCATTCTTTTTTGGTGTGGGTTCACAGTGTGGCGCATATTTGTAACGTAACAATGTTAAAGTTGTTTGATACGGCTACCGTCAGTGTAAGCTGTGTGGCTGATGAGTAAGTATGCTTTGCTGTCTCCTGTGTGTGCAAGTAATAACAACATGCAACATGTGGCTGGACTGGCATGCTGTATGTAAATGCTATAGAGGACAATTACTGCAGTGCAATTAGGGCATGCCCTTTATTTAGTAATTAGAGTGTAAATAGGATTAGTTTTTCCCTGGGAGTAATCTATGAGAGACACTGAGATCCATAAGTCTCCTGGGAAAATCGGGGGGGTCGGCATGTATGTAGCTGAGCCGCATCAGAATGGAGCCGCGGGTTGCCGACCCCTGAGCTAGAGCTAGCGTTAGCTCAGAGCTAGCATTAGCTTATAGCTATAGATGGACATAAGTTAGTTTTTCCAAGCATGCTAGTGAGAGTGAAGTGGATCTTCATGCAATTGAAGAAATAAATTATCAGAAGATGACTGAAAGAAGGTTGGTCAGGACTAAAGTCTGTTAGGTAGCTTGGTCAGGACTAAAGTCTGTTAGGGTAGCTTAGTCAGGACTAAAGTCTGTTAGGTAGCTTGGTCAGGACTAAAGTCTGTTAGGTAGCTTGGTCAGGACTAAAGTCTATTAGGTAGCTTGGTCAGGACTAAAGTCTGTAGCTTAGTCAGGACAAAAGTCTGTAGCTTAGTCAGGACTAAAGTCTGTTAGGTAGCTTGGTCAGGACTAAAGTCTGTTAGGTAGCTTGGGCAGGACTAAAGTCTATTAGGTAGCTTTGTCAGGACTAAAGTCTGTTAGGTAGCTTGGTCAGGACTAAAGTCTGTTAGGTAACTTGGTCAGGACTAAAGTCTATTAGGTAGCTTGGTCAGGACTAAAGTCTGTTTGGTAGCTTAGTCAGGACTAAAGTCTGTTAGGTAGCTTAGTCAGGACTAAAGTCTGTTAGGTAGCTTGCTCAGGACTAAAGTCTGTTAGGTAGCTTGGTCAGGAATAAAGTCTGTTAGGTAGCTTGGTCAGGACTAAAGTCTATTAGGTAGCTTAGTCACGACTAAAGTCTGTTAGGTAGCTTGGTCAGGACTAAAGTCTGTTAGGTAGCTTAGTCAGGACTAAAGTCTGTTAGGTAGCTTGCTCAGGACTAAAGTCTGTTAGGTAGCTTGGTCAGGACTAAAGTCTGTTAGGTAGCTTAGTCAGGACTAAAGTCTGTTAGGTAGCTTAGTCAGGACTAAAGTCTGTTAGGTAGCTTGGTCAGGAATAAAGTCTGTTAGGTAGCTTAGTCAGGACTAAAGTCTGTTAGGTAGCTTATTCAGGACTAAAGTCTGTTAGATAGCTTGCTCAGGACTAAAGTCTGTTAGGTAGCTTGGTCAGGACTAAAGTCTGTTAGGTAGCTTGGTCAGGACTAAAGTCTATTAGGTAGTTTAGTCACGACTAAAGTCTGTTAGGTAGCTTGGTCAGGACTAAAGTCTGTTAGGTAGCTTAGTCAGGACTAAAGTCTGTTAGGTAGCTTGCTCAGGACTAAAGTCTGTTAGGTAGCTTGGTCATGACTAAAGTCTGTTAGGTAGCTTGGTCAGGACTAAAGTCTATTAGGTAGCTTTGTCACGACTAAAGTCTGTTAGGTAGCTTGGTCAGGACTAAAGTCTGTTAGGTAGCTTAGTGTGATGCACACAACACTTACCAAGCCCTGGTTGATGAAGTACTCAGCATAGTAGACCAGGACCAAAGGACAGATAAATGGCATCAAGTCCTGCAGAGGAGTTAGATGAACAATGTAACCTTAACAACTGCTGTGTGTCTGTGTTATATATATATATATATATATATATTTCCACCATTCTTCCAAAAGCGCATTGGTGAGGTCACACACTGATGTTGGTGGAGAAGGCCTGGCTCTCAGTCGCCGTTCTAATTCATCCCAAAGGTGTTCAGGTCAGGACTCTGTGCAGGCCAGTCAAGTTCATCCACACCAGACTCTGTCATCCATGTCTTTATGGACCTTGCTTTGTGTACTGGTGCACAGTCATGTTGGAAGAGGAAAGGGCCCGCTCCAAACTGTTCCCACAAGGTTGGGAGCATGGAATTGTCCAAAATGTTTTGGTATCCTGGAGCATACAAAGTTCCTTTCACTGGAACTAAGGGGCCAAGCCCAAGTCCTGAAAAACAACCCCACACCATAATTCCTCCTCCAAATGTCACACCAAAATGTAGCGTTCTCCTGGCAACCTCCAAAACCCAGACTGGTCCATCAGATTGCCAATTGGAAAAGCGTGATTAATCACTCCAGAGAAGGTGTCTCCACTGCTCTAGAGTCCAGTGGCGACGTGCTTTACACCACTGCATCCCACACTTTGCATTGGACTTGGTGATGTATGGCTTAGATGCAGCTGCTCGGCCATGAAGCTCTCTGCATACTGTACGTGGGCTAATTGGAAGGTGACATGAAGTTTGGAGCTCTGTAGCAAGTGACTGTGTAGAAAGTCTTTGCACTATGCTGACCTCTCTGTCAGTTTACGTGGCCTACCACTTGGTGGCTGACTTGCTGTTGTTCCCAAACTCTTCACTTTTCTTAGAATAAAGCACACAGTTGACTTTGGAATATTTAGGAGCAAGGAAATTTCACGACTGGATTTGTTGAACAGTTACATTTCCTATGACAGTTCCACGCTGGAAATCACTGAGAGCGGCCCATTCTTTCACAAATGTTTGTAGAAACAGTCTCCATGCCTAAGTGCTTGATTTGATACACCTATGATTAGTGATTAGGACACCTATTCTCATCATTTGGATGGCTGGACACATACTTTTGGCAATATAGTGTGTGTGTATATTAGACTTAGACAAACTTTATTGATCCACTAGGGAAATTGTTCAAATATGTGTATACATACAGTGTAGTGTGTGTGTGTGTTTGTCTTACTTTGATGATATGGAGTTTCTCGTGAAGAGTGAGAGGAACATGTCTGTTCCTGCCCTCTGAGAAAGATAACAACCTGTAGTTTGTACTTATACAACATTATTGGTATGACAGGTTATTGGTATGACACGTTATTGGTATGACACATTACTGGTATGACACGTTATTGGTATGACACATTATTGATATGACAGGTTATTGGTATGACACATTACTGGTATGACACGTTATTGGTATGACACATTACTGGAATGACCGGTTATTGGTATCACACGTTATTGGTATGACAAATTACTGGTATGACACGTTATTGGTATGACACATTTATGGTATGACACGTTATTGGTATGACACATTATTGGTGTGAAACATTATTGGTATGACACGTTATTGGTATGACACGTTATTGGTGTGACACATTATTGGTATGACACGTTATTGGTATGACACGTTATTGGTATGACACATTATTGGTATGACACGTTATTGGTATGACACATCCATTCAAAAGTGTATTTTCAAGCTGTGATGGCCACATGCAATACAGGTGAAGGAGAGCTAGTACCTTGGCGGCAGGTTTCCTGCTCCTCCTGTGATTGGTCCATCAGTCGCTGCCTCTCCTCTGGAAACAAAGCACCGTCGGCCCTTCGGTCCTTCCACTGAGGGAGGTGAGGAGGCGGAGCCAGCAGGAGGAAATAACTAATAGTTTGTTTGAAGATGAAGGGGGTTGGGAATCATTTTAGCAACGAATGCAATTTGTGAAGAAATGTAAAGTAGAACTTCATATGCACCTTTATGTGTTGCATCTGTTCCTCTTACTGTACTGAGAATGAACATGACCCTAGAATCCAGCACTGTTGCCATCACACCACAAACATCAAATGATCATATTTTCAGGGAAATGACCCTGCATAGCAGATTTACCGAGGCCATGTAGTATCTGATACAGTACAACACAACAGTTGTTTGTCCTGGCCCTTCTGTTCCAGGCCTGACTGTGGTAAACAGATGTATTTTTATTGATACACAACAAATATTTGTATTGAAGGACTCAAATTATCATATTTTCAGGGAAATTACCGTGCATAGCAGATTTACCTAGGCCATGTACTATCTGCTACAGTACAACACAACATTTGTTTGTCCTGGCCCTTCTGTTCCAGGCCTGACTGTGGTAAACAGATGTATTTTTATTGATACACAACAAATATTTGTAATGAAGGACTCAAAGTATCATATTTTCAGGGAAATTACCCTGCATAGCAGATTTACCTAGGCCATGTAGTATCTGCTACAGTACAACACAACAGTTGTTTGACATTGGTTCCAGGCCTGACTTTGGTAAACAGATGTATTTTTATTGATACACAACAAATATTTGTATTGAACGACTAAAATTATCATATTTTCAGGGAAATGGCCGTGCATACCAGATTTACCTAGGCCATGTATCTGCTACAGTACAACACAACAGTTGTTTGTCCTGGCTATTTGGTTCCAGGCCTGACAGTGGTAAACAGATGTATTTTTATTGATACACAACAAATATTTGTATTGAAGGGCTAAAATTATCATATTTTCAGGGAAATGACCCTGCATAGCAGATTTGCCTAGGCCATGTAGCAGAGGTGGGACCAAGTCATTGTTTTGTAAATAAGTAAGTCTCAAGTCTTTGCCCTCAAGTCCAGAGTCACGTCCCGAAACAAGACAGGCAAGTCCCGAGTCAAGTCCAAAGTCAAGACTGGAAAGTCTCTGTCTGGTTTGTCCCTGACAGTTTGGTTAAGTTTTAGTTTTTCCTCTGTGTTTATTTCCTGTCAGCACTCTTATTTTGGTTCAGTTTCCTGTTTGTCTCTCTGAGTGCTGTGTCCCCTCAGCTGTGGCTGATTGGCACCTGGCCACACCTGGTGTCAATCAGCCAGCTGCTATTTAGACCTGCTTTGCACTCCAGTCAGTGCTGGAGTATTGTCATTCCTACTTGTCGATGTCAGTGTAGCTGTAAGCGGTAGCGGTAAGCTATATATTGTAGATGTTTGTAGCTTGCTGTCTTTTTGTTCCTCGTCTTCCAGTTCCTGTTTTCCTGGCATCCTGTTTCCTGTTCCTAGTTTCTGGTTTGTGTTTTTACGTTTATTTTATGAACATTAAATCATGTTTTCCTGGACAAAGCCTGCCATCTCTGCATTTGGGGTTCGTCACCAATACAACGTGACAGTCTCAAGTCAAGTCCCAAGTCCTGCATTTTGAGTTTCAAGTCCTTTTAACCACAGACTAATATATTTACACATATTGTGTATTTTGGGGCAGCACGGTGGAAGAGGGGTTAGTGCGTCTGCCTCACAATACGAAGGTCTTGAGTAGTCCTGGGTTCAATCCCGGGCTCGGGATCTTTCTGTGTGGAGTTTGCATGTTCTCCCCGTGACTGCGTGGGTTCCCTCCGGGTACTCCAGCTTCCTCCCACTTCCAAAAAACATGCACCTGGGGATAGGTTGATTGGCAACACTAAATTTGCCCTAGTGTGTGAATGTTGTCTGTCTATCTGTGTTGGCCCTGCGATGAGGTGGCGACTTGTCCAGGGTGTACCCCGCCTTCCGCCCGATTGTAGCTGAGATAGGCTACAGCGCCCCCCGCGACCCCGGAGGGAATAAGCGGTAGAAAAATGGATGGATGGATGGATGTATGCTTTTAAAACGCTGTATTTATTTATTAAAACAAGTGCATTTGAAATTGCAGGAAAAAAAATAGTGCTGACATTGCACTTCATAATAGCACTATTAACCAGTCATTTTAAACATTTAACTCATTCCTTTACAGAATAAACACATTTGAAAAAACAAGTGCAACTGCACTTATTTACACAAAAGTGTTAACATTGTTTTTCCATGGCATATTGCATTGTAACTAGTTCCACAGCAGTTTCTATCCTGTTCTTACCTTATCTCATTGATCTCATCTCATACTGTGTGTGTGTTGATGTGTGCGTACACATGAAAAACATAACAAATACATGAACATAACAATGAACAGAGTTGTACTTTTTAGATGTCAGGGCCCTATGCAATATGTGCACATATTCTTAATATAGTATACCTTTTAACTGACCATTATTTGACTATGTTTGTCTTTTTGTAGGTGGCTAAAATACGCCGTGCTGCTGACCGCCGTCTAACGTTACGTTACTGTGTGTGATACATTGACTAACGTAACGTTACGTATAGGTACCTCATGCAACCCTGCTTAAAAAAAATCACTTGACAAAAAGTATGAATAAGGTAGCGAACTATAGTGGACGCAACAGATTGCCGTGTTTGCAATGACGTTATAACCATAGACATCTTAGAAGTAGACGCAGCAATGGCTGCTGTGACGCGAGAAATTCGGCCGCCATCTTGAAGTGGTGATGAGGAGCCGACGAGCAGCCTAAACTGACAGTTGACAGGTAGAAAACAAAGATGCCGGGCTGGTGTTCAGCGTTTTCCTGCTCAAATGAGCGGACTGTTGAAAATAGGAATCGGGGGATTACTTTTCACAAGTAAGATTTAACATTAACGTACTATTGGTTGTATTTTGTGAAAATAATATTACCACAGAGTTGAGAAGGAGCAAAGATCTTCAATATTTGTATGTGAAAATCACAAAGAAATCTTCTGGGGGAGGATGACCCCCCCTACAGGGATTTGATTTACAAACTTTCAGCCCCACCTAAAACAAAATTCACCAGCCGCCACTGATTATGATGCATTCTCATTTTAGGCAAAGCGTAAGACAATACTTTCTTAACAGTATGATTGTAACCAGGAATAAGTCTTCAAGTAACAATATTCAAATAAAAATTGTAAAACAGAATTTGGTTTTATTCTGAATCCAGTGAAACAGACTGGTGGTTTTAGCTGATATAAAGACTTTCAGGTGTTTATATATGTTTATGTTTAAGTATTTGGCAGACGCTTGTATCCAAAGCGACATACATAAAAAAAAAATATATAAAACAATCACTGTAAACATTATCATTTAAGGGAAGAATGTAATACAAAATATCAATACAAAGTGTCAAGACAGAATAAACTCTCTGCTGCTGCAGCAACAGAGATACAGTCTTTAGGTCCCTAAGATATATAAATGATAAATGGGTTGTACTTGTATAGCGCTTTTCTACCTTCAAGGTACTCAAAGCGCTTTGACAGTATTTCCACATTTACCCATTCACACACACATTCACACACTGATGGCGGGAGCTGCCATGCAAGGCGCTAACCAGCAGCCATCAGAGGCAAAGGGTGAAGTGTCTTGCCCAAGGACACAACGGACGTGACTAGGAAGGTAGAAGGTGGGAATTGAACCCCAGTAACCAGCAACACTCCGATTGCTGGCACAGCCACTCTACCAACTTCGCCACGCCGTCCCTATATATATAGATATAGATATCTAATGTATTCATACATTGTTTATGGACGATATACGCATGTATATATAACCTAATCATATTGTTTCTTGAATTTAAAAATAGCTGACCGTTTTTTCCCCCTTCTCTGGGATTATAATCCCAGTTTTGATCTCGGACGTCTGGTCACTTATAGCATATAAGAATATTCTATAACTGTTAAGCAAACTATGAATAATAAAACCTGTCAAAACATGTGTCCTTTATCATAGCTGCACGTATGACAAAAAAAAACGCTTGAAAATCAGTGGTATTCAGTGAGGTAAAATGAATTAAATGCGCTGACAGTTCATTGCTCCTGCCAAATTAATTGCACTGAGTGGAGCGGATCACCACTCCAAGATGGCGGCCCCACGTCTCATCAGCGCCAGTAGGCGCTAGCGCTCGATGCTGCGTCTACTTATAAGATGTCTATGGTTATAATGTATATTTAACTACACAGCAAATAAAAGTTACATTACTTAGCCAATAAACGTTAGCTTACATTAAAAATTACCGTTCTTTGTGCAACTTCAAATGTCGAACGAAGTTGGAAGTTGTTTCGTCTCCGTCTGTAATCTTCGAACCGCATGTTTTGCATACTGCAATTCGTTTTTTGTTGATCAACTCGTAGTTTTAATACCCGAACGAAACTATTTTTGCAATAATTTTTCCTTACTGGCCCGTTGTTTGACAGCTCTTCTTCGTTGGTTGTCCTGCAATTTGATTGGATGAATGCTGTGGGATGAAAACAAGGTGGATGTAATTTGATTGGATGTTGTACTGACAGGCAGCACACACGCTGACAGACACACACAAGTACACAATGAAAGATACGGAGCGCTCCTGAATAACTTTCTAATCTTTGGGTTTTGGGGAAAGTAGCAAGTCTTGTCAAGTCAAAAGGCTCAAGTCCAAGTGAAGTCACAAGTCATTGATGTTAAAGTCGAGTTGCAAGTCTCTTTACATTTTGTCAAGTCGAGTCTAAAGTCATCAAATTCATGACTCGAGTCTGACTCAAGTCCAAGTCATGTGACTCGAGTCCACACCTCTGCCATGTAGTATCTACTACAGTACAACACGACAGTTGTTTGTCCTGGCTCATCGGTTCCAGGCGTGACTGTGGTAAACAGATGTATTTTTATTGATACACAACAAATATTTGTATAGAAGGGCTCAAAAGATCATATTTTCAGGGAAATGACCCTGCATAGCAGATTTACCTAGGCCATGTAGTATCTGCTACAGTACAACACAAGATGTTTCCGGCCTCACTGTGGTAAACAGATGTATTTTTATTGATACAAAACAAATATTTGTATTGAAGGACTCAAATGATCAAATGTTCAGGGAAATTACCCTGCATAGCAGATTTATCTAGGCCGTGTAGTATCTGCTACAGTACAACACAACAGGTTCCAGGCCTGACTGTGGTAAACAGATGTATATTTATTGATAGACAACAAATATTTGTATTGAAGGGCTAAAATTATCATATTTTCAGGGAAATGGCACTGCATAGCAGATTTGCCTAGGCTATGTAGTATCTGCTACAGTACAACACAACAGTTGTTTTTCCTGGCTCTTTGGTTCCAGGCCTGACTGTGGTAAACAGATGTATTTTATTGATACACAACAAATATTTGTATTGAAGGGCTAAAATGATCATATTTTCAGGGAAATTACCCTGCATAGCAGATTTAACTAGGCCATGTAGTATCTGCTACAGTACAACACAACAGGTTCCAGGCCTGACTATGGTAAATAGATGTAATTGTATTGATACACAACAAATATTTGTATTGAAGGGCTAAAATTATCATATTTTCAGGAAAATGACCCTGCATAGCAGATTTAGCTAGGCCATGTAGTATCTGCTACAGTACAACACAACAGGTTCCAGGCCTGACTGTGGTAAACAGATGTATTTTTACTGATACACAACAAATATTTGTAATGAAGGGCTAAAATTATCATATTTTCAGGAAAATGACCCTGCATAGCAGTTTTACCTAGGCCATGTAATATCTGCTACAGTACAACACAACAGGTTCCAGGCCTGACCATGGTAAACAGATGTATTTGTATTGATACACAGCAAATATTTGTATTGAAGGGCTAAAATGATCATATTTTCAGGGAAATGACCCTGCATAGCAGATTTACCTAGGCCATGTAGTATCTGCTACAGTACAACACAACAGGTTCCAGGCCTGACTGTGGTAAATAGATGTAATTGTATTGATACACAACAAATATTTGTATTGAAGGGCTAAAATTATCATATTTTCAGGAAAATGACCCTGCATAGCAGATTTAGCTAGGCCATGTAGTATCTGCTACAGTACAACACAACAGGTTCCAGGCCTGACTGTGGTAAACAGATGTATTTTTACTGATACACAACAAATATTTGTAATGAAGGGCTAAAATTATCATATTTTCAGGAAAATGACCCTGCATAGCAGTTTTACCTAGGCCATGTAGTATCTGCTACAGTACAACACAACAGGTTCCAGGCCTGACCATGGTAAACAGATGTATTTGTATTGATACACAACAAATATTTGTATTGAAGGGCTAAAATGATCATATTTTCAGGGAAATGACCCTGCATAGCAGATTTACCTAGGCCATGTAGTATCTGCTACAGTACAACACAACAGGTTCCAGGCCTGACTGTGGTAAACAGATGTATTTTTACTGATACACAACAAATATTTGTAATGAAGGGCTAAAAAGACCATATTTTCAGGGAAATTACCCTGCATAGCGTTTTTACCTAGGCCATGTAGTATCTGCTACAATACAACACAACAGGTTCCAGGCCTGACCGTGGTAAACAGATGTATATTTATTGATAGACAACAAATATTTGTATTGAAGGGCTAAAATTATCATATTTTCAGGGAAATGACCCTGCATACCAGATTTACCTAGGCCATGTAGTATCTGCTACAGTACAACACAAAAGTTGTTTGTCCTGGCTCTTTGGTTCCAGGCCTGACTGTGGTAAACAAATGTATTTTTATTGATACACAACAAATATTTGTATTGAAGGGCTAAAATGATCATATTTTCAGGGATATGACCCTGAATAGCAGATTTACCTAGGCCATGTAGTATCTGCTACAGTACAACACAACAGTTGTTTGTCATTGGTTCCAGGCCTGATTGACTGTGGTAAACAGATTAATATTTATTGATATACAATAAATATTTGTATTGCAGGTAGGGCTGGGCGATATATCGATATACTCGATATATCGCGGGTTTGTCTCTGTGCGATATAGAAAATGACTATATTGTGATATTCGAGTATACGTTCTCACACAGTTGCTTTTAGCTGCGGGGCATTAAACTTCATGCGTTTCTCACTCTTTCTTGTCTCTCCTTCTCACAGAGACTAAAACAAGCGCACCTTCTTACATACGTCACATACTGTCACGTGAGCAACTCCACACGCTCCCAGACAGGTAGCGACATGGTAACGTTAGCTGTGATGCTAACAGCTAACGGTGTGGTTTGAGTGGTAATACGAGAGAAAGAAGGTGCAAATCTGGTAACAAATGGAGGAATAATTAATTCCCAAGAAAAACAGCACAGGGTCCATCGTCTGACGGTGGTTTGGCTTCAAGCGGGAAGATGTCTTTACATGTCAACATCTCCGTTCGGTGCCACACCAACTAAATGCCGAAGCAACTATTTCCACATCAACACCGTAGGAAATATACTATTTGATATGCAGCTAATTTTTATGTGACACGTATTGAAATATCTTGTGTGTCATCATGCACAAAAGTGCACTTATAGCTTGTTTTAAAATGTCTCTGACAATCTTGCACTTTCTGTTTTGAAATGACATGAATGTTTGTGCCACTGCTTAATAACTGTTTAATAAATACAGTTTTGCTAAATTGACTTAGTTGTGATTTCCCTCTCTGCATGAAAGTTTAAATTAGCATATATTAATGCAAAATGAACAAGAATGTTTTAATGTAGACACATAGAATCATCATACTGCTGTGATTATATGTATCAAGTGTTCATTCAAGGCTAAGGCAAAATATCGAGATATATATCGTGTATCGCAATATGGCCTAAAAATATCGAGATATTAAAAAAAGGCCATATCGCCCAGCCCTAATTGAAGGGCTAAAATGATCATATTTTCAGGGAAATTACCCTGCATAGCAGATTTACCTAGGCCATGTAGTATCTACTACAGTACAATACAACAGGTTCCAGGCCTGACTGTGGTAAAAAGATGTATATTTATTGAAAGACGACAAATATTTGTATTGAAGGGCTAAAATGATCATATTTTCAGGGAAATGACCCTACATAGCAGATTTGCTTAGGCCATGTAGTATCTGCTACAGTACAACACAACGGTTGTTTTTGCTACAGTACAACACAACGGTTGTTTTTCCTGGCTCTTTGGTTCCAGGCCTGACTGTGGTAAAAAGATGTATTTTTATTGATAGACAACAAATATTTGTATTGAATGGCTAAAATGATCATATTTTCAGGGAAATGACCCTGCATAGTAGATATGCCTAGGCCATGTAGTATCTGCTACAGTACAACACAACAGTTGTTTTTCCTGGCTCTTTGGTTCCAGGCCTGACTGTGGTAAACAGATGTATTTTTATTGATACACAACAAATATTTGTATTGAAGGGCTAAAATGATCATATTTTCAGGGAAATGACCCTGCATAGCAGTTTTACCTAGGCCATGTAGTATCTGCTACAGTACAACACAACAGGTGTTTTTCCTGGCTCTTTGGTTCCAGGCCTGACTGTGGTAAACATGTATTTTTATTGATACACAACAAATATTTGTATTTAAGGGCTAAAATGATCATATTTTCAGGGAAATTACCCTGCATAGCCGATTTACCTAGGCCATGTAGTAGCTGCTACAGTACAACACAACAGGTTCCAGGCCTGACTGTGGTAAAAAGATGTATATTTATTGATAGACAACAAATATTTGCATTGAAGGGCTAAAATTATCATATTTTCAGGGAAATGACCCTGCATAGCCGATTTACCTAGGCCATGTAGTATCTGCTACAGTACAACACAACAGGTTCCAGGCCTGACCATGGTAAACAGATGTATATGTATTGATAGACAACAAATATTTGTATTGAAGGGCTAAAATGATCATATTTTCAGGGAAATGACCCTGCATAGCAGATTTACCTAGGCCATGTAGTATCTGCCGCAGTACAACACAAAAGTTGTTTGTCCTGGCTCTTTGGTTCCAGGCCTGACTGTGGTAAACAGATGTATTTTTATTGATACACAACAAATATTTGTATAGAAGGACTCAAATGATGATAGAAAACTGTACAGTGACCACAGAAGTACGTGATGAAAAAGATGATTTGTTTACAATAGAGAAGGCTTTATTTTACTGAGGAAGCTCATTTGAACTCAGGGGCCACATGGACGAATGTCTATTCCCCAGTGGTGAAATCCTGGCATAACAACTTAAACATAAAGATGTGTACATATCACCAACAACATGTACATATCACCAATAATCTCAGTCTAGTTCATTCTTCAAACACTTCTAGTTAGTCACAAGGAAAACTATTTCAAAAAGACAACAATTTACACTTTGTCTCAAAGACATGAAACTTGAAGTCACATCCTTTCTGGGAGTGAACAACGTACTGAATCGGTAATAAATAATCAAATGTTGCCTTCATTTCAACATCTTATTAAACATATGTTTCTTTTTGCCATCAAAGAAGAATGTGGTCACATACTTACTAAACTTGTCTTTTAGTCTACAGTTTATACTAACATATTTTAATTTGTCAACGTGTTAATTTCCTGTTAATATCTGCTCACTTCACTTCTGTTAAAATGTAATAATCACTTATTCTTCTCTTCTTTGATACATTACATTAGTTTTGGATGATACCACACATTTAGGTATCGATCTGATACCAAGTAGTTACAGGATCATACATTGGTCTTAAAGTTCTCCTGTGTTGTATTTCATGACTTTATAAACAATAAAAAATGAAAAAATATTTTGTGATGATAAAAAAATATCGATGTAATCATAGTAGTATCGACGAGATACGCTATTGTACTTGGTATTATTACAGTGGATGTCAGGTGTAGATCCACCCGTTTGTTTACATTCAGGGGTTGCTAGCTTTTGTTAGCGGTGAGCTATTGTATCTTCCTACGGTGTGTAGTGAAGCATTATTAGCTATTCCTCGTCCTGCAGTGATAATGATACGTGTACTTTGTTTGTCACCATGGAGGCCAGGCTTAGTGATTTAGCACTAGCCAAAACACTACAGATAGATGTTAGCCGCTAGCTAGCTGTGTTTTAAAGCACTGCTTCAGTGAGTGTTTATATCTCCACACACTTTATCATTAGATTTAAAGCCAAAGACTTCTGTCCTCGCACTGTTTCTGCTAATATGTGCTGTGTGTGTGTGTGTGTGTGCCAGCATTGTCACCACGGTGCGCCTCATGTGGATAAATAAAACAAGTACCAGTATTTTACAAAGGCAGTATAGTACCTGTTTTAATTCATTAGTACTAAGGTACTTTATTAGTACCGATATACCGTACAACCCTAACACAAACGCACACACACGCACAGAGTCCTTCCCCCAATCCCCCTTCCTTCCCTTAGTCTCGTCAATTTCACATTTTTAAATGATTATAAATGCAGCAATATGGTTGTTCAAATTAAGGATTGTGATTCCTGATCGTTTGTGAGAGCACCAAAGGCACTTCTGTGTGTGTTGGCAGAGCAGGGCATACATTCAGGTTGTTGTACAGTATCACTTCTTATTGTCTTCAAAGTGTACACACATGACTCAAATAAGAACTTGAATTATTCATGTTTCTTATGCAGAAGTTGGCATGTCACTCACCTAAGGAACATGG
Source organism: Entelurus aequoreus (assembly GCF_033978785.1). Classification (NCBI taxonomy): domain Eukaryota; kingdom Metazoa; phylum Chordata; class Actinopteri; order Syngnathiformes; family Syngnathidae; genus Entelurus; species Entelurus aequoreus. Next base: position 35,872,357 of record NC_084736.1, on the reverse strand, counting down.
CCAATGGGACGGTCAGCATGGTCAGAAGGGTAGACCGAGGTGACAGGCCAACCTGAGTGAGGCTTGAATAAAGGAGGGCTCCTGCAACACCAGCCCCACCAGTCCCAGAGCCCCAGGCTCCAAGTACATCCCTAGGACAGATGGGGAAGAGAGAAAAACTATGGAATCTCTTACAGTCAGGTGGGAGTCACACCATTTCTGATGATATCTGGTCCATGTGTGAACTTGTAACTTCTCAGTTTAATTACATGGTGTCCATCAGCACTACCTTCTGTGCTCTGCTGGGACAACACAATGTGGTTACATCTCCACACATGGTGGTTGGTTTCCCTGTAGTTAGTTACCATGAATTGATTAACGTGGACCCCGACTTAAACAAGTTGAAAAACGTATTCGGTCGTTACCATTTAGTGGTCAACTGTGCGGAATATGTACTGTACTGTGCAATCTACTAATAAAAGTTTCAATCAATCAATCAATCAATTCTTCTACCCCTTAATGAAAGACTTTATGGATACATCTCCACACATGGCGGTTGGTTTCACTGTAGTTCTTTAACCCCTTAAAGAAAGACTTTATGGAAGCAGCAGGAGATGAGCAGCATCTTCTCCTTGTTGGTTCTCTTAAGAACCCAGATAGACCAGAGCCTCTGCTGGGCCCTTCTCACTGTGGCTGTAATGTGGTCAGACCAGGGGATGTCATCAGTCTGGATGTAACCTCTAGGTGTAACGGACCGAGTCCAGCATGGGGCTCAAACCTGTGTCCTCCGAAGGAGCTAAAACCTGAGCTATCATCTCGATCTCCATCGCAAACTCTTAAGGTATTAGGGTACTGGTTGGCCTCCATTACCTGGGTCATGGCACCACTGTAACCCACATGGTCCAGCCCTTGCTTCTATTACGCCCGAGGCTCGAACGTGGGTCATTCAAATGAGAGTGTGAGAGCGCTAGGCATCGAGATAAAAGCCTGAGCTGTCGACCTGAGCTGTCGACCTGATGTCCAATGCAAGCTCCTCACGTGTTTACCAGCGTACACTGGCACAGCCAGACTGCCTGGGCTCCATTATGCTCACCACCCTAAAACTCATTCTCATCCGGGTCACGGCACCGACTGTAGACTGCCTGGTCCAGCCCCTGATTCCGTTCCACCCTTGGCTCCAATGTGGTTCTTCCGAATGAGAGTACTAGGCATCGAGCTAAGAAGTCTAATCTGTCAACATGATGCCCGGTTCAAACTTGTAAGGTTTTAGGCAGTGACGTTTACCCACGTTCACTGGCACAGCCAGACTGCCTCGGCTCCATTATGCTCACCACCCTAAAGCTCACTCTCATCCAGGTCACAGCACCAACTGTAACCCACATGGTCCATCCCCTGCTTCCCTTCCACCCTGGGCACCGACTTTGGTCCACACTTAATCAAATGTTATAAAAATGAAGTAGTCAATGGTGAACCATTGAGAGGACATACCTGCTGTAGTAGACCGTGAGAGAAAGGAAGGATAACTCTCCCACGCCTGAGCTGGCACTGGCAAAGATCACACCTGGAAGCAGAAGGAAATAAAATGTACATGATGCAGGAATAATGGGGAACACATTAGAAAGAAGTCATCTTGAAATTTCTCAGACACCATGGTACCATTACTTCAATGATCATATTTGGTACATGTGAGTGAAACCTAGGCCATGTCGTTACCTGATCTTACCCTTTTATGAAAACAACATCTAGCAATAGACTGTTGAAATAATTTCAAACATGAATATTTAATTTTACTTCTGCCAGTCGGTCACTGGATGATACTTAGTTCTACTTCTGCCTGTCAGTCACTGGATGATACTTAGTTCTACTTCTGCCAGTCAGTCACTGGATGATACTTAGTTCTACTTCTGCCAGTCAGTTGCTGGATGATACTTACTTCTACTTCTGCCGGTCGGTCACTGGATGATACTTAGTTCTACTTCTGCCGGTCAGTCACTGGATGATACTTAGTTCTACTTCTGCCAGTCAGTCACTGGATGATACTTAGTTCTACTTCCGCCAGTTGGTCACTGGGTGATACTTAGTTGTACTTCTGCCAGTCGGTCACTGGATTATACTTAGTTCTACTTCTGCCAGTCGGTCACTGGATGGTACGGAGTCCTACTTCTGCCAGTGGGTCACTGGATGATTTAGCAACAAGAAAAAGCCAACTTCAATGTTGACAGTTGTGTTGTCATTACCTATGATGCTCATCCACACCGTCGAGGAGAAGGAAACAATGAGAAAACTTGTGGCAGCCATGACGACACAGAACAGGACTCGAACTCTGGGGGGGGAATGAGCATTTGGCCAGACAGTAAAGTCAGTGCAATACTGAAAAATTAGAGTACACCTCTAATGTCTGCAAACATTTTATATAACCCACTTTCCAGACTACAGAGTATATAAGCCGCGCCCACTAAATTTTAGGGACTGTTTCCGTACATAAGCTTCACTGGACACAGAAATATTCTGGAAATGTTTATTTACATACCATAATTATTTCTAAACGGTGTTTGTAACACAGCAGTAAAACGGCTGATCAAACAAAAGAAGAAGTCATGGTCATGGACCCACTAGCTCCGCAAGCTAGCTCTCCAATCAGCTAAACAGACTCAATAACGTCACGGTGACGTTTTGGTGAATTTGTGAAAGTGAAACAATACAAAAAGAATGTAAGTTAATAATAATAAAACAGACACTCGTAAACATGTTAGCATATGAGCTAATGCTAACGATACTAGCTTGATTACAATAGCAGGTACAAATAAGCATGAAAACAATCCTACAGACATCACACATGGGACACTTTAGTAAGTAAGAATTGTTTTAGGTCTATTGTTAAACTTACAAACTGTCACGACCAGAACAGGACTCTGAACACAGATGCAGGATTTTCAGAAACATATATCTATTCTGAACAGGGAAGGGGTCCAAAACGGGAGAAACAAAACAGGCTATCAAAACAGATCTGACCTGACCACTAAACTAACAAAAATACTAACAACTCAAAACGCTCCGGCTATGGAGGGAAAAAAGGGGCTAAAAACAAAACTACTAAATACAACAAAAAGCGCTCCAACGGAGGCGATACTAGGAAGCTAATCTTACCTGACAAAAGGTTACAAACAAAGAATCTCCCGTGGTTCAAAAGGTACAAAAAACGTGGCAATGGCTGAAGACAGGACTGTGGCAAAGGAACGCTGGAGGTACGCAGACGAGACATTTATACACATGAGGGAGGGTGACACAGGTGGGCACAATCAGGCAATCAGGAAAGACAGACCAGTGATACAGGAGGAAGGGCAAGTGATCTGAAACGAGAGGGAGAGTCAGCATTTCAAAATAAAACAGGAAATGACAAAACATGAAACCAGACGAGACTTCACCCAGGTGTGACACAAACGTTGCTTGGAGTGACAAAACAAAAATCCATAGCATTTCTACTCGTATGGCTCAAAGACTGATCGGCACTTGTACTTCCAATTGAAAGCACTATTTAGAAGAACACTACAGCACCTGCAATGAGCAAAATCGTCCAAAAGATGGCGCCATACTACAAACAATAACACACCTTTTCAGTGTCTTTGCTTGTTTTGTTTTTTAAACTATTTGCAATATGGCCGTCACCGAAAAAAAATCTGTGAATTAGCTGCATTGTTTTATTAGCCGCAGAGTTCAAAGTGTAGGGAAAAAAGTAGCTTCTTATAGTCCGGAATTTATGGTATTCTAAAGGGACAATGTGGGATAAAACTTTTTAAAGTAGTCTGTGTACCGCTTTTATAGCATAATAAGTTTACTGTCAACTGAAAGCCTCTATTTTCTCCTACGCTAAAACGATACGGCTAACTTATGGATTTGTCTTGGCTTACGGCCATAATGCAAAAGGTGTTCATTCAACACCTGCAGAGACACTGAAAAGGAGTGTTGTTGTTTGTGCTACGGCGCCATTTTTGGACCAGTTCGCTCCCTGCAGATGCTGCCGGGTGAATGTGAATTCTTGCTCTTTAAAGCTTTGAGCTAGAAGTACAAGTGCCGTTCAATCTGCTAGCCGTCCATAGCGTTTCTGCTTGTATGGATTCTTCATTCGTCACTCAAAGCAACGTTTGCAAGTTTTACTGTCAGGTTCGTCACTGACAGTTTAGTTATGTTTTGGTTTGACACCAGGTGTGGCCAGGTGCCAATCACCTGCAGCTAAGGGGAAACAGTGCTCAGGGAGACAAACAGGAAACTGAACCAAAATAAGAGCGCTGACAGGAAACAAAAACAAACACAGAGGAAAAACCAAAAAATAACTAAACTGTCAGTGACAAACCTGACATTTACAATAGAACTAAAACAATTCTTACTTACTAAAGTGTCCCATGTGTGACGTCTGTAGGAGTGTTTTCATGCATATTTGTACCTACTATTGTAATGTATTTATTTATTTATTTGAATTAAGATAATGCATATTCATCAACATAGAGCAACAATGTAAGTATGCTGGAGTTAGCACAATAGCTAATTTTCACGAGTTGTCCTAAGGCAGGTTAATACAGTAAACATGATACAAAAGAATACATAAATCACAAGACATTACAAGCATACCATAAGCACAGACCATGAACAAAAACATCAAAGAAACAAAAAAAACAAGTGAATAATCTAATAGTGCTTGCATGTCCGATTAGTTTTCAAGCAGCGTTTCAGTGTAGTTTGAAATGTTCAATAGGAGTCACACTTTCTGGCAACCTGTTCCATGACTCTGATAAAACCCACCATTTGGCAAAACGTAGTCCTGCACCTTTGTACTGTTCCATGACTCTGATAGAGCCACCATTTGGCCAAATGTAGTCCTGCACCTTTGTACTGTTCCATGACTCTGATAGACCCCACCATTTGGCCAAATGCATTCCTCCACCTTTGTACTGTTCCATGACTCTGATAGACCCCACCATTTGGCCAAATGTATTCCTCCACCTTTGTACTGTTCCATGACTCTGATAGACCCCACCATTTGGCCAAATGTAGTCCTTCATCTTTGTAAAAAGTACCAATGATTGTCACACACACACTAGGTGTGGCAAAATTATTCTCTGCATTTGACCCATCACCCTTGATCACCCCCTGGGATGTGAGGGGAGCAGTGAGCAGCAGCGGTGGCCGCGCCCGGGAATAATTTTTGGTAATTTAACCCCGAATTCCAACCCTTGATGGTGAGTGCCAAGCAGGGAGGTAATGGGTCCCATTTTTATAGTCTTTGGTATGAATGGGTTTGAACTTACAACCTACGGATCTCAGGGCGGACATTCTAACCACTAGGCCACTGAGTAGGTTACTGTTCCATGATTCTGATAGACCCCACCATTTAGCCAAATGTAGTCCTGCACCTTTGTACCGTTACATGTCTCTGATAGCCCCACCATTTGTCCAAATGTAGTCTTGCACCTTTGTACTGTTCCATGACTCTGATAGACCCCACCATTTGGCCAAATATAGTCCTGCACCTTTGTACTGTTTCATGACTCTTGATAGACCCACCATTTGGCCAAATGTAGTCTTGCACTTTTGTACTGTTCCATGACTCTGATAGAACCCACCATTTGGCCAAATGTAGTCCTGCACCTTTGTACTGTTCCATGACTCTGATAGACCCCAGTTTGATCATATTACGCCTATACTGGCTCACCTGCACTGGCTTCCTGTGCACTTAAAGGCCTACTGAAACCCACTACTACCGACCACGCAGTCTGATAGTTTATATATCAATGATGAAATCTTAACATTGCAACACATGCCAATACGGCCGGGTTAGATTAGTAAAGTGCAATTTTAAATTTCCCGCGAAATATCCTGCTGAAAACGTCTCGGTATGATTACGTGTGCGCGTGACGTCACGGATTGTAGCGGACATTTTGGGACACCATTGTGGCCAGCTATTAAGTCGTCTGTTTTCATCGCAAAATTCCACAGTATTCTGGACATCTGTGTTGGTGAATCTTTTGCAATTTGTTTAATGAACAATGAAGACAGCAAAGAAGAAAGCTGTAGGTGGGAAGCGGTGTATTAGCGGCCGGCTGCAGCAACACAAACACTTAGCCGGTGTTTCATTGTTTACATTCCCGAAATATGACAGTCAAGCTTTACCATTGGCCTGTGGAGAACTGGGACAACATAGACTCTTACCAGGAGGACTTTGAGTTGAGTTGGCTATGTGCATGTCACGTACGTAACTTTGGGGAAATATATGTGCTGTATGAACTTTGCGGAGGTGAACGGTACTTTGGGCTGTGGGATTGAGTGTGTTGTGCGGGTGTTTGATTTGTATTGGTGGGTTATATGGACGGGAGGGGGGAGGTGTTTGTTATGCGGGATTCATTTGTGGCATATTAAATATAAGCCTGGTTGTGTTGTGGCTAATAGAGTATATATATGTCTTGTGTTTATTTACTGTTTTAGTCATTCCCAGCTGAATATCAGGTCCCACCCGCCTCTCACAGCATCTTCCCTATCTGAATCGCTTCCACTGCCCTCTAATCCTTTACTCTCACTTTCCTCATCCACAAATCTTTCATCCTCGCTCAAATTAATTGGGTAATCGTCGCTTTCTCGGTCCGAATCGCTCTCGCTGCTGATGGCCATGATTGTAAACAATGTGCAGATGTGAGGAGCTCCACAACCTGTGACGTCACGCTACTTCCGGTACAGGCAAGGCTTTTTTATCAGCGACCAAAAGTTGCGAACTTTATCGTCGATGCTCTCTACTAAATCCTTTCAGCAAAAATATGGCAATATCGCGAAATGATCAAGTATGACACATAGAATGGACCTGCTATCCCCGTTTAAATAAGAAAATCTCATTTCAGTAGGCCTTTAAGATGTGACTTTAAGGTTTTACTACTTACGTATAAAATACTACACGGTCTAGCTCCATCCTATCTTGCTGATTGTATTGTACCATATGTCCCGGCAAGAAATCTGTGTTCAAAGAACTCCGGCTTATTAGTGATTCCCAGAGCCAAAAAAAAAGTCTGCGGGCTATAGAGCGTTTTCTATTCGGGCTCCAGTACTCTGTAATGCCCTCCCGGTAACAGTTAGAGATGCTACCTCAGTAGAAGCATTTAAGTGCCATCTTAAAACTCATTTGTATACTCTAGTCCAGGGGTGCTCACACTTTTTCTGCAGGCGAGCTACTTTTCAATTGATCAAGTCGCGGGGATCTACCTCATTCATATATATAATTTATTTTTACTTATTCATTAATTATATGTTATTGTTAACAAGTTAAAGGTGTTTAATGATAATGCAAGCATGTTTATCACATATAGTTAATATTGTTGATAAATTAAAGGTGTTTAATGATAATACAAGAATGTTTAATACATATAGTTAATATTGTTAACAAGTTAAAGGTGTTTAAAGATAATGCAAGCATGTTTAACACATATAGTTAATATTGTTAACAAGTTAAAGGTGGTTGATGATAATACAAGCATGTTTAACACATATAGTTAATATTGTTAACAAGTTAAAGGTGTTTAAAGATAATACAAGCATGTTTAACACATAGTTAATATTGTTAACAAGTTAAAGGTGTTTAAAGATAATGCAAGCATGTTTAACACATATAGATTCCTTTCTTTCATGAAGACAAGAATATAAGTTGGTGTATTACCTGATTCTGACGAATTGCATTGATAGGAATCAGACAGTAGTGCTGATAACGTCCGCATTTTCAAATGGAGGAGAAAAAAAGTCCTCCTTTCTGTCCAATACCACATGAAAGTGGTTGGTTTTTGGCATCTTATTTGTCCAGCTTCCGTACTCCTTTGTATACACTTTACAAGAAATACATTGGCGTCAAACTCCGTAGCTTGCTAGCTTGTGCACGCCAGCTTTCTGAGACTCTTATGTTGTTAGCGCAGGCAGCATGAAGCAGAGCTTTTATTGTGCAACTGTGCAGTCGCTCTTTGGAGTTTTGACGACAGGTACGGCGCCAGAGTCTGTTGAAATAAAAAGAGTTTCTTGCCTTCCTGTCGGTAATTTTTTCTTAATAATGAGCTGGCAGCAGCCAGCGGCATCTCAGAAGACCCTCGGGTGCCGTGAATGTCAATCAAGTGACGAAAGTGACGTCATGGTGAAGATTTATGATCGCTCATTTTTAGGACTATTTTTTTAATGCCTGGCTGGGGATCGACTGACACACCCTCCGTGATCGACCGGTAGATCGCGATCGACGTAATGAGCACCCCTGCTCTAGCCTTTAAATAGACGCCCCTTTTAGACCAGTTGATCTGTCGTTTCTTTTCTGCTCTGCCCCCCTCTCCTTCGTGGAGGGGGGGGGCACAGGTTCGGTGGCCACGGATGAAGCGCTGGCTTTCCAAAGTCGGGACTCGGGGTGGACCGCTCGTCTGTGCATCGGTTGGGGACGTCTCTGCGCTGCTGACCTGTCTCCGCTCGGGATGGTCTCCTGCTGGCCCTACTATGAACTGGACTCTCACTATTATGTTAGATACACTATGGACTGGACTCTCACAATATTATGCTAGATCCACTCGACGTCCATTACACCGGTCGCCCAGGGGGGGGTCCCCACATCTGCGGTCCCCTCCAAGGTTTCTCATTGTCCCATTGGGTTGAGTTTTTCCTTGCCCTGGTGTGGGATCTGAGCCGAGGATGTTGTTGTGGCTTGTGCAGCCCTTTGAGACACTCGTGATTTAAGTAAACATTGATTGATTGATAGAACCCCCCATTTGGCCAAATGTAGTCCTGCACCTTTGTACTGTTCCATGACTCTGATAGACCCCACTATTTGGCCAAATGTAGTCCTGCACCTTTGTACTGTTCCATGACTCTGATAGACCCCACCATTTGGCCAAATGTAGTCCTGCACATTTGTACTGTCCCATGACTCTGATAGAGCCACCATTTGGCGAAATGTAGTGCTGCACCTTTGTACTGTTCCATGACTCTGATAGATCCACCATTTGTTTGAATGTAGTCCTGCACCTTTGTACTGTTCCATGACTCTGATAGACCCCACCATTTGGCCAAATGCAGTCCTGCAACTTTGTACTGTTCCATGACTCTGATAGAGCCACCATTTGGCCAAATGTAGTCCTGTACCTTTGTACTGTTCCATGACTCTGATAGAGCCACCATTTGGCCAAGTGTATTCCTGCACCTTTGTACTGTTCCATGACTCTGATAGACCTCACCATTTGGCTAAATGTAGTCCTGCACCTTTGTACTGTTCCATGACTCTGATAGACCTCACCATTTGGCCAAATGTAGTCCTGCACCTTTGTACTGTTCCATGACTCTGATAGACACCACCATTTGGCCAAATGTAGTCCTGCATTTTTGTACTGTTTCAAGACTCTGATAGACCCATCATTTGGCCAAAAGTAGTCCTGCACCTTTGTACCTTGCAGTCCCCTCTGGTCACTACTCTGGTCTTTACTTGACTGCCATCCTTTTTATTAATAACATCTATCAAGGGAGGGGGAGCAAGTTTATTCAGAACTCTAAAGATGAGGCAAACATCTATGAATATCTGATAATGATCTAAATCCAAAATATTATACTAAATATTATACTCTCTCCAAAAATATAGACTGTTACATGTTGCTAACATTCAAAGATTAGCATCAATACGAATGGCCCATCGAATCCTAAATAACACTGCACCAGCGCCACTTAAGCCCTTTGTCCAGTTTACATCTGCTGTGACAACTAGAAACACAGGAGCCTCCACCAGGGGGCAGTGTAGCGTACCCAGATGTAAAACATCCATCCATTCATCCATGTTCTACCGCTTGTCCCTTTCGGCGTCGCGGGGGGTGCTTGAGCCTATCTCAGCTGCATTTGGGCGGGGTACACCCTGGACAAGTCGCCATCTCATCACAGGGCCAACACAGATAGACAGACAACATTCACACTCACATTCACACACTAGGGTCAATTTAGTGTTGCCAATCAACCTATCCCCAGGTGCATGTCTTTGGAGGTGGGAGGGGCCTATCCCCAGGTGCATGTCTTTGGAGGTGGGAGGAAGCCGGAGTACCCGGAGGGAACCCACGCAGTCACGGGGAGAACATGCAAACTCCACACAGAAAGATCACAAGCCCGGGATTGAACCCAGGACCTTCGTATTGTGAGGCACATGCACTAACCATCTTTCGCACAATCAGTCCTTTCATATAAAGCTATAAAGGAATGGAACAACCTCACAACAAACTTGAAAAGTCTAACAGATTACTCTTCATTCACAGTTGAAGTTAAAAAGTGGCTTTGGAGCAATCAAAGCTCCTCACACGGCCACTGAAGTGAGTACTATGATTGACATGTCAACTTAAAGTGTATTATATTTATGCATGAGAACATTGTGTTGTAAACTGTGAGGTGTGTGTGTTAAAATCATGGTTGTTTTACAAGTGATGACAAATGTGAACAAGAGCATGTATTGTCTTTGTGTGATGATGTAAAGGAGGTGTGGTTGTATTGTATATTAAGTATGTGTCAATGAAAGGGCATTTTAGGACTTTTCTTAACTTGATTACATGCTATAGTATGATTTTATTGTTATGATTTTATTGCATGATTTTTGCATCCCTTTAATTTAGGTAGCATGGGACTGCAGATGGAAATGAACTATTTAGCTATAATCTAGTACAGAACATACCTGTCTTTAAGCGTAATGTTTCTGTGCATTGTCCCTTTAAATAAAGACTCAACTAAACTACTGTACTGATATAGTGATACTAATACTGTACTGATATAGTGATACTAATAAACTACTGTACTGATATAGTGATAGAACCTTTATTTAACCAGATAAGAAAACCCATTGAGATCAAGATCTCTTTCACAAGGGTGACCTGGCCAAGAGGTCAACAGCACATGTCACAGAGCAGTTTCAAAATAAATACATTAAGACATACATTTTAAAATACATAAGAGAACTGTAAAACAACAGAGATTTACATCTTTAAAAACACAGGCACTGTGCAAATGTCTCTCGCTGTTTGTCCCTCAGGACAGAACGGAAGGCTCCAAATGGAAGTAGTTCTGTAAGTTTCAGTTTCGTCTGCAATTCATTCCATGCCATAGGGGCAGCAATGCCAAAAGCTCTTTTGCCAAATTCAGTCCGTACATGAGGAACAGTTAAAACATACAAATTGCTAGAACGTAATGCGTAAGAGCTGCTTTTTCTTTGTAACAGAGTACACAAGTATGTAGGTGATACTAATACTGTACTGATATAGTGATACTAATAAACTATTGATTGATTGATTGAAACTTGTATTAGTAGATTGCACAGTGAAGTACATATTCCGTACAATTGACCACTAAATGGTAACACCCGAATAAGTTTTTCAACTTGTTTAAGTCGGGGTCCACTTAAATTGATTCATGATACACATATATACTATCAAATATATACTAACATCATAATACAATCATCACACAAGATAATCATCAGAGTATATACATTGAATTATTTACATTATTTACAATCCGGGGTGTGGGATATGGGGGGGGGGGGGGGGTTTAGGTTTGGTTGGTATCAACACTTCTGTCATCAACAATCAGCATCAACAATTGCATCATCAGAGAAATGGACATTGAAACAGTGTAGGTCTGACTTGGTAGGATATGTACAGCAATTAGTGGACATAGAGAGAGAGAGATATCAGAAAGCATAAGAAAAACATTTGATTATTAACAATCCGGGGAGGGTGTTAGTTTAGGGTTGAAGTTGCCTGGAGGTGTACTTTTATTGCGGTTTGGAAGGAGGATAGAGATGCCCTTTCTCTTATACCTGTTGGGAGCGCATTCCACATTGATGTGGCATAGAAAGAGAATGAGTTAAGACCTTTTTTAGATCGGAATCTGGGTTTAACGTGGTTAGTGGAGCTCCCCCTGGTGTTGTGGTTATGGCGGTCATTTACGTTAAGGAAGTAGTTTGACATGTACTTCGGTATCAGGGAGGTGTAGCAGATTTTATAGACTAGGCTCAGTGCAAGTTGTTTTACTCTGTCCTCCACCCTGAGCCAGCCCACTTTGGAAAAGTGGGTAGGAGTGAGGTGTGATCTGGGGTGGAGGTCTAAAAGTAATCTGACTAGCTTGTTCTGGGATGTTTGGAGTTTAGATTTGAGGGTTTTGGAGGTGCTAGGGTACCAGGAGGTGCATGCGTAATCGAAAAAGGGTTGAACGAGAGTTCCCGCCAGAATCCTCATGGTGCTTTTGTTGACCAGAGAGGAGATTCTATAGAGAAATCTCGTTCGTTGGTTGACCTTTTTGATTACCTTGGTTGCCATTTTATCACAGGAAAGATTAGCCTCTAGAATGGAACCTAGGTAGGTGACCTCATCCTTCCTCGTGATAACAATGTCACCCACTTTTATAGTGAAATCATTGACTTTCTTAAAGGGAAACTTCGGTTTTTTTCAACCTGGGCCCTGTTTTCATAATTTTTTCTGTATATGTGAGTGCTGGATAAAACTTTTTTTGAGGTCGCGCCAGTATTGAGCAGGGCAGGCAGCCTCCAGCCCAGCTAACGCTCGTACACAGGGCAACTGGCTCTCGTCAAAATTCGGCCTATAAACATGCATTTTTTTCACACTGACAGGCTCAGATAGTTACAATGAGTGTCCGACAACATACTAGAAAGGAGAAATTAACGTATGTCTCTACCTTTAGCTGGAGATCGCTGTTTGTTGGGAGCTGTGTCCAAATCTCACCACGCTACAAATCTCGTTCCGAAATCTCGCGATAACTCGCGACAAATCAAATCGTCCACATCAGGCAAAAATTCAGCCATGACAGACAAACAAACAAACTTTTCTATAAAACTAAAATAACAGTCTTCGGTAATCCAACAGAAAATCACTTCAGTCATCTCTCTTCACCTCAGTCAGGTAACTGTTTTTCCACCGGTGTTTTGTCGCGAGTTATCGCGAGATTTCGGAACGAGATTTGTAGCGTGGTGAGATTTGGACACAGCTCACAACATACAGCGATCTCCAGCTAAAGGTAGAGACATACGTTAATTTCTCCTTTCTAGTATGTTGTCGGACACTCATTGTAACTATCTGAGCCTGTCAGTGTGAAAAAAATGCATGTTTATAGGCCGAATTTTGACGAGAGCCATTTGCCCTGTGTACGAGCGTTAGCTGGGCTGGAGGCTGCCTGCCCTGCTCAATACTGGCGCGACCTCAAAAAAAGTTTTATCCAGCACTCACATATACAGAAAAAATTATGAAAACAGGGCCCAGGTTGAAAAAAACCGAAGTTTCCCTTTAAGGTTGATGTGGGACCCAAACAGGATGGATTCCGTTTTACCCAAGTGTATGGATAGCTTGTTGTCAGCGAGCCAGGTTCAAGTTCTACAGAGTTCAGCACTGAGGATTTTCTCCACCTGTGACTTGTCCTTGTCGGATACCAGCAGGGCCGAGTCATCCGCAAACAAGAACAATTCACAGTCGCATGCCGATGACAAGTCGTTTATGTATATTAGGAACAGTAAAGGCCCCAATATACTGCCTTGGGGGACTCCACAGCTCACCGAGAGGGGGGTTACACGGTGCCGTTCACCTCTACCACCTGTTCCCTCCCTTCCAAGTAAGATTGCATCCAGCTCGATGAGGTTTTGTCAAATCCGATTGCTCTGAGCTTATCCAACAGTATAGCGTGGTTAACGGTGTCAAAGGCCTTCTGAAGGTCCAGCATGACCATGCCGCAGTATTTGCCCGCGTCCACCTCATGTTTGATTTGGTCGGTCAGATAGAGAAGGCATGTGTCAGTGGAGTGGTTAGTTCTGAAGCCGGATTGGAATTTGTGCATGAGTTTATTGGTGGCAAGGTAACCATCAACCTGTTCATAAACTATTTTTTCCATTACTTTCGAAATGGAACTGAGAATAGAAACAGGTCGGTAGTTGCCAGGTTCCAATTTGCTTCCTTTTTTAAAGAGGGGAGTTACTCTTGCTACTGTACTGATATAGTGATACTAATACTGTACTGATATAGTGATACTAATACACTACTGTACTGATATAGTGATTCTTATACTGTACTGATATAGTGATACTAATACTGTACTGATATAGTGATACTAATAGTGTACTGGTATAGTGATACTAATACTGTCCTGATATAGTGATACTAATAGTGTACTGGTATAGTGATACTAATACACTACTGTAGTGATACTAATACTGTACTGATATAGTGATACTAATACTGTACTGATAAAGTGATACTAATACACTACTGTACTGTTGTAGTGATACTAATACACTACTGTACTGATATAGTGATACTAATACTGTACTGATATAGTGATATTAATACACTACTGTACTGATATAGTAATACTAATACTGTACTGATACTAAAACACTAATGTACTAATACAGTGATACTACTACTGTAGTGATATAGTGATACTAATACTGTACTGATATAGTGACACTAATACACTACTGTAGTGATAGTGATACTAATACTGTACTGATATAGTGATACTAATACACTAATGTACTGATATAGTGATACTAATACACTACTGTACTGATATAGTGATACTAATACTGTACTGATATAGTGATACTAATACTAATACACTACTGTAGTGATGTAGTGATACTAATACTGTACTGATATACTGATACTAATACACTACTGTACTGATATAGTGATACTAATCTCCAGAGGTAGTGAATCAGCGGAGGGCTAACCGGACTGTGATGGCATCTCTATACAAGATGGGACTCAAACCCTCGCTACTCTACCCGGCCAGGCTCCGCATCACACAGACGGACGGCATCCGCGTTTGGCTCGGATCAGTAGCCGATGCAGACAACTACATCAAGGCGTATGAAGACTCTTCATAACGGTCTCATCAACAAAGTGTGTTTATGTGGCACAGTGAGTTTAAGACCTGAACTGTATAATCATATTAAGTGTGTGTGTTTAGTGTAAGTGTTTCAAAGGAGGTGGATACAAATGTGTCATCTGTACAAACAAAAATAAACTAAAATATAATGGAAAGTGAATTAAAAAATATCTTTACCAATATTGGTAATAAGGAATTTGAATGTAGAAGTACTCATAATATTCATAGTAGTGAACTGTCTAATAATTATAATCATATTCAACTAGACTTTTATGACAATATCAATTACAACTGCAATTCAAATGAATTTGGCAGTGACATAGATCCTGATTGTAATCTTTACAATAATATTACCAGAAACTGTGAGTACTACACAGACGAACAATTTAAATGTGTGAATATAGACAAATCATTTACTGTAATACATTTTAATAGCCGAAGCTTGTATAAAAATGTTGACAATATTAGAGAATATCTGAGCCAGTTCAAAAAATTTAGTATTGTTGCAGTCTCAGAGACTTGGCTCGATGAGAACAAGTGTTGTGATATGAGATTGGATGGTTATGAATTATTCACCACAAACAGAATTGGAAAAAGGGGAGGAGGAGTAGCACTTTTTGTAAATCAAGATTTAAAATGTTGGAAAATTGACAGCAAATCAACTGCTATAGCTGGAGTTTTTGAATGTATAACTGTAGAAATTGAAGTAGAAAAATAAAAAAAAATAAATGTCAGTTGTGCTTATAGAACACCTGGATCATGTCTAGACACATTCAATCAAAAATTGGACTATTTGTTTAGTAAGTCAAACAAGATCCATATTGTTTGCGGTGATTTTAATATTAATCCTCTGAACCCCATGGACAGTACTAAAACAACAGATTTTATAACAGGATTGTACAGCAAAAATTTATATATCTGTCATATAAGAATTGATGATATGGAGATAGAAAGGGTGTATTCAACAACATTTTTGGGAATCTATATAGATGATAAATTAAATTGGAAATTGTACATAAATATACTTAAGACAAAGATGGCAAAAAATATTGCTATGTTACATAAAATCAAAAACTCCGTAAATCAAAAGGCTCTTAACATGTTATATAATTCTTTCGTACTCCCATATCTTAATTATTGTGTTGAAATCTGGGGTAACATTTACAAAACAAACATCAACTCTATATTCTTACTTCAAAAGAAAGCGTTTAGAATTGTAAATTATGCGGATTATCATGACCATACCAACGCTCTGTTTATTAAATTAAAAACTGCACGATCTTGTTGACCTCAACACTGCTATTGTTACGTACAAAGCTCATAACCACATGCTGCCTCGGTGTCTACAGGAGAGGTTTAAACCCAGAGAGAATCCCTATGACCTCAGAGGTTCAGCTGTCTTTCAGAAAGCTAACATAAGAACGAGCTTAAAAAGTAGATGTGTTTCTGTCAGGGGGTTTCAACTGTGGAACAGCTTGCATGATTCCTTAAAATGTTCCAGTTCCATTCACACATTTAAAAAACACTTTTAAGACCAATGTCTTGAAAAAATATATCACTCTTGAATCAACACAGTAGTTAATACTATGATCAATGTTAATTCAAATACTAAATGTGGGATATAAATAATAATGGAAGTATAATTGTTTGTCTATAGTATATAATTGGTACAAAGTTTTAACATGTGTACAAGGATATTTCACATGCCTTTACTGTGTATATAATTGAACTCTGTTTATGTTGTGTATAATGTGTATTTATAATATGTTGTACAAAGGACATTTCATAATTTTCTGAAGTTCATCTTGTACTTGACACTGTTTATAGGGTTAGGCGCAATAAGTGTTCAACTTCAGCCTAAACCCTTTTGTCTGCAACATTTTCATTTTCAATCTATGAATGTTTGTTTATTTTGTTGACGATTGACCGAAGAATAATAAAAAATAATAATATAGTGATACTAATACTGTACTGATATAGTGATACTAATACTGTACTGTTATAGTGATAATAATACACTACTGTACTGATATAGTGATACTAATACTGTACTGATATAGTGATACTAATACACTACTGTACTGATATAGTGATACTAATACACTACTGTACTGATATGTGATACTAATACTGTACTGATATAGTGATACTAATACACTACTGTACTGATATAGTGATACTAATACTGTACTGATATAGTGATACTAATACACTACTGTACTGATATAGTGATACTAATACTGTACTGATATAGTGATACTAATACGGTACTGATATAGTGATACTAATAGTATATAGTGATACTAATACGGTACTGATATAGTGATACTAATAGTATTAGTATCACTATATCAGTACCGTATTAGTACCACTATATCAGTACAGTATTATACTGTACTGATATAGTGATACTAATACACTACTGTACTGATATAGTGATACTAATACTGTACTGATATAGTGATACTAATACGGTACTGATATAGTGATACTAATAGTATTAGTATCACTATATCAGTACCGTATTAGTACCACTATATCAGTACAGTATTATACTGTACTGATATAGTGATACTAATACACTACTGTACTGATATAGTGATACTAATACTGTACTGATATAGTGACGCCGCTGCTGCCCACTGCTCCCCAAGGGGATGGGTCAAATGCAAAGGACAAATTTCACCACATCTAGTGTGTGTGTGACAATCATTGGTACTTTAATCTTTAATCTTAATACTAATACACTACTGTACTGATATAGTGATACTAATAATGTACTGATATAGTGATACTAATACACTACTGTACTGATATAGTGATACTAATACACTACTATAGTGATACTAATACACTACTGTATTGATACCAATACACTACTATAGTGATACTAATACACTACCATAGTGATACTAATACTACTATAGTGATACCAATACACTACTGTAGTGATACCAATGCACTACTATAGTGATACTAATACTACTATAGTGATACCAATACACTACTATAGTGATACCAATACACTACTACAGTGATACCAATACACTACTGTAGTGATACTAATACTGCTATAGTGATACCAATACACTACTGCAGTGATACCAATACACTACTGTAGTGATACTAATACTACTATAGTGATACCAATACACTACTGTAGTGATACCAATACACTACTATAGTGATACTAATACTACTATAGTGATACCAATACACTACCGTAGTGATACCAATACACTACTGTAGTGATACTAATACTACTAGAATGATACCAATAAACATCAGCCATGACAGAGGTGATAACAACTTGCTTACCCATAAGGCACCTGGTGGATAAGGAGTGGCACAGACAACTTGATGATGAGTGTTGGCAGGATGTCAGCTAGAAGCACCGCCTGAAGACAAAGTACATTTCATCATCTTACATCACTATAAGACTTATAAATATGACAGGCCAGTGTGAAATCAACTACTTTATCAAGTATTTGAAGGTTATTGTCATACATTCATATTTATTAGTCATGTGTGGATTGATACTGACATATTGATACCACCACTCCCAGATCTTTGAGCTCCATTATTAGTTCTGAATTATTTGTGATCATGTGAAGTAAATAACTCAGTCATTGAGATCTTGTCTAAATGTCCACATGAGTTATTTGTGATCATGTACGTCATCAACAGGAAGTAAATAACTCAGTCATTGAGATCTTGTCTAAATGTCCACATGAGTTATTTGTGATCATGTATGTCATCAACAGGAAGTAAATAACTCAGTCATTGAGATCTTGTCTAAATGTTCACATGAGTTATTTGTGATTATTAAAGTTAAAGTTAAAGTACCAATGATTGTCACACACACACACTAGGTGTGGCGAAATTATTCTCTGCATTTGACCCATCACCCTTGATCACCCCCTGGGAGGTGACGGGAGCAGTGGGCAGCAGCGGTGGCCGCGCCGGGAATCATTTTTGGTGATTTAACCCCCAATTCCAACCCTTGATGCTGAGTGCCAAGCAGGGAGGTAATAGGTCCCATTTTTATAGTCTTTGGTATGACTCGGCCGGGGTTTGAACTCACAACCTACCGATCTCAGGGCGGACACTCTAACCACTATGTGTCATCAACAGGAAGTAAATAACTCAGTCATTGAGATCTTGTCTAAAAGTCCACATGAACGTTAGAGGAGAACTAGTTTTTCTTCCGCCAAGGTAAATACGTCATGCACAGGCACCACTTAGTATTATAAAACACGTTTATGTTTCCGAATCGTTTCTTTTAAGTAAACAAAATATTGTTTTAATACTTGCAAGTAACTCAATGATGACTTCCTACTTTGTCTTGTGGACACAAGACTACAATCATAGTGACTGTTGTTGTCTACTTTGTCTTGTTGAATAAAAAAGGTGATATTACTGCTGTGGACACAGGACTACAATCATAGTGACTGTTGTCTACTTCGTCTTGTTGAATAAAAAGGTGATCTTACAGCTGTGGACACAGGACTACAATCGTATCGACTGTTGTTCCCACTCTTCACACCTTCAGAGTCCAACAAGCTCACAGTCCACTTCTGGAAAGAGACAAGTTCACCTTGAAGAATTGTTGGTTCTTTGTAAACAAATGTCTTCTATTTTATTAAAGTTATTTACAAAAGGTAAACATGCTAGGCTAAAAGCTACTAGGAGCTAGTAGCTACACAACAGCTAAGCACACAATAGCACACAAGCTAAACATAGGTAATAATCATTGAACAATAAAAGGTGACATTTGTCAATACAAACAAATAGTTATCGTTACATATTACATACACATACAAAGTCTCCAAGGCAGATTAGAATGTATCCAGTAACAAAAACGTGTCCCCATCATTCAATTTAGTGCGTCATGATCTTGACTTCATGAATTATTGTGACCAGTAGGTGTCACCAAAAAACATTTAGCACTCCATTTCAACTTAAAGACAGCATATGTCCATTCCAGACAGTTAATAACACAGACATAACAGAGAGTCATTGATTATGTCTGATTGATTAAAGGTGTTGACAACAAACAATATCAACTTACTGTGGTGTTTCCAGACTGTTGCTTTTGAAGGATGTCCTGTGCAGCACTGAGCATGACCACGTAAGCAAAGTTGTTGCACAATCCAAGCAACCTGCAACAAACAACACAGGGTAAATAATACAACAAACCAAATGTTCCAGAAAATCATTGCTCTTTTTGAAAAGGAATAAAGCTGACAAGTGACTGACGTCTAGCTTGAATTCAACATTACTGCATTAGCTTTATAAGAAACACACAACCCAGTCAATCATTTCAACTTGTTTTTACTCCCACAAGCTGAGCAATCTTGTTTTAATATGACTCGTCACGTCAATCAAATGTGCGATGTCATCTTTAGTCATCTGCTTTGATAATAAGGTGATTATCATATGCAGCAAACACATCAAGTCCATCCATCCATCCATTTTCTACCGCTTGTCCCTTTCGGGGTGGCAGGGGGTGCTGGAGCCTATCTCAGCTGCATTCGGGCGGAAGGCGGGGTACACCCTGGACAAGTCACCACCTCATCACAGGGCCAACACAGATAGACAGGCAACATCCACACTCACATTCACACACTAGGGCCACATCAAGTTATTATCAAGTTATCATATCACGTTATCACGTTATTATCACGTTATTATCACATTATTATCAAGTTATCATATCAAGTTATTAGACTCACCAAAATCCCAGCCAATTGCGCCATTGTTTGCAAGGAGCTGTGAAGAATACATCATAATAATAATAATAATGATAAATCAACACAAGCATTAGAAATGTTTGCCAGGAGCTGTGAAGAATAAATAATAATAACAATAATAATAATATTAATCAACACAAGCATTAGACATGTTTGCAAGGAGCTGTGAAGAATAAATAATACTACTAATAATAATAATAATGAACACAAGCATTAGAAATGTTTGCAAGGAGCTGTGAAGAATAAATAATAATAATAATAATGAACACAAGCATTAGAAATGTTTGCAAGGAGCTGTGAAGAATAAATAATTATAATAATCATAATAATAATAATAAACAATACATCAACACAAGCATTAGAAATGTTTGCAAGAAGTTGTGAAGAATAAATAATAGTAATAATAATAATAATAATGATAATAATACTACTACTACTACTACTACTACTACTACTACTAATAATAATAATAATAAAAATAATAATAATAATAATAATAATAATAATAATAATAAATCAACACAAGCATTAGAAATGTTTGCCAGGAGCTGTGAAGAATTAATAATAATAAAAATAAAAATAATAATAATAATAATAATAATAATAATAATAATAATAAAGAAACACAAGCATTAGAAATGTTTGCAAGGAGCTGTGAAGAATAAATAATAATAATAATAATAATAATAATAATAATAATAATAATAATAAACAATACATCAACACAACCATTAGAAATGTTTGCAAGGAGCTGTGAAGAATAAATCGTAATAATAACAATAATCAAAATAATAATCAACACAAGCATTATAAATGTTTGCAAGGAGCTGTAAAGAATAAATAATGATAACAATGATAGTAATAATAATAATAATAATAATAATAATAATAAACAATACATCAACACAAGCATTAGAAATGTTTGCAAGGAGCTGTGAAGAATAAATCATAAGAATAATAATAATAATAATAATAATAATCAACACAAGCATTAGAAATGTTTGCAAAGAGCTGTGAAGAATAAATCATAATAATAATAATAATAATAATAATAATAATAATAATTATAATAATAACAATAATAAATCAACACAAGCATTAGAAATGTTTGCCAGGAGCTGTGAAGAATAAATCATAATAATAATAATAATAATAAAGAAACACAAGCATTAGAAATGTTTGCAAGGAGCTGTGAAGAATAAATATTATAATGATAATAATAATAATAATAATAATAATAATGACAATAAACAATACATTAACACAAGCATTAGAAATGTTTGCCAGGAGCTGTGAAGAATAAATAATGATAATAATAATAATAATGAACACAAGCATTAGAAATGTTTGCAAAGAGCTGTGAAGAATAAATAATAATACAATTACAAATAATAATAATAATGAACACAAGCATGAGAAAAGATACTCACTATTGGTGTATTGGTGATCGTTGGAGTCTGCGTTGACAGTCTGCTCCATGTTGATAAATGAGACTTTACTCAGTGTTATATTGCTCCATGTTGATAAATGACACTTTACTCAGTGTTATATTGTGTAGGACAAGCGGTAGAAAAATGGACGGGTGCTGCAGAATATTACAGAAAACACCGGAAATGTTTTGTTTTGCTATTTCTTCTTCGTTGGCTATTTCTTCTTCTACTATTTAATCGCCAGTGGAATGCTTGCAATACTGCCCCCTGCAGTACAAGACCCAGATGACATGTCGCAATAAAACCTGGTTTTGTTCTACGACGCAAATCTTGTTGATACTTGTTTCATTTCTAAAGACGACATCACGTGACCACAGATATTCCTTGATAGATCAATTTTTACTGAAGTGACTCATTGTTCTCATTCTAAGTGAACTCTACTGACATCTAGTGGACTGTGTTGGAACACTGCACATCGTCACAACATGGCATGACTCATAAGTGTCAGTACAGTATCTACTGTATATATATATATATATATATATATATATATATATATATATATATATATATATATATATATATATATATATATATATATATATATATATATATATATATATATATATATATATATATATATATATATATATATACACACAACACATATGTGTATATATATATGTATACACACATATATACATAGATGTATTATATCTATACATGCATATACATATATACATGTATATACATAAATATATACATAAATAAATACACATGTATGTACATGTGTATAAATTGTGGAGCATCACAATACCCCCGAACAGGTGAGACCAGGCAGTGGGCCAGCCATCGCAATGAAAGCATGCACCAGGCGGTCAAACTACGCTACCCTCTAGTGTGTTCATTGAAGGCAAGTACATCCCTAATTTTATCCTCAATCAGGCTGATGTGTGGCCACCTGCCCCAAGGCAGCTGTGTCAGGTTGGCAATCAATGTTTGATTTAAATAGCACCTCAGTGTTTGACTCATTGTGTGGCTGGCTCCCTGCTGGAAAGGTCTACTCCCATCGGGCGGTAAGTGTGTTGCTCCACTGAATTATAGTTAATAGATTAGTCTGCTAAAGGTGTAATATGTTAGATTCATTTAATGCTGTGATTTATTGAACTTTGTGTTGATCAGATATTTCTCTGCTCTGTGTTCCAGGCAATTTAGGGGACCTGTTTAAGGCATGAAAAATGCAATAATTTGTTTTGTTTCAATGGAAGCCCCAATCGGGAGAACTTTAATTTAACCTTCATTCAGAAAAGTGACTTAATAAACCAACGCTGCTGCGTTTGAACATTAACAGAACTGTCTCTGGGAGGTTGGTTTGTGAGTGCACATCACAAATTGGTGGAGAATGCGGGCAATAGAAGACCCTCCCCAACCACAGTATGGAGCAAGCAGTAAGGGCGCTCCTTCAAAGCCAGGCGGAGTTGCAGAACGTGATGAAAGAATTGCTCAAGAAGGTCGACAAAGACAAAGCAGTGGTTCGAGCCCCGGGGGGAGTCCTCACCAAACAAGGCCCAGATGACGACGTTGAAGCCTATTTGGAGCTCTTTGAGCGCACTGCTACAAGGGAGCGTTGGCCACCCGGTGAGTGGGCAGGAATAATTGCCCCGTTCCTCACTGGGGAGGCCCAGCACGCCTGCCACGATCTGCCAGCAGAGGACGCACGAGACTACCCCAAGCTCAAGGCCACCATATTAGCGAGCCATGGGTACAGCCTACCAGATAGAGCTCAGCGATACCACGCCTGGGCCTACTGTGCCAGTCAGCCGCCCAGGGCGCAGCTCGCGGAGCTGCTACATCTTACCCAGGGCTGGCTGACGAGTGGCTGGGAGACACCCTGGATTCAAAGACTGGTGATTGATAGGTGTATTCGAGCTTTTCCGCCCGATGCCAGAAAGTGTGCTGCGCAGGTGAGCTCCACTTCCCTGGATTCTCTGGTAGCCTTGTTGGAGAACTACCAAGTTAGCACCGAGATGCTCCGAACCACCAGAGCTGAGCCAAGCCGCCCCACCCCTGCTGAAAGGATGGACCGTGAGCGGCGGCGATCTCCTCCACGTAACGCCCCAAGGGATAGTAACCCACCGGAAAGGTTGGCCCGACCCCCCAGAAGGTGCTATGCCTGTGGGCGAGAAGGCCACATCTCCTGGGCCTGTCCGCAGCGGGA
The DNA here is from genome assembly GCF_033978785.1 of Entelurus aequoreus. NCBI lineage: Eukaryota > Metazoa > Chordata > Actinopteri > Syngnathiformes > Syngnathidae > Entelurus > Entelurus aequoreus. The sequence continues at coordinate 35,848,058 of NC_084736.1, read as the reverse complement.
CCGAGACGTCTCAATGCCCTCTACCGTCACCTCGGGTGCCCACCGACCTCGCTTGCACACCGGTCGACCCCATGCCACCCTGCCGGTGCGGGTGGGAGGTATCGACGCCCATGCCCTGATTGATTCTGGCAGCGTCCTCACCTTGGTGAGGGCTGACTACGCTGGTCCTGTCGGCTCAGACACCGTCCCGGTCACCTGCATCCATGGTGATGTCCGCCGTTACCCGGTCAGCCATATCCGGGTCCAGACTACCCGTGGAGATGCCGTTGTGGCTGCTGGGGTGGTCCCCAACCTACCTGTCCCTCTGCTGATAGGCATGGATTGTGTCCTCTTCCAGCGGTATTGGAACCCAGGCCGCCGACGCCCAAATCCTCCCCGACAAACAAGACGCCAGGACCGGTGCCCCGCAGCCTCGACCCCGCGGACCGCATTCCCCACCTTCCGAGCACCTAGAGGAGCCTCACCAGGAAGTGGAGCATCTGAAAGAGACTCCAGTGGGGGAGAGACCCCTCCGGCCAGTGAAGACCCCTTCTCTGAGTTCCCGCTCGTGTCGGTCGAAGGGAATCCACCTCAAGGCGAGTACGCCACAGCCCAATGGGCTGACCCAAACCTGGAAATGGCCCGCCAAAGCATCGCCACCATAGACGGTCAACTGGTCTCTGGGGTGAGTGGGATGTCTTATCCTCATTTATTAGTAAAAGCGGGCCTGTTGTACCGAAGTGAAAAAGCTAAGGGGGGGGAAAGTGGTCGAACAACTATTAGTGCCGAAAAGTTACGTCACCAGGGTGTTGTACCTCGCTCACTCCCACCAACTAGGGGCTCATCTGGGAGCCCAGAAGACCTACGACCGAGTGGTTGCACGTTTTTATTGGGCTGGGGTGAAACGAGCCGTGGAGGACTTTTGTCGCACCTGTCCGGAATGTCAAAAAGCGGCACCGCGGCCCTTTCTCCGGAATCCCCTCATACGCCTTCCTATTATTGAGACGCCATTTTCACGGATAGCAATGGACATTGTGGGGCCGTTGCCAAAATCGTCTCGTGGACACCGCTATATTATTGTCATCGTCGATTATGCAACCCGATACCCCGAAGCCATTCCCTTGCGTGTTGCTACCGCCAAGAATGGTGCCCATGAGCTACTCATGCTTTTTAGCCGGGTTGGAATAACAGACAAGGTTTTGACAGACCAGGGTACCTGTTTTATGGCCCGTGTAATGACTGCATTGTATAAATGGCTTAAGATAAAACAGATCAGAACTTCCGTCTATCACCCACTAACTAACGGACTAGTGGAACGTTTTAATTCAACCTTGAAGACAATGTTAAGGAAACTGGTTGAAGTTGACGGGAAAGACTGGGACCGGTTAATTCCTTATGTACTGTTTGCTATTCGTGAAGTGCCACAAGCCTCTACAGGTTTTTCTCCCTTTGAGCTGCTCCACGGGGTCTGCTAGACCTCGCCAAGCAAACCTGGGAAAGTCAGCCCTCCCCCCCACCGGAACGTTATGGACCATGTGGAACACCTACAGTAGAGAGCCAGAAGGGTGTGGCCACTTGTCCGGGACCATATGGAGAAGGCTCAAGCTGCCCAGGCACGGACATACAACAAGGGCGCCCGTCTCCATGAGTTTAAGGTGGGTGACCTTGTCTTAGTATTGGTCCCGACGGCAGAGTGAAAATTCTTGGCTAAGTGGCACGGCCCTTACGAGATCACTGAGCGAGTGGGGGCCGTCAACTACCGTGTTCAGCAACCAGGCCAGAGGAAAGGTTTGCAGCTGTACCAAGTAAATGTATTGAAAAGATGGCACACTGCTGCACCTTTGCCTAGCCCTGCCCTTCTAACGGACCTCTCTTCCCAGAAACCCGCCGTCAATGTAGGCGTGGATCTTGGCCCAGCACAAGTCCAAGATATCCAAGAGCTCTTGGGCCGCTACCGGGACATTTTTGCAGAAATGCCCGGGCGCACCCATGTCATAGAAAGTGACATAGAGACCCCGCCTGGGAAGGTGGTCAGGCAACGACCATACAGGGTCCCAGAAGCACGGAGGGAAGCGATAAGAGAAGAGGTAAAAAAGATGCTTGACCAAGGCGTCATTGAAGAATCCTACAGCCCTTGGTCTAGTCCGATTGTCATCGTCCCTAAAGCAGATGGCTCCTTGAGGTTTTGCAACGACTTCCGCAAACTAAACGACGTATCCACCTTCGATGCATATCCCATGCCTAGAGCCGATGAGCTGATTGAACGCCTTGGACCTGCCCGCTCCGTCAGCACCATTGACTTGACCAAGGGTTATTGGCAGGTGCCCCTGACTCTCCATCCATCCATCCATCTTCTTCCGCTCATCCGAGGTCGGGTCGCGGGGGCAGCAGCCTAAGCAGGGAAACCCAGACTTCCCTCTCCCCAGCCACTTCGTCCAGCTCCTCCCGGGGGATCCCGAGGCGTTCCCAGGCCAGCCGGGAGACATAGTCTTCCCAACGTGTCCTGGGTCTTCCCCGTGGCCTCCTACCGGTCGGACGTGCCCTAAACACCTCCCTAGGGAGGCGTTCGGGTGGCATCTTGACCAGATGCCCGAACCACCTCATCTGGCTCCTCTCGATGTGGAGGAGCAGCGGCTTTACTTTGAGATACCCCCGGATGGCAGAGCTTCTCACCCTATCTCTAAGGGAGAGCCCCGCCACCCGGCGGAGGAAACTCATTTCGGCCGCTTGTACCCGTGATCTTGTCCTTTCGGTCATAACCCAAAGCTCATGACCATAGGTGAGGATGGGAACGTAGATCGACCGGTAAATTGAGAGTTTTGCCTTCTGGCTCAGCTCCTTCTTCACCACAACGGATCGATACAGCGTCCGCATTACTGAAGACGCCGCACCGATCCGCCTGTCGATCTCACGATCCACTCTTCCCTCACTCGTGAACAAGACTCTGAGGTACTTGAACTCCTCCACTTGGGGCAGGGTCTCCTCCGCAACCCGGAGATGGCACTCCACCCTTTTCCGGGCGAGAACTATGGACTCGGACTTGGAGGTGCTGATTCTCATCCCAGTCGCTTCACACTCAGCTGCGAACCGATCCAGTGAGAGCTGAAGATCCTGGCCAGATGAAGCCATCAGGACCACATCATCTGCAAAAAGCAGAGACCTAATCCTGCAGCCACCAAACCAGTTTCCCTCAACGCCTTGACTGCGCCTAGAAATTCTGTCCATAAAAGTTATGAACAGAATCGGTGACAAAGGGCAGCCTTGGAGGAGTCCAACCCTCACTGGAAACGTGTCCGACTTACTGCCGGCAATGCGGACCAAACTCTGGCACTGATCATACAGGGAGCGGACCGCCACTATCAGACAGTCCGATACCCCATACTCTCTGAGCACTCCCCACAGGACTTCCCGAGGGACACGGTCGAATGCTTTCTCCAAGTCCACAAAACACATGTAGACTGGTTGGGCAAACTCCCATGCACCCTCAAGGACCCGGCCGAGAGTATAGAGCTGGTCCACAGTTCCACGACCAGGACGAAAACCACACTGTTCCTCCTGAATCCGAGGTTCGACTATCCGGCGTAGCCTCCTCTCCAGCACACCTGAATAGACCTTATTGGGAAGGCTGAGGAGTGTGATCCCACGATAGTTGGAACACACCCTCCGGTTCCCCTTCTTAAAGAGAGGAACCACCACCCCGGTCTGCCAATCCAGAGGTACTGCCCCCGATGTCCACGCAATGCTGCAGAGTCGTGTCAACCAAGACAGCCCCACAGCATCCAGAGCCTTAAGGAACTCTGGGCGGATCTGATCCAACCCATAGGAAGACGTGTTGGTGGGATTGAGGAGGTCTTCGAAGTATTCCCTCCACCGATCCACAACATCCGCAGTCGAGGTCAGCAGAACACCATCCTCACTATACACGGTGTCGATAGTGCACTGCTTCCCCTTCCTGAGGCGGCGGATGGTGGTCCAGAATCGCTTCGAAGCTGTCCTGAAGTCGTTTTCCATGGCTTCCCCGAACTACTCCCCTGTCCGAGTTTTTGCCTCCGCGACCGCTGAAGCCGCACACCGCTTGGCCTGTCGGTACCTGTCCGCTGCCTCAGGATTCCTATGAGCCAAATGAACCCGATAGGACTCCTTCTTCAGCTTGACGGCATCCCTCACCGCCGGTGTCCACCAACGGGTTCTAGGATTACCGCCACGACAGGCACCAACTACCTTGCGGCCACAGCTCCAATCAGCCGCCTCGATAATAGAGGCGTGGAACATGGTCCATTCGGACTCAATGTCCAGCACCTCCCTCGTGACATGTTCAAAGTTCTTCAGGAGGTGGGAATTGAAACTCTCTCTGACAGGAGACTCTGCCAGACATTCCCAGCAAACCCTCACAATGAGTTTGGGCCTGCCAGGTCTGTCCGGCATCCTGCCCCACCATCACAGCCCACTCACCACCAGGTGGGGATCGGTAGAAAGCTCCGCCCCTCTCTTCACCAGAGTGTCCAAAACATGAGGCCGCAAATCCGACGACACAACTACAAAGTCGATCATGGAACTGCGGCCTAGGGTGTCCTGGTGCCAAGTGCACATATGGACACCCTTATGTTTGAACATGGTGTTCGTTATGGACAATCTGTGACGGGCACAAAAGTCCAATAACAAAACACCGCTCGGGTTCCGATCCGGGCGGCCATTCTTCCCAATCACGCCTCTCCAGGTTTCACTGTCGCTGCCAACATGAGCGTTGAAGTCCCCCAGTAGAACGAGGGATTCACCCGGGGGAGCACTCTTAAGTACTCCCTCGAGTGAATCCAAAAAGGGTGGGTACTCTGAGCTGCGGTTTGGCGCGTAAGCGCAAACCACAGTCAGGACCTGTTCCCCCACCCGAAGGCGGAGGGAAGCTACCCTCTCGTCCACCGGGTTGAACCCCAACATGCAGGCTCTGAGCCGGGGGGAAACAAGAATTGCCACCCCAGCCCGTCGCCTCTCACTGCCGGCAACGCCAGAGTAGGAGAGTCCAGCCCCTCT